>NC_072780.1:18679501-19007779 GCF_022539595.1 Amphiprion ocellaris | reverse complement strand
TGGCTGATATTTAAATTTACAGAGGCCCATTTCCAGCAACCATCACTCCTGTGTTCTCATGCTACATTGTGTTAAAGACTAATTGATGATAAGAAAACCCTTGTGGAATTACAAAGTTAGTTGCTAATATCTTTAAATAAATCAAAAGGTTTGCCAAACATCTCTGGTAGAAATGTTTGTTATTGTTGTTGCAGTTTACAGACCAGCATCTTGGTTTAATCTTAGCCGGTTTTATTTTTATCTCAGTAACCACTTTGGTTTGGATAATGTGGCCACACTGTGAGTTTTGTTGCAGTCATTCCACCATGTCCTCCAGTGAGGACTGTTATCTGAACAGAAGCGATCACCAAAACGAAACCAAAGTTGCTCCAGAGCGTGGAGTCGGAATGCAGAGTGCCGCCTCTGTGGTGGTGATGAATCCTCGCGCTGCTCGTGGAATGTGCTGGGTGTGAACTCTCCATAGGTAGTTTGACCTCTCGCCTTCCTGAAGGGAGGAGACTTAAGCTCATTATTATTACCTTCATTATTTCAAATAGTGGACCAGATGCCAGAGCGGGAGGAGGCCCAGCGCGTCCAACAGGGATCTGAGGCACCTGATTGGTCAGAGGGAGAGGAACGGTTCGGAGGCCAAAGGGTAGATTCTTCCGGAGAGGAGACACCATCTGCTGACTGTCTGTCTCACTGACTTTACATCATCTTGCTACATTAAGGACTTTGAGGAGGCTCACTTCAGAGGAGGACATCCTGTTACAGCACTGCATGGTACATCCTGCACGATAAAACACTAATCATTCTGTCTCTGTAGTATCAGCCTCAGGTATGAGGTAAGGATGTAGGTTCCTCCAAAATGACATAATGCCAGTTTGGGCAGCAATGTTACTTTAGGTGTGTTTTGTAAAATGTAGAACTTGTATCATTAAAAGCGGCAACTGTAGGGTTGTTCAATGCCAATTCACCCTAAATTCAGAGCAGGTCATGCCATGGATCCTTGAACTGAGCAAAAAAAATTAAAATAAAAAACTTCTTTGCAAGAACTTGCAAAATCCTAAAGTTCCACTCAAAAATATTTTTGTAGTTCTAAATTTTTTAAATACACTACCATTCAAAAGTTTGTTAGAAATGTCCTTATTTTTAAAAGAAAAGCATTTTTTTCAATGACGATAACATTAATCAGAAACACAGTCTAGACATTGTTAATGTGGTAAATGACTATTCTAGCTGGAAACGGCTGATTTTTAATGGAATATCTCCATAGAGGTACAGAGGAACATTTCCAGCAACTATCACTCCTGTGTTCTAATGCTACATTGTGTTAGCTAATGGTGTTGAAAGGCTAATTGATGATTAGAAAACCCTTGTGCAATCATGTTAGCACATGCATAACAGTATGAGTTTTCATGGAACACATGAAATTGCCTGGGTGACCCCAAACTTTTAAACGGTAGTGTATGACCAAAGTTAAATTTCATCATGTTTCCTTTGTTGTGTTCTACACATCACACCAATCACTCATATTTCACTCGGCTGGGTTGAAATTTGCCTTTAACTTCAGGAAATTCTAAACATTGTTTATAACTAAGCAGCTGCTCCTGGATGTTTTCCAGCAATACAAGTGTTATCCGTGCTGAGCTGTCCCATTTCTTCTGACCTCAGTGTCTTGTTTACTGTGCAGGATCCTGCTGATTTGCTTTGTTCAAGCAGAGCATGTTTACTGTTTATGGGCTTCACAGGGTGAGTAGGACACAAATGTTCAAGTGTTTTAGTAGACTAGGTTGCAGTTATCTCCAGAATGGATTCAGACAGCCCTCTGTTTATCCAGGCTCAGTCAGTAGTGGTTACAGTCAAGGACTTTCCACTAGTGGACACACACACAAACTGCTTCCCAGCCAGTACAGCAGAGCAGCTCAGTGTCCTAACCGAACTGGCAAATGACAAACTCAGAATGGATTAATGCTCAAAATATACCAAAAATTGTGTTTGTACTGCAGGTTCTGTGAGTTGACCAGTTCAGCAGGACACACAACACAGTAATGAGTATCCAGCAGCTCTGCATCTGTTCAGTCCTGCCAGGCAAAGCCACTCCTCTGCATCAGCTTCTCACCCACATCCAAGTAGCCACTAAACAGCTAAATGTTTTTACAATAATGCAATATAGTAACTCAGAAATAATGTTTTACCTGAACAAGAACCTTCAATTGAAAAAAAAATGAATATCTTTGCTAGTTTTCACTGTCTTGCAATCAGATATTAATTTTGTTTAGTACTGATATACTTCTGTCTTATCTAGAGGTTATTTGGAAGTACATGAAAAAATTCACTGCCACAGATCTAAATGTAGGTTTTTTTTATATATATATATATATATATATATATATATATATATATATATATATATATATATATATATATATATATATATATATATATATATATATATATATATACATATATATATATAAAAAAAATTTTTTAAAGTATTTTCAGTGTATTTTTCCCTAAAATTACTATAAATTTCTTGACATATTTTAATCAGAAAGTTAGAATTTTCATTGCACATATAAAGATAATTGAAACATGTTATATTTGTCCTTTATTATGCAATAATTTTTAGGAAAATAGCAAGTTTTTTAATATTTTTCATTACATTCAGTGGTTTATTTCATTGGTTACTCGTCATTGCTTGTGTTATTTCTTAGTCATTTCATTTATTTACATGTTTAAAAAATAAATATATATATATATATATCAGACACTTTAAGTTTATCAACAAGTAGCCACATTAAGCAGCTATTTTTTCTCAAAAATGATCAAATGCCAACAACCTAATGCAAATGAAGTCTCTAATTTTAATTTCCCTCAAACCAAATTTCATAAGAAATACTGACTATTTTACACTCACACATGCTCTCCTGCTTTTGAAGTTTAAATTGAAGCTGCTCTGATCAATATTTGTGTATTAAAAGTGGATCAAATGATTGTCTGCAAAGTGTAAAGAATCACTCGTGATGAACACACAGATAATTATCACTCAACTCTGCAGTTCCTTTTAGTTTTATGGAGCTAATTAGCCCCTTTTCAGCTCACTGTTTAGGTTTTCTGGCCCACAGCTTCACTGTTACGGTTTGAGACAAAGCAGCAAACCCACTATATGCTGCCTGCACTATAGCGGCAGACGAAGATAGCTACATACTCAGCAGGTCACCTGAAACATGACTCCAGCTGACACTGATTGCTTTGTAGCTCCCAAACATGTAAACTAAAAATCTGTTGATGACGGTTTACAGGGTAGGGATTTGAAACATTTTAAAATAAAAAAATGTGAGCAAATCCGACAAAAAGCCTCAAGCCAACTGTGAACTGATTCCACTAACAAACCAAAGTCTGATGTATTGTTTCTTTGTGCCACAGAGCTCCACTGTTGCCCAAAACCTATTAAAAACACATCAGTGAGGCACACAGTTGACATGTGTGACATGTTGCTTCATTAACATGAACACACACTGCAGTTAATCACTGCAGCTGTACAAAAAACTCACTCAAGTTTACTGATCAGGGACTGAAAATAGTCTCAAAGAAACACAGTTTACTCCTGAAAACTAAAGAGTCCAGCATTTACTGCTGATAAATAAATTCAGATTCAGCACAGTGTGGTGTGACCCTTCCCTCAAACGTCCCCTCGTCCTGCATTGCTCTGCACATAAATTAGATCACGATGCTGCCTTTGCCTTCTCCTCCATCATGCTCCTTTAGTGCTCCTGCACATTCAGATAAAAATCTATCTCAGCACGAAGGAAGCTCACGAGCACAGCGACACGGTGTAGCTTTTACAGAAGAGAGGCTCTTTAAATGAGCCCGTCTGCCGCTTGTCTACAGGTCAGAGGTCGGTGCAGAGTGAACACTGCTCTTTCTTTGTTAGAGCAACACCCCGCTCTGTGGAAATGTGCACTAAGAGGCACGACGCAGGCAGATTTTGAAGTACAATCAGAGACCATCCGCAAGGAGAAAAGAGTCACCTACTTTGATGTATAGATCTCATTTACAGTTTGATTTATGTGGCCCTTCTATGTTTTCTGTTAGTTTTCTTTTTAAAGCACGCCTCCTGTAATGCCTGAGTCATCAGGATTCCAGTGGAGGACTTTCATCCGAATGTTGATAGGCGTAAATGGAAAGAATTCAGAAAGGAGGAAACTGTTCCTGAAAAAAAGTCCTCTGTGCTATTTCCTTTGACAGGAAATTGTGTCTTTGATCTAAGCCACCACACTCATCTGGTCATCGCATGCGAGGTGTCACTCTTTCCTACAGCGCAGAGGAGGAAATCTGCTATCGCCGCTCCGCCTCTCACAGGATGGCCACATGAATGTCAAACAGCCCCTAAAAGATGACAAATAAGATTTTAAAAATGTGAATAAATCTTGGTTTGGGTAGCGTATGATGAAGGCATGGAAAAGTGGGACAGAGGGACAGATTCATTTGTCTCCCACTTGTCGTGCATCATGCTTCCTCCGGCAGCAGGGGATTGTCATTATTGAACACTATTGACCAAGCACAGTCGGGGATGAAGATTCACACCTGTCAGACTACCAGGCAGTGTGTCCTTAGTGCCGGTGTCCCCTACACTGACACTGCAAAAGGTCATGTTCATGCGGAGCGTGCCACATGGTCACAGATTAGCTAAACACACACTGGTGATATCACATGCAAACATGACATCATGCATCTGAGCGGAACTCATGTGAAGCCTCTAGTATGGAGATGGTGGCATTACAGTAGGTGATCTATACTCTGCAGGCAGGAGGTGGACTGATCTTGATGCGTTGTTTGTCACAGTTAGGGTCGACTGTATCATTACTGGGTCTATTCAGCGTCAGAGGCATCATTAATAATGTTAACAAGGCCATCAAGGGGAGCATGACCTTTCTCAGGGTCAGGCTTTAATCAGAGAGGGGAAATCTTAACCTAAAAAAGCAGGAAAGATGTGTTAAGTGCACAAAAAATCCTATCTAAGCTTTTACTTGTCAGGTTTTTGCAGACACACCCAGGATTTGTGCACACAGTCGGCTCCCCTGACTCCACCACAGCAGCACCTGTAGACAATCAGCTCATTAAACAGTGATTGGGTGCAGGTCGCACTAAATGCCACATTTCTGTTGTTCCCACATGCAGAGCAAGTAGCTTCAGGGCAGCTGGGGCAGCTACTGTTGCTTTGACACACTGAAATGGCTTGTGGAGTTTTTTGGGGGTGAGTGTTTGCAGCTATTTTGGATACATATTGAGCTGTCCCATTTCTTCTGACCTCGGTGTCTCGTTGACTGTGCAGGATCCTGCTGATTTGCTTCGTTCAAGCAGAGCATGTTTGCTGTTTATGGGCTCCACAGGGTGAGTAGGACACAAATGTTAGTCATTCAGAGTCACCAATTACTTCCACAGAGGATTTATGCTTCTTTTTTTCTTCTCTTCCTTGCAGCACAGAACTCACAGAAACAAAACAGCAACATATATGTTGGCTTATCACAACAGAATAGCAGACTAAGAACACTTGGTGGCAGTTCTTCCCAGAACCAATTCAGACAGGCCTCTGTATATCCGGCCTCAGTCCACAGCAGTAGCCTCAACACACAGACTGCAGTCAACAGTGGTTACAGTCATGGACTTTCTGCTAGCAGATACACACAAACTGCTTCACAGCCAGCCCAAAGTTCAGTGAGATTAGTGCAGAGCAACTCGGTGTTGAAACCGAACTGGCAAACGACAAACTCGAAATGGATTAATGCTCAGAATGTGCCAAAGAATGCATTTGAATTTTCTACTGCTATTGCAAGTGGCAGTTCTGTTAAGTACAAAAAGAATCAGAAAACCCTTAGTGATTTCAACAAGAAAATAAGTTTGCCAGTTCAGCAGGGCACACAGCGCACTGGGTATCTATCCAGCAGCTCTGCATCTGTTCAAAGTCCTTCTAGGCAAAGCTATTCTTTTCTTAATTCAGCCTCTCACCAGTCTGTGGCGCAGAAGCGTCCCAGTGCTGCCTACTATAGACAAGGAGGCTCATCTTTCAGACAGTCTAATGCAGTGGCTCCTGAGCCACATGGAGAACCTGTACGGGTGCAAACTTCATTTACAGCCCCTGCTAGAAGAGTGCCTTATCATAGACCTGACTCCTCTAAACCCTTCTCATCTCTTCAGACTGGTAGAATTGGTAATTACCCCAGCCAGGCTAAGGCCGGGAAGCCATTCAAGAGTGAAGGGTTTCCTGTGATTATCAGGAACATCCAGGGGCACTACCAACCATCTTCTATTTCCAACGTGGTGTCACACCACCCAAGTTATAGTCGGTCAAACCTGCCCAAGCCAAATCTTCCTGTTGCCTCCCAGCATGGCAATGTAAGGATCCCCACAGGTCAGACACTGAAGTACAGACCCAGTTACAATTTCAGGGAGCAGAACCCTAGCAGCACAAACACTTTCCAGTCACAGTGGAGCAGCAGGAACTCAGCCCAGGGTGCTCATACCTTCCTTGGGTCTGGGAGCAAAGGTGGAAGCTCTCCTCAGCGCTTCCACCCAACCAGAATCTACAACATCCCTGAACGCTTCGGTGGCCACGCTATCAGACGGCTGAAGGAGCCTGCCGACGAGGAGGAGGTGGCTGTCCAGAAACCCCCCACGAACCCCACACAGCGCCCCCCCACATACCCCCCACAGCGGCCCGCCACGCTTCCTCCAAAGGAGATAGCGTCTTACAAGCCAAAGGCCCCGAGCATTCATCCGGAGAGCAAATGGATGAGGTTCCGGCCACCTTCAACACTAACAGGTGAGTATCTGGTCACTTCTTACTGTCTCATGCTTCAACCTGTGTTTTTTTTTTTTTTTTTTTTTTTTTTTTTTTTTTTTTGTTATGTTTTTTAATGTCTCCTCCTACCAACAGGTGCAGACATGCTTGGATGAAGTTTTGTGAGGAACAGCATTTTGAAATAAAGTTAGTGATTTAACTCTTGTCTTTTGTCTTGACTTCACCTCCCAGCTGTGTGGTTAATATGTGTAGACTTAATGCCCTCTAGTGTGCAACTGATGTGCTGCATGGTGGTCTGTACTGGGCCTCTGAACAATGTAAAACTCACCTGTACCTACAAGAACTGTGTCAAACCTGCATTGCTCAAATATAAATGCTAAACAAAGTTCCACATCTCATTAGTGTTTGCTGAGTATTGATCATTTTTAATTGTGACCCTCTGCAACTATTCTTTGGTTTGGCTGCCATCGCACCCCTCTCCTGCTTAGACGCACAACACACTCCAAGAACTCTCATCAGACTATGTGAGAGCATACAGGTTCAAGGACTGATCTGCACACTTTCCTCATCTACTTTACCTGCAATTTTGCCCAATAAATGATGCTAATATCAATCTAGGACTTTGCACATCTAGTATAATTCTGCTGCTACTGGCTTCTTCTGGTATGTTTTGTCTCTTACTTTGGTTTGTGCATTGAGGGGCTGCGCAGTAGCTCGGTGGTTAGCACTTTCACCTTGCAGCCAGAAGATCCCTGGGTTGCGTCCCAGCCTGGATCTTTCTGCATGGAGTTTGCATGTTCTCCCTGTGCATATGTGGGTTTTTGCTGGGTACTCTGGCTTCCTCCCGCAGTCCAAAAAACGTGCTAGGGTTAATTAGTAACTCTAAAATGCCCATAGGTGTAAATGTGTTTGTCTCTATATGTAGCCCTGTGATAGACAGATGACCTGTCCTTCAACCTGAGTCAGTTGGGATAGATTTCAGCCTCCCTGTGACCCTAGTCAGGATTGAGCAGTGTATAGATAATGAATGGATGTGCATCAAGTTTGTCTATTCCAGTGGCGCTCTGTTTGGCACTTACATTTTTGTATGAATACTATTCATATGGTTTTGATATACTTTTTTAAAATATATTTGTCCAGTCTGTTCTTTGTATATAAGGAGAGGAGTTGCATGCAATGTTATTATACATTTTATGACAAAACCATGATCATTTCATGGTTGTGCATGGTCAGAAGCAAGGGAATAACAATTACTTGGAAAAGGAGTCAAGTTTCTGTTTTGTTTACTTATGAGTTGCACAATTGTCAGGAAGCAACTGAAAACTACCTTAAACTAATTTCATTAAAATATAGACCTGTCAGCCCCAACACTATGACCACTGACAGGTGAAGGAAATGAGCTTGATCATGTTATAATGCAACGTTCTGCTGGGAAATCTTGAGTCCTGACATGTACCACCCACCTCAACATTGCAGGTCAAGCAACCCGCCAACTCCCTACCCCCATGACAACAGCAGTCCTTGATACCAGTTACCCTCAGCAGGGCAAGGCAGAAACTGCTCAGGAGTGGCCCAGGGAACATGACAGAGCTAAGGTGTTCACCCAGGTTCCACATTCCCCAGATTCTGATCTTATTGAGCATCTGTGGGATGAACCGGGATGAGCCTGGTCTAGGTAGGTCCCACCCTGCAACCCACAAGACCCACAGGATTCAGCTCTGTCCATGCCCCACTGGGACAGAGAAGTTTTAGCAGTGTAAAGGAGACCAACACAATTAGGCAGGTAGTCATAATGTTATGCCTGATTAGTGTAAGTCAGCATTTAAAAGGGGGTCAGTCTATTTCTCAGCTAAATGCAGCCTAACATGCATTAAACAGCATCTAGGACCAGAGCCAAGTGTGTAACCTATATGCTACCATCTTAAAATTTATTTTAACCTTGGGAATAAATGGCTGCTATTGAGGCTGACGTGTTTTTATTATCAAATATACAGTACAATAGCATGTTAAATGTACGGAGTTAAATCATATAAATGCTTCTTGAGGCAGTTAAAATGGCCATGTTTTAGGCTCTCTTTTAAACACTGAGAAATCACAGCTCTTTTCAAAGTGTGCACTGTTGTGAATCTCGTGTCACCGAGAGCTGATTTTATTGCCGTTGCTTTTAAAAATCCTTCATTTTATAGCTGCTGGACAAAATGATGTGTTCAGAGCCAGATCAGCTGAATCATCTCTGCTGCTTCCTGTAAGGACAGGACACGGAACTATTTACTTTTCTGAGACAGATTTTTAAATCACAGGAGTTGGCAAAAAGCCCAGTATTTAGATAGTGGACTCCATGATTCTCAATCTGAGCTGCCATCCTGAACACCCCAAAGGTTGCATTTTCCAGGTACAAAAAATACTTTGCTTTTAGTATTCAGTGTGGGGATGAAAGTGTCTGTATTTACTGTTCTTTCAGTGTCCTTTGATTCTCTCACACAGTACTTACTAAAAGTGCACTTTTCACACCAAATGTTCAGTGTGGTCCAGCAGATGTGTCATGATGTCACGTGTATGTGATGCATGCAGTGATGACTTTAAACCTTTAGCAACTTTCTTCTCCATATGTGGAACATTGTGTTTATCTAAATTTAAAAGGCAGATTATCCAAAAAATTTGCACACTCTAATATTTCATTGGACCACCTTTAACTCTGAGAATGACTCATTCACTCTGGCATCATTTTGATCAGCTTCTGCAATGTCACAACATTTATTTGTGTCCAGAGTTGCATTAATTTTCTGACAAGATCTTATATTGATGATGGAAAGTCAGACTGCTGCGCAAAGTCTTCTCCAGCACATCCCAAAGATTCTCAGTGTGGCTGAGGTTTGGACTCTGTGGAGGCCAATCCATGTGTGAAAATAATGTCTCATGCTCCCTGAACCACTCATTCACAATCTGAGTCCCATGAATCCTGGCATCATCATCTTGGAACATGCCCATGACATTGATGGAGAGACCTGGTCGTTCAGTATATTCAGGTAGTCAGCTGACCTCATTCTTTGGGAACATGACGTTGCTGAACCTGACCAATCCCAGATCATGACCCTAACCCCCACAGGCTGGTAGGCACTAGACATGATGAGTGCATCACTTCATCTGTTTCTCTTCTTACCCTGATGCCCCCATCACTTTGGAACAGCTTAAATCTGGACTCATCAGATCACATGACCTTCTTCCATTGCTCCAGAGTCCAATCCTTATGCTACCTAGCAAATTGAAGCCTTTTTTTTCTAATTAGCCTCACTGATCAGTGGTTTTCTTTCAGCTACACAGCTGTTTAGTCCCAATCCCTTGAGTTCCCTTTGCATTGTGCATGTGGAAATGCTCTTACTTTCACTATTAAACACAGCCATGAGTTCTACTTTTGATTTCCTACGATCATGTAAGAGTTTGTTCCGACCACATTTCTTCCTCAAAAATGATGGTTCACCACTATCCTTCCAGGTTTTAATGATTCGTTGAATGGTCCTTAGCCTAATTATAGTAGTTTCAGAAATCTTCTTCGTTGTTTTCTTTGCTTGATGCGGGCCAATATTTTGACCCTTCTGAAACTGATTAACATCTTTTCCATGGGTGATAGCTTTATGGTTAGGGTTAAGGAAGTAATTTTTTGAGGCTCATATGAATTTTAACCATGACCAATTCTTTAGTTTCGACTGATACATTTGGTCGTCCAGAACTGGGTTTGTCCATGACACTGCCTGTTTCTTTAAACTTTTTAACCACCTTCACCACCATGGAAAAGCCAATTGGAATCCTCCTTGGATGACGTGCATTAAATTCATCTGCTATCCTCCGATATGTCCATCCTTCACGTCCACTGAGAAGTACCAGTTCAACTCTTTCTTCTTTCGACAAAGCCATATTTAATCTGTGGAGGCAAAACAAATTATAGTTAATGAGATTTCCTATGTGTCCAGACTTTAGGGACACCCTGTAGTTTGGATTATCTGTTGACTTTATATCTACGGCTCTTGCACAAAGGGCTGATTCAAAAAAGGGTTTCAGCCTTCTAGAGTGAATTTAGATAGTTTTATAGTTTCAATACATCACATTTTTAAGTATATTTTACTGCAGGTATTAAAACATAAGACTCTGTTCAAGTCTTTGAGAAGATGCTGTAATTATTTAATCGCTTTGATAAAATTCAAACTAAGTTATCACTGTAGAAGACCTGTTGTGTGGACTAAAAAAAAAAAAACAGCAGGTGAGCTAATAATTATTTCCAAAGTTATATTGGCATTAAATACATAAATCACAATTTAACAGACATCTGGACTCTACAAATCTTTCTTCTTTATTGACTTGAGGCAATTTTGATAATTGATGGATGGATTTGAGCATGAGTTTTGTTTTCACTTGCTCCATATTTAAGAGTGTGAAAACTCTGACAGGCAGTAAATCAAATGATGGGAATCTTGATCTGTTTGGCTCTTTAATGAATCCCCAGATCTCTGAGTCATGTAGGAGCTGCTCAAATGTGGACTGATGTAAAAACATTCATCCAGATAACTCAGAAAAAATGAAGCCAACTCAAATATTGAGACACCAGTTGTGGCTTCAACATGACTAAAAAAGATCTCACTGAACACTGGATCAGTTTACATGTAATCTGCTTTTTTAATCGAAAAACTCTTCGGCTAAGGTCTGGAAGAAGATTTGGCAGAAGTGAGAACTGCTGTGGATTTTCCTGGGATGGTCGGTTGGTTGACTCTCTGCGGCTCCAAGACACAGGAGTCCTGCCCTGATATCAAAGACAAGACATGAATAGTTGAGATAGCATCAAACATCATCAGCATTCAGTTTAAATAACAGTAACTTTAACATATCATGACTTTGCATCACTGTTGCTGCTTCTGCAGTCCTAATGAAGGCCTTAAGTTGGTCAACAGAAACCCTACGTGATCTCCATGTTTTTCTACCCTCGTAATGGTTGGTACTCTCGTTTCCACGGCAACCCTGGATGCACAGCAGTAACACTGAGTCTTGGTTTTCCGTGTTGTTTTCTGTCTCCACTGGGGTCTTACAGGAGTGTATCGGCTGAATTGCGGCAGCAGCTAACGGAAACATACACACATAGACAAATACAACATTATTAACATAAAGAGATAAAAACAATTTGTGTTATTTTTGTCATTAACTAGCATTCTTGATATCTGTAACTGACAGTTCAGACATCTGCACCTGAGCAGAAACATAAAACAGAGTGAATAAAACAGTCATTCAAAAGGAGACTTACTTCACCCTTTTGATATTTTTATGAATAATTTCTGTGCCTGCATCCCGAATCGAACCGAAGAATAACAGTTTGAGTAACTTAAACGTATTGAAAAGTGACGGTAAATGGACAAACAGATACAGCATGTGGTAGCTAGCACCACTCTCTCGTTCTCTACATAACAGACTATTGAGAGTGACCTACTCTGAGTCCGAATCTTGTGCTTTGCTGTTTTCACACTGAAGTTCAGCTCAGCATGGTGCATGTCGCATCCAGCATTTCAAACACTTCAACTGGCTTCTATTGACACAAAGAAGCTGCAGTAAAAGTGCAACCTTCAGGCCTGAGCCAGAAAGAGGATCCTGTGAGGGAGCTACCCTGCAGGTGGAGACCCCACTGAGAGGCCCCATGGATCCCAGCTCGGCCACCAGACGCACACAGGCATGTTCTCCTGCTGGGCTCGGCACCAGAAGGAGGTCCTGGTTTCGCTATTCTGGGGGAGGTGCTGCAGCTCCTTTACTGCAGATTCATGGGAGCCTTTGAATCGCTCTCAGTCTGGTCCCACCACTAGGACCAGTTTGGCCTGAGACACCTTACCAGAGGTTATTGCCCCCAGGTGGCAGTGACCACTTCAGCCCTTTGAAAAACTATTAGCATGTACACTAGCAGTCAAAGTTTGGACACACCTTTTCATTCAGAGGTTTTATTCAATTATTTTATACATTGTACGTAGATTAATACTGAAGACATCAAAACTATAAAAGAATACATATGGGATTATGTTGTTTAAAAAAAAGTGTTAATCTTCAGTATTAATCTAATAATAAATAATACAAATAAATAAAAAGCATCGAATCATCAATTCACCTTTTCACACCATTAGCTAACACAATGTACCAGTAGAACACAGGAGTGATGGTTGCTGGAAATGTTCCTCTGTACCTCTATGTAGATATTCCATTTAAAATCAGCTGTTTCCAGCTAGAATAGTCATTTACCACATTAACAATGTCTGGACTGTATTTCTGATTAATTTAATGTTATCTTCACAGAAAAAAAATGTTTTTCTTTCAAAAATAAGGACATTTCTAAGTGACCCCAAACTTGTGAACGGTAGTGTATATATAATGTATAAAGTGAAACCAGGCACAAGCTATTCTTTTATGTAAAAATTTAAATCTACAGTAATATTCAGGTGTGTAAAAACATCTATTGTATTCCATCACTATTAAATGTTGAAAAATTACAATTAAGCTTGTAGAATAAATCCCTCATTTGGAAAAAGAAATCTGTGATGTAACTGTGGAACAATGTAACCAGATCACTGGATTCAACTAGAAACAGAAACAGGCATGCAATAAGAAGTAACTAAAGAAATGAAACTGCATCATACCAGTGACATATCAGCTTTAGCAAACACTTGTCTCTTCTTGACTAGATACTCAGATGATTCTGGAAAACCAAACCTCAAAAATACGTTCACATGTGATAATTAATCTTTTAGAACAATATCCCAGTTCCTGTTTCTGAGCTGCGGTTTCTGACTTCACTAATTTCCCTCCTGATTTCAATCACCAGACCATTGTTTATGCATTCCACACACTTCCAGGGAACCTTTACTACGTTTAAACCAACACTTGACATGGAGAAAAAACAATTATCAAACAAAGCATTACCATTCCTCTTACCTTAAATTCAACAAGTTGTTTTTGTTTTCTTGCTGAAAATGCATTTCGAGATTTTAAGCTGTACAAAAAAACTGCTGTAGGAAAACTATGAATTCAGTTCTGGAGTTCAGAGGCCGATTGAAATGGAGCCATGTTATGTTGATGGCACGGCTTTTTGTCCATAGGTGCAATATTTAGCTATTTAGTAAATACTAAATAATACGTATGGATGTCTGCAGTCAGTAACTGGTGAAGGCATTCTGACATGAGGAATATTTTTTTTTTCCATCCAGGGTTTGAATGTCAATCAACTCTATCACCCTTTAGTAAATTCAAGGAAAAAAACCCAACAAAAACAAAAGCAAAAAAAAAAGAACATACACACAAAAATGAACAAATAAATGAATTAATAAATAAGTAAATAAATAGTGTTTTTAAACAAATTTATTACAGGTTAAAGGAAAAGTATATGTTGTTTTTAAGTGAAATATTCAATTTAATTTTAATGTATGAAAAATGAAACTCAAACAACTTTTTTGGGAGGAGATTTTTTTAATTACTTTTTTTTTTTTTTTTTTTTTTTTTTTTAAACAAAAAGCTTGTATTTTCAAATTGAGGGTTTCCCAAGATGTGGACATTTACCAGCCAGGATGATCCCAATACAAGATGATATGAAGGTGTATTATAGGGGTCCGTGTACGGATCTGGTAATTGGGTTTTCCGTTCTGAAACGGGTATTGAAAAACAAAAAACGAGTGGTTATTTGATTTTTGTTTGAAAATACAAAAATTAAAATTGAAATACAAGGCGTTTGTCCTTTTCATGATCAAAAAGGGATATACATTTTTTTTAAATGCTTTGATTTTCGTTTTATATTTAGAATAATAAGAAAGTAAAATCAGTAAGAGACAGAAACGAAAAAAGGTCAGTTTTTTTATTTTCTGAGACCGGAAGTGGTCATCAGCAAGTGTGGAGCCAAACGACAAAAAAGATTCTCAGAGGGCGGAACCAGAGAGCAGTGATTGGTCAGACCACAGATAATATAGAAGACAGCGCGCTAGCGTATCTAGTCTATGTATATCTATGGTCGGCACGTCTGGTAGCATCTCTGGCTGCTGTTGACCTTGTTTTTTGGAGTAAAACACGGTAAGAAGATAAATACTTCTAACCTGTAGCGTTATTTTGTTGTACGTTAAGTCAGCTACTTGTGAAGAGTTGTGTTTTGTCGTGTTTGAGCAGTTGGTCCGGACGCGTTAGCTAGCTAAGCGGCTAAGTTAGCTAGCGGGCTAATTAGCACAGGTGGCTAACTTACCGCTGAACACCTGTGTTAGTTGCTGCTGCAGCTGTCCTCATTATTAGAATGACCTTCTCAACCTGTATTTCTCTGCTGTGTATTTTAGCTTTTAAAAAAGTTATTTTACTTTAAGTTTAACTGAAACCCGTTGAGCTGCACTGAAGTTTAACATTCAGCTGGTTTGAATTAAACCACGCTTAACATTGTGCAACATTACCTCACTGAATCTCCATAATTTCATTAAATTCCTTCTCTCTTCCACTGCTCAAGTTCAATCCAGTGTATAAAATTACATTAATAGTGAATAAACTAACAACCAGCCATTGTATTTATTTATTACTGCATGTATTTGTAGTAAAACATGAGTTGAAACATCCTACTTTTGGATCTAGAACTGCACAAGCCGTTCATTTTCAGTCACCTGACGAGTTAAACTCCCCTTTTTATGTGAGGTTGAAGCAGAAAGTCTGAGTTGACAAAGAAAGTTCTTTAGAATTTGCGATACCTGTTATCTCTGACTGAGGCTTTAGTTTCTGTTGAGCTGATTTACACATAGAAACTTTGTTCAGGAAGATTTCTCAGTAGCTCAGAGGACAGACTGCTTTTTTCACAACCCTGTAAGAGAATGTCTGTCAATGCTTTCAGCAGAATTTAGAAACACAACACTTCCTAAACAGATATTTTGAGGCTGTGAGGTTGAACGTTTGAGAGTATATCAGTGTATTTGTTTGTGGTCTTTCTGTTTCTAGGTGGAAGCTGAATTAGTGAGGATGACTCCTGCTCCTGTCATCTCTAAGCTCCTCACACATCTTTACCTGCACATGAGGAAAATCACTCCTGTAGAATGCAGGTATGTTTGTCATTATTATAAAAAGATGTTGACTGGTGACCTGTCAGAAACCCATTATACAGAGTCAGCCAAAATAATGTTTACACACATCAGGAAAAGAAAAACTTGCATAAATATTTCAATACCAAATTTATTCAGATATCACGAGATTAATAAAAGTTATCTTTGGCCTCTACAATTACAAGAGGTGCTCAAAGTGGTGGCCACTGGCTTCCAGACATTTCTGTTGTGTTGTAGACGTCACTTGTTGATGCTCCATTCATGAGGGTAAAGCCATCTGTTGGGAAAACATCGTACAACAGGACAGAGTTATGGTGATTTGATAAAACTTAGAAAGAGGAATCTATATGTGTATACAAGTACTTATACAAATGAAATATTTATAAAAGTTTTTCTTTTCCTGATGTGTGTACATTATTTTGGCTGACTGACTCTGAACTTAATGAGAACAAAACTGTCATTTAATTGTTGCTTTGAAAGCTTCTTTAGTGAAAACTGTTTTGTGTTCTGCTTTGAAACAAAGTGCTGTTGAGGTCTGTGTTTTTAAGTTTAACCCCACAGTTTCTGAGGGAACTGATGGTTGTTTTTTTTTCCTGATCAATGTGGACGTTATAATTGATGGTAGCATTTACTGATCATATAATCAGCATGACAATATAACAGTATAACATTCTGACCACCTGACTAATACTGTGTTGGTCCTTTTATGCTGCTAAAACTCCTCTGACCCAGTGGTTCATCAGAACCTCTGGGGATGTCCTGTGGATTCTGTGGATCCTGTGGGTTGCAGGGTGGGTCCTACCTAGACCAGGCTGATCCTGGACCATCCCACAGATGCTCCATCAGATCTGGATGTGGGGAGTGTGGAACCCAGGTGAACAGCTTAGCTCTGTCGTGTTCCTCGGACCACTCCTGAGCAGTTTTAATTTGTCCTGCAGAGGGAGGCAGCTGGCATCAAGGACTGCTGTTGCCATGGAGACTAGGGGGTTGTTTGTCCTGCAGTGTTTAGGTGGTGGTACATGTCAAACATCCACATGAACGTCAAGGTTTCCCAGCAAAATGTTACATTAGAACAAGATGATGGATGTTGTTCTCTTCAGCTGTCAGTGGTCAGAATGTTGTGGCTGATCGGTGGATCTGTCTGCCTTTACTCTGACATCCAGAGTTATACAAAAGTGTAGTATGTGTGCAGCGCAGAAGAGATTTACTTTATTGGATGCATTTTTTTTTTTTTTTAAGGGAGAGCATTTTTTTTATCCACCTGAAGAAGACCTAATGTTTCCCTTCAAAGGATAGTTAATAATTACTACAGATTCCATAGTGGTCCCATCAGAGAAAATCATATCCATATACAGATTTTTATTAATTCCAGTGCTGGTTCAGTAAAGATTATAATAATAACTACATCAGATAATTCTTGGTCGCAGTTGGAATTTTGCAGCCTGAGAGATGGTTGAGAAGGTTTGCAGTTCTTGTTTTAGCAAAATATGTTATAATAGAAGATCTTTATTTTGACTGTACATTAAATTATCTGGAAACCAGCAAAGTGTATCAGTCTGAGGTATCTAAAAATAAATAAGTAAAGAAAAATGCTTCTAAAGCCAATAATAAACAGAATATTTTGAGGGAATATTCTAAAAAGGAAAGAAAAGCTCCATTCTCACTCCTCTCAGGATAAACTGTCATTAAAATTGACTTTAAATTTAGCTTCAACACAAGATAAAAACATTTACTTTCATTACTGATGTTGTCAAGTTTTAATAAAGTTCATGCTACTTTTATAAAATGATGAAAGTGAATAAATTGTATTTCTGTGATCTGTGTTTGATTTCTGTCTTTTCTCCTGTCATCCAGATGTTCAGAGGGAGATGATGCCACATCTGGTCCAGCTGATGGAAGGTCTTGAAGTTCTCTGACTGGCCTCGACTGAAGATGGTCGTCTCACTGGATTTAAGGTTCAGATGCTCAGTAACAAACTCCACCAATGTGCCAACAGGGAAGCTTTAGGTTTATTAAATGTTGCTATGAAGGTTTCACTGTTTTTCTTTGTGAATGCAATGTGCTCCAACTGAAACTTGAATTAGAAATTAGAAGTAAATCCTTCCAGATGAAAACTGTGATGGTGTTGGATTGTCAGACCGTAATGTTGCAGCTCAAAGCAGCTTTTCTATCTCAGTTCATTCTGACATTCAGCTATGAATCAACACAGCAGATGGTGATCCATGCTGTGGAAGTCTCACATCTCCTGATTTAATGGAGCTGCTTTGCACTTTTTACACTGTTTATTCACCAACACTTTATTTAATAAAAGTCCCATCTAGTTTTTATGAGGAATGTGATGTTTTAATTTCTCTGTGAATAACTGCAGTCTAATGCAACAGCTGGAGTTGTAACATCTGTCCTGATATTGATCATGAAGTATTGATCAGAATACTTATGGTTAGCAGTCATCCCTGAAGTTTTACATTAAAATCTTTACTTGTGTTGTGAACTTTGGTAAGAAGCAGAAACATTAGCGTTGCCATGGATACATGAGTGTTAAATTCTGTCCATGTTTCCATTTTGGGAAATGCAGTCCAGTTCCAGAATGTGGAGGAATTTAGGGTGCTTTCACACCTACGTCTTTTAGTCCGCTTAAAGCGGACTGGAGTCCGCAACACCTGCAAGTACGGTTCGTTTGGGCTGATGTGAAAGCATACCAGATTTTTTTTGTTTCGGACTAACGAACCGCACCGAGACCACCTTCGGGAGGTGGTCTCGGTCCGCTTCTATGTGAACTCCAGTTCGGTTCGCTCCTGGTGAGAACACAAACCTGTCTCCATTCGGACCACTTGATGGCGCAGCAGACTTTTTGGTCTACGGGAGCTTCCGTAGCAACCTGCACGGGGAATTTTACGCCAATCAGCGTACACCTACGTCATCGTAAACGCCTTGTTTTGTAAACAGTGCCGCCAAACGACTGGGGGGAGATATAACATTAATTGGAGTAGGTTCACCTGCGAAAACACTGGTGTGAATGCGAACCGAACCAGTTGAAAATAGCAACATTGTAACAACTTTTGGGTCCAAACGAACCACTTTAGCGGACGAACAGGTGTGAAAGCACCCTTAGTCTCACAATCACAGACAACAAATATTATCTGAAAGTCGGGTTATTGTTGTTTATCAGCACAATACAAAAAGATTAATGTTAGAAATATTCCAGTTAAGACTCTAGAATATCATGATTTATGTAAATTTACCTCAATAATATGAATGTTCAGGTTAAGATTGTACAGTGATATTTATTATGTAAGTTTAGCTGATTAAAGTTTATGACTCTGAACTAAAATATTGTTTAAATTGACATCATTATTATAATATTTAGGGTCAGACCCTACAGTATTGAGATTAAGAAATCAAATATTCTATAAAATGTAAATAAACTGAACTCATATGGATATATTTAAGTGAGACTCTACAATATTATTTGACACAAATCTATCTAAATCTAAATTTTAATCATTTTTACTCCAAACATTTACTGGACTGATTTAAATATTAAAATCACTCCTTTCTAATCCTCTGCTGTACGTTCAAACCTGAGGCCTTAAATAGAAACACACAAGTATCTGATTGAAGGAACATCTGCAGAGTCCTGGTTCCAAAACATGATGATAGAATTATAGACAAACTTTAACAAAAGCTGCCTGACAGTTTACAGGTTTTTATGTTGGATTTCTTCAGTAATTTAATGAGTTATCAGCAAAAATCAAGTGTTCATTTGATGAACTTGATTTCCTAAAACATCCAGAATTGGAGCTCATATCTTTGGCAGCTGTAAAGTTTCTGCTCCTTCAAAGTTCACAACACAATGAATGAATTCCTAAAACACTCTCAATGCTGGAGAGCGTTTGATGCTGAAGCAGTGACCAGTTTTTCTGTTTCTTCTCTGGAGATGCACAATGAGGGACGTCTGCAGAGACTGAGAAAGAGTCTCACCACATCCTGACATGAGGAAAAAGACTTTATTGAAGACTACAATGAGAAAAACTATCAGACAGCAGACGGCTGCATTCAAGGTGAGCTCTGAACATTTGATCTGGAACAGGAATTCAATAACAGCAGCATGAGCTTCATTTCAGTCTGTAGCTGCTGAATTCATGGATGAATCATCTGGCACTAGAGAAGAAGACCATCAAACATCCACGTCAGCTGATGGAGGTCCAAGAGTCTCACCAAACAACCAACCTACAGAGTGAAGACCTCAAATCTGATTGGACGGCCTCCTATTCAGCCACGTGTGAACAAATGCCTCTAAGCTGATTTGTTTTCTAAAATAAATCTAGTTTGTGTCCTAATCAATGCCTGTGTGTTTGCTTCTTTACACCGTTGTTAACAGTTTAGGCTGTTAGATTGTTCCAGATAAGACAAGTACAAGATACTTCAGAGCCGTTCTACCACGAGCCTGACAGGAAGAACTCCAACAGCTACTGAATGTTCCTGTGGTCCCCTCAAGGCTACAGGAGGAGCCCTACGAGGACGAGCCGGTCCACCTGATGGAGGCCAGTCGCTGTGGTTCAAAGCCAACACCGACTACGTGGACTTCTACTGGACCACACGGAGGCCTTCAAACCGGACCAACAAGTTCACCGACTCCCCGACTCGTGGGTCTGAGGACGCCGCTGAGCCTCGGTCCAGCCGGCCTCCTGTCTGTGGGTGTTTGAGTGCTGAGAGGTTTGTGGATGCATGTGAACGTGTCTGTGTTGAAACAGCAGCTTTGGACTCAGTAACGCTGGGAAAAACCAAGAGCTCCTTTATTTGTGACTTCCACTAAAAAACTGATGAAAATAAGTTTGCCAGGGTTCTGACTGATAACAGATTATTAAATAATGAAAATAACAGTTTAAATATTCCTTTAAACAATCCTTTTAGGTCTACATTTCCTTTACACTGACTTCTTGGTATATGTACAAGTATTTTGGGTGGAATATACCATTAAGCCTGATGTTCAAGGGTTCTTCTGGGAATATACCATTAAACCAACCTTTTAGGTAAATGTTCCAGGATGTTGGGTAGAATATACCATTAGATCAACCTTTTAGGTCTACATTGGAAGATTTTAGAGTAGAATATTATTCCAAACCATCCTTTAGGTCTACATTTAAGGTGGAATACTCCTTTACACCAAGATTTTTTGGTCTACATTGAAGGATTTTGGGTGGAATATACCATCAGACCAACCTCCAAGGTCTACAGTAGTGAATTTTAGGTGGAATATACCATTAAACTCACCTTTTAGGTCTACATTGGAGGATTTTAGGTGGAATTTTCTTCCAAACCGTCTTTTAGTCTACATTTAAGGATGTTTAGGATGGTATATTCTTCCGAACCAACTTCTCAGGTCTACGTTTCAGGTGGAATATTCCTCCATACTAACTTTTTTGGTCTACATTGAAGGATTTTTTCTAAACCACCCTTTCGGGTCTATATTTGGGGTTTTAGGTGGAATATTCCTTTTAACCAGCCCCTCAGCTCTCTGAGAATTTTGGATGGAATACTCGGTTAAACCAACATTTTAGGTGCATGTCCAAGGATTTTAGGTGGAATGTTCCTTTAAGGTGGATGTTTGAGGACCTTGTAGGTGGAATACTTCCTGAAACCAACCTTTTAGGTCAACATTCAAAGATTTAAGGTGGAATATTCCTTTAAATCAACCTAAATTTCATGTTTTGATCATTATCAAGTGAGAAACCTCAATCCAGACTCCTCATAATGACGTTTGAGATTTATGCTGCTGTTATTTGTTTAGTCCAGACTAAATGACAGAAATCCACAACTGAAAAGTTTGGTCAATAAAAAAGACAAAAGCTAATATTTTCAGCTGAACTAAAGACAGACTTTGTGATTGTTCTGCTCACATGTTGTGTTGTTGTAAACTTACTCTTTCAAATAAATAGCCGCCTAACCCCCTGGAAACCAGCGTTCGTCTTGTTTTTGTGTTGCTCCTCGGCGACCCTAGACAGCCGGGTCCTAATGTTTTTTGAGTAACACACCATACTATGACATTTTTACAATGATGGTTCTACTATGAAATCAGTTTGACGTGTTCAGGCGTTCTTTGTGTGAAAACTCAGATTTCAGGTATCAGAAGGTGGTTTTCAACTTTCTTTGTTAACTTTCTGCTTCAACTTTAAACTAAATTTACTTCACTAACCCAGCCCTCTGGACTTCCAGGAAGCTGTGTTCCTATTGGCTGTCCAGGTGGCTGCTTGGTGTTATCAGGAACACCTGAGCAGCTCAGTGTCTTCCTGCTTTATTTGGCTGCAAACATTTCCTCTGCTTCTATTCACCACTGAACCTGGTTTGGCTCCGTTGCTTTAGTTCTTTAGGCGTTAGCTTGCAGCTTCCAGCAGTAAAATCGGCTTTAATGTGTTTCTTGGTGTGTTTTAGGGCTTTGTACTGGATAGCTGTCTTGGTAAATGAGGTTCTTTAGCCACAGTTAGTACATGGTGCTAATGTGTGCAGTGATTAGTGGATTTGGTACAGCTGAGTTGTGTCTTTATCTTGGCTGTAGTGAGTCTTTAGAGGTTTTTGGTCAGACGCATTCTGTATTCTTGTTTGTGAACCAACGTTGGTTGTCCAGAAGGTAAGAGTTCCTGTCCTGATTCTCTGTTCTCAGAGGTTCTCTGGTAGGCTGCAGGAGACTTTAGCGTTTGGGTTGTGTTAGTTTGGTTTTTGTATGGTTTCATTTGGACGACTATCTTGAGGCCCCTCCATGTGGTTTAGTGAGGTTTTCTGGAACAGTTCTACAAAGCAACCTGCAGCAGAAGAGACTTTGAGAGTTTTTAGGAAGTTCTGGAGACCAGACTTTAGAGCAGCAGAAACATTTGTCAGCAGTTTGAGCAGGAGAAGGTGAGCTTCAGAGTAGAAATGAGACAGAAACCTTCTTGACCCGTGTGGTGAGGTCCTGTACCAGGAGTTTGAGCAGGTTGTGAAGAGTCTGTAGTTCTTTGGTCTGAAAGCACAAGAAGAGTCGACTCATTAAAAGAGAAAACAGGAGATATTGTTGGTTCTTCTGTCAGTCTGCAGTTTCCAGTTTCCTTAGACTGAATATCAAGTTTATATTTTAAATGATTTGCCATGTGAGCCCAAGAAGACTTCAATAAACTCCCTCCATCCCCTGGACACGTTTTATTACCATGTTAAATCTTTTTTTTTTTATGTTTTTGAGTTTTAATCATAGTTTTGGCATAGTTTTTTCTCTTTGCTTGTTTAGTTTTGTCATCTGTGTGAAAGGTGCTAAACAAATAAAGTTGAATTGATAAACTGAATAATTGACTCATGACTGTGACAACAGAAGCATTTTCATTGTGATTTAAGGGTTTGTTTCATTTCTAAGGTTGAGGTTAAAATCTTGACAGAAAGAAAAGATTAAAGAAATAAACTACATTTTTAAAAAGCAATTAAATCAAAGGTAAAAAACGTTTAATACAACAAAACTTTTAAAAAGAAAATTAAACATTAAATACAATTAAATTATATTAAACAGACAAAATCTTTAATTAAATAATTAAACAGAAGATACAAAACATGTAATTATGAAATTAAACAAAATTTTCTAAACAAAATATGAAACATTAAAGATGAAATATTTTAGATAATTAAACATCTAGAAAATAAAACAAGAATATTAAACATTTTTAAAAAATACAAAACATTAAATTAGATTATTAAACCTTTAAAATGACAAAACATTGAATTAAAAATTAAATGTTTAATTAGAAAATTAAATCTTAAAGACAATAAAACTTTAAATAGGAATTAAACAGAAAATACAATGAAGCATTTAAAAAGAAAATTAAACATTAAAAGGTGGTAAAACATTTAAAAAGAAAAACCAAAGATTTAATCGAAAAATTAAACATTGGGAAAGAAAAGGAAATTTTTCAAACAAGCCGATAAAACATTTGAAAAAACAACAATTAAACCTTAAAAAGACAAAACATTTGGAAATCAAATCAGACATTAGAAAAGAATAAAAGGTGAGAAAAGTGCAAAACTAAACATTTAAGAAGAATCAAACTAAAGACAAAACATTTGAAAAGACACCAGTTAGACTTTAGAAGATCAAATTAAACAGAAGAGACAAAACGATCAAAAAGAGGAAAAACAGATAAAGGTATTAAAGCATTTTCTAGTCTGAAACGAAAACATCAAGTTGTTCCTTCAAACATTTCCTCTTTCTATGTTCTTGGTTTGATTGTGGATAGATTTACTAAGAACTAATTTCAGAAAACTGCTTTCCAGATAAAGTCTACTAGTAGTTGAAGGGATTTATCAAACTAATGTCACCTTCTGATCACCACAAACTTTACTGTTCAGTGAAGAGAATCAAAGTTTGTTGAGGATTTCTAAAAAACCTACAGGTGAAGGTCTGAGAAGAACTCAGATGGATGGTCTAAATGTAAAATCAAGACTCATGGTCACAAGTTTTAAGGCTTCTGTTAACCAGAAAGTTCAAACTAACAGAGAAGTACTGAGAAACTTTTAAAATTTCAGTCCTCAGACTGTCTGAAGGTTCAAACTAACAGAGAACTACTCAAGAACTTTTAAGATTTCAGTCCTCAGACTGTGGAAAGGTTCAAACTAACAGAGAACTACTCAGGAACTTAGAAGATATCAGTCCTTGGACTGTCTCAAAGTTAGATGTAACAGAGAACTACTGTGGGACTTAGAAAATTTCAGCCCTCAGACTGTGTGAAAGCTCAGGTCCTGAGGACTCGGGAGGTCTGGAGGCTTTGGAAAGTCTTTGAACTGAGGGTTCAACCCTTCAGCACAAAGGCTGAAGTCCAACCTCCTGAGAAAAACGGCAGAGTTGAGAATCGAGTTAAAAAAAACTCGAAAATGTCAAAAAATAGATGATAAATGCGCAAAAAAAGGAAGAATTAGTATCTGAGCGAATAGCTCAGGGGATAAAGAGACAGACTACCAACTGGAAGGTCGCAGGTTCGAGACCCACCACCGGCAATTTTCTTTCTTTGTCTTTGTCAGGATTTGATAAAAATTTAAGAAGTGTCTGGTCTTGAACCAGCGACCTGCAGCTCCATAGGCAAATCCTTAACTCACTGAGCTACAGATCAGATACAAAGAAATAAATTCGTCGTCCCTTTGGCATCGTAGTTCTTGAAGTGACCACATGGGCAGAGCCAAGGCGGAGTCTGGGTGGAGTCAGGGCGGAGAGTAGGCGGGGAGGTGGGTGGCGGCCTCCCCCCTCTACTCCCCCACCACCCACCACACCTTCCCCCGCCCGACGAGTTCTTCGAGTCTCCACGAGTTCTTCGAGTCTCCATGGGTTTTCCCAAGTTTCTGGAGTTTCCACGAGGTCGGAGGCAGAACAAGCTGTCATGAAGAGGTGTTGAAGTCAGTCAGGATGGACTGACTTTTTACAGTGACTAGAAGGAAGACGACTAGAAGAGCAGGTCTTCAACCACCATCCATAAAATCCATGGAGTCGGCTCCAGAGAAATGAAAGAAGGTCAACTTTTATCAACCTCCATCCAGATGTTCAACTTGATATCTTTACTTTGACATTTTTAGCACCACAAACCTTTAGTATCACACTTTATTATCCTTTATTAGGACTTCAATGGAATCCACCAGCAGATTTAGTTTTTGTTGACAAACTTTATTCTTGTCATTGTGGGACTGCAGTATTTAAAACTGTTCCTTCTATTTGACCTCATGTTTATTAGTTTTAGTGGAGAAAGTTATTTTAGTTGTTGATTACTCTCTTAAAAAACAAGTAATAAATTGGATTAGTCAAGAGGTTTAAATTTCTACTTTGTCACAAAAAATATAAAGTGTCTTGAGACAATTTGACCTGTATTTGGCGTTATATAAATAAAATTCAATTCAAATTGTATTTATCTTGTAATGTTGCAGTAATTCAGCCATATATGTTGGAAAACACATTTTCTTTGTCCATTATTCTGTTGATTGTTTTCTCCAGTAATTCATTTCTTGTTTTGGTTTATAAAATGTCAAACCCAAATATATTCAGTTTACTGTCATAAAAACCAAAAAGATTTACATTCATGATGCAGGAATCAGGCAGTTTTTCACTTTTTATCTTAGTTTAGTCAGAAAGATAGTTGACAATGTGTGAATTGTTGCAGCTTGTGAGCCGCAGAAGGTTTTAATCTTTGAGGCCGAGTGTCAAAAAACATTTAGAAACAAACATCAACAAAACACTCAAAGATGTGAACATCATTTGCATGACAATGTCAAATTAAAGGACATTTATTTCCAACGTATATGTGCGATATTCATCCTCTGGAGCTTTCTCTTCACATCGTCTTCCACCTGGACTGGTTTGGTCGGGAGCATGTGCAACAAACATTTGAAAAACTGCACTTTAACATCAATGAATGACACTGAAGTTTAATCGCTACATAAATGAGTCTGGATGTACTGCAAGCAACTCAAGACATCCAGAAGTTGGAGAGAGTTAGCTTTAGCTGAGCCAAAGAACATGTGGGACGCTAACCTAGCAAACATTTCAGACTTTTCTCTGTGAATTCTGAGAAATAATTTCCTATTTAATGACAGAGCTACACATCTTAACTCAGTCTCATGAAAACAGACTCTAATTCAGTGTCATCCATCCATATTAAAGTGCAGTTACCCAAAATGTTTGCTGCATGAGCTCCAACAAAACCTGTCCAGGTAGAAGGCCACTTTGACAAACAGGAAGTGGACAATTCTAAGCAGATTTATAGAAGGGGGAACCGGACTGTACTAAGTGTGGTCGAGTATAGAGGGGTGTTTTGTGGGTTTTTAAGGCTGATAATGATTACAAGTGAGACATTTGGAGTAGATATTCATTTGCAGTAAATGAAAGTATTTAAAATCTTGGAGTTAAACTTACAAGAACACAAACTCTAACAGGAAATTTTGTTGATACATTTTTGTTTTATGTACAGATGTTAAGTTAAAGGAGTTTTATTCGTGACGTATAACCAATCAAATCACTCCAGAAGACAGAGCGACCACAGGTAGATAAAGGTTCAGAGCCAAAGTAGTGCCATTTTTAAATGTATTTATTACCGTAAATCAGTAAAAAATAAAATATTGATAATCAGTAAATCAGTCAGCCCACAATTACTACAATTCTACAATGTATGTCTCTTTCCTTTGACTTGTTATTTGTACAATATACAATGTATATGATGGCGTTTTTTCATATGAAAGGCTATACTATAATGTTTTCTAAGAGACATACGATGCTACTCTGTTTGTTCTGGCTCTGGGCCACTGCACTCCTCCTCTGTTGTTTTCTGGATTGTACTCAGGTTCATGCCTTCGTCCACCCGGCCTCCATTGACTCGTCCCGCCTGCCGTCTCTGGAGCTGAAGCTGGATTGGAACAGACCAAAGTACAGTCCAATCCCGATGCCAGCTGTCTCTCAAAAGGCTCCTTCATCTGGTGGAACTTCTTCTGAGGGGAAGCTGAGCTGGCCCGGCAGAACTTTGGAGATGTGTTCCAGTGGTTGGTGGATGTGTGGGGAGATAGAGAGGGACCTTTGACTTGTTCAGAAAGGAAAACAGGAAACCCATTGGTAGTTTTAGTTTAGGGTGCTACTGCGGTGTGTTTTTGGGCTTGAAGAGGTGAACAGGAAGAGTTTTTTTTTCGTATTGATTATCTTTTACTTTGTTCCTGGCTGGACTGTCCATCAATGTCAACATGAAGTTCACTTTTAGTTCTGTTTATTTATTATTATTTTACTAACACCCATTTGCTTTTAACCCCCTCACATGTTGTGTTGTTGTAAACTTCCTCTTTCAAATAAATACTCGTCTAACCCTCTGGAAACCAGCGTTTGTTCTGTTTTTGTGTTGCTCCTCACCTACTTCAGACAGCCAGGACAAAAGACCAAAGGCTATACTATGATGTTTTTAGAGCGACATGCTATACTATGATGTTTTTAGAGCGACATGCTAAACTATGATGTTTTCAGAGCGACATGCTAAACTCTGACGTTTTTTGGGTGACATGCTAAACTATGACGTTCTTTGGACCAAAGGCTATACTATGACATTTTTAGAGCGACGATTTTTTTTTCAAAGAAAACATTTCTGGAGAGTTTTTCACGGCCTCCTTTACATTATTTCATCATATGGCACATTTTTACAACATGTTGAAAAATCGCAATTTTTTTCGACATAGTATATAGTATACTACGGCGTTTTTTGCGACAAAATTCATGATGATTTTTTTTTTCAAAGAAAACCTTTCTGGACTGTTTTTCCACGGCCTCCTTTACATTATTTCATCATATGGCATGTTTTTACAACATGTTGAAAAATCGCATTTTTTTTCGACATAGTATAGTAAGGCGTTTTTTTTTTTGCGCCAAAATTCATGATGATTTTTTTTTCAAAGAAAACCTTTCTGGACTGTTTTTCACGGCCTCCTGTACATTATTTCTTCATATGGCACGTTTTTACAACATGTTGAAAAATCACATTTTTTTTCGACATAGTATAGTAAGGCTTTTTTTTTGCGCCAAAATTCATGATGATTTATTTTTCCAAGAAAACCTTTCTGGAGAGTTTTTCATGGCCTCCTGTACATTATTCTTCATATGGCACGTTTTTACAACATGTTGAAAAATCGCATTTTTTTTCCCCGACATAGTATATTAAGGTGTTTTTTTGCGACAAAATTCATGATGATTTTTTTTTTCAAAGAAAGCCTTTCTGGACTGTTTTTCACGGCCTCCTGTACATTATTTCTTCATATGGCACATTTCTACAACATATTTGAAAAATTGCATTTTTTTCGACAGTATAGTAAGGCGTTTTTTTTCTGCGCCAAAATTCATGATGATTTTTTTTTCAAAAAAAACCTTCTAGAGTGTTTTTCATGGCCTCCTGTACATTATTTCTTCATATGGCACATTTCTACAACATGTTGAAAAATCGCATTTTTTTTTCGACATAGTATAGTAAGGCGTTTTTTTTTGCGGCAAAATTCATGATGATTTTTTTTTTCAAAAAAACCCTTTCTTGAGTGTTTTTCACGGCCTCCTGTACATTATTTCTTCATATGGCACATTTCTACAACATGTTGAAAAATCACATTTTTTTTTTGACATAGTATAGTAAGGCGTTTTTTGCGCCAAAATTCATGATGATTTTTTTTTCAAAGAAAACCTTTCTGGACTGTTTTTCCACGGCCTCCTTTACATTATTTCATCATATGGCATGTTTTTACAACATGTTGAAAAATCGCATTTTTTTTCGACATAGTATAGTAAGGCGTTTTTTTTGCCACAAAATTCATGAAGATTTTTTTTTTCAAAGAAAATCTTTCTGGAGTGTTTTTCCACGGCCTCCTTTACATTATTTCATCATATGGCATGTTTTTACAACATGTTGAAAAATCACCTTTTTTTTTCGACATAGTATAGTAAGGCGTTTTTTTTTTGCGCCAAAATTCATGCTGATTTTTTTTTCAAAGAAAACCTTTCTGGACTGTTTTTCACGGCCTCCTGTACATTATTTCTTCATATGGCACGTTTTTACAACATGTTGAAAAATCACATTTTTTTTCGACATAGTATATTAAGGTGTTTTTTTGCGACAAAATTCATGATGATTTTTTTTTTCAAAGAAAGCCTTTCTGGACTGTTTTTCACGGCCTCCTGTACATTATTTCTTCATATGGCACATTTCTACAACATGTTGAAAAATTGCATTTTTTTCGACAGTATAGTAAGGCGTTTTTTTTTGCGCCAAAATTCATGATGATTTTTTTTTCAAAAAAAACCTTCTAGAGTGTTTTTCACGGCCTCCTGTACATTATTTCTTCATATGGCACATTTCTACAACATGTTGAAAAATCGCATTTTTTTTTCGACATAGTATAGTAAGGCGTTTTTTTTGCGGCAAAATTCATGATGATTTTTTTTTCAAAAAAACCCTTTCTAGAGTGTTTTTCACGGCCTCCTTTACATTATTTCATCATATGGCACATTTCTACATGTTGAAAAATCGCATTTTTTTTTGGACATAGTATAGTAAGGCGTTTTTTTTGCACCAAAATTCATGATGATTTATAAAAAACAAAAAAAAAAAAAAAACCTTTCTAGAGTGTTTTTCACGGCCTCCTTTACATTATTTCATCATTTGGCATTTTTTTTACAACATGTTGAAAAATCACATTTTTTTTCGACATAGTATAATAAGGCGTTTTTTTGCGCCAAAATTCATGATGATTTTTTTTTTTCAAAGAAAACCTTTCTGGAGTGTTTTTCATGGCCTCCTGTACATTATTTCTTCATTTGGCATTTTTTTTACAACATGTTGAAAAATCGCATTTTTTTTCGACATAGTATAATAAGGCGTTTTTTTGCGCCAAAATTCATGATGATTTTTTTTTTCAAAGAAAACCTTTCTGGAGTGTTTTTCATGGCCTCCTGTACATTATTTCTTCATATGGCACGTTTTTACATGTTGTAAAATCGCATTTTTTTTCGACAGTATAGTTAGGCGTTTTTTTTGCGACAAAATTCATGATGATTTTTTTTCCCAAAAAAAACCTTTCTTGAGTGTTTTTCACGGCCTCCTGTACATTATTTCTTCATATGGCACATTTCTACAACATGTTGAAAAATCACATTTTTTTTTCGACATAGTATAGTAAGGCGTTTTTTTGCGCCAAAATTCATGATGATTTTTTTTTCAAAGAAAACCTTTCTGGAGTGTTTTTCACAGCCTCCTTTATATTATTTCTTCATATGGCACGTTTTTACAAAATGTTGAAAAATCACATTTTTTTTCGACATAGTATAGTAAGGCGTTTTTTTTGCGCCAAAATTCATGATGATTTTTTTTTCAAAAAAACCCTTTCTAGAGTGTTTTTCACGGCCTCCTTTACATTATTTCATCATATGGCACATTTCTACATGTTGAAAAATCACATTTTTTTTCGACATAGTATAGTAAGGCGTTTTTTTTGCGGCAAAATTCATGATTTTTTTTTTCAAAAAAAACCTTTCTAGAGTGTTTTTCACGGCCTCCTTTACATTATTTCATCATATGGCATGTTTTTACAACATGTTGAAAAATCGCATTTTTTTTTCGACATAGTTTAGTAAGGCGTTTTTTTTGCGGCAAAATTCATGATGATTTTTTTTTCAAAAAAACCCTTTCTAGAGTGTTTTTCACGGCCTCCTTTACATTATTTCATCATATGGCATGTTTTTACAACATGTTGAAAAATCGCATTTTTTTTTTCGACATAGTATAGTAAGGCGTCTTTTTAGCGCCAAAATTCATGATGATTTTTTTTCCAAAGAAAATCTTTCTGGAGTGTTTTTCATGGCCTCCTTTACATTATTTCATGATATGGCACATTTCTACAACATGTTGTAAAATCATTTTTTTTTCGACATAGTATAGTAAGGCATTTTTTGCGCCAAAATTCTTTTTTTTTTCAAAGAAAACCTTCCTTGAGTGTTTTTCACGGCCTCCTGTACATTATTTCTTCATATGGCACGTTTTTACAACATGTTGTAAAATCGCATTTTTTTTCGACAGTATAGTTAGGCGTTTTTTTTGCGACAAAATTCATGATGATTTTTTTTCCCAAAAAAAACCTTTCTTGAGTGTTTTTCACGGCCTCCTGTACATTATTTCTTCATATGGCACATTTCTACAACATGTTGAAAAATCACATTTTTTTCGACATAGTATAGTAAGGCGTTTTTTTGCGCCAAAATTCATGATGATTTTTTTTTCAAAGAAAACCTTTCTGGAGTGTTTTTCACAGCCTCCTTTATATTATTTCTTCATATGGCACGTTTTTACAAAATGTTGAAAAATCACATTTTTTTTCGACATAGTATAGTAAGGCGTTTTTTTTGCGCCAAAATTCATGATGATTTTTTTTTCAAAAAAACCCTTTCTAGAGTGTTTTTCACGGCCTCCTTTACATTATTTCATCATATGGCACATTTCTACATGTTGAAAAATCACATTTTTTTTCGACATAGTATAGTAAGGCGTTTTTTTTGCGGCAAAATTCATGATTTTTTTTTTCAAAAAAAACCTTTCTAGAGTGTTTTTCACGGCCTCCTTTACATTATTTCATCATATGGCATGTTTTTACAACATGTTGAAAAATCGCATTTTTTTTTCGACATAGTTTAGTAAGGCGTTTTTTTTGCGGCAAAATTCATGATGATTTTTTTTTCAAAAAAAACCCTTTCTAGAGTGTTTTTCACGGCCTCCTTTACATTATTTCATCATATGGCATGTTTTTACAACATGTTGAAAAATCGCATTTTTTTTTCGACATAGTATAGTAAGGCGTCTTTTTAGCGCCAAAATTCATGATGATTTTTTTTCCAAAGAAAATCTTTCTGGAGTGTTTTTCATGGCCTCCTTTACATTATTTCATGATATGGCACATTTCTACAACATGTTGTAAAATCATTTTTTTTTCGACATAGTATAGTAAGGCATTTTTTGCGCCAAAATTCTTTTTTTTTTCAAAGAAAACCTTCCTTGAGTGTTTTTCACGGCCTCCTGTACATTATTTCTTCATATGGCACGTTTTTACATGTTGTAAAATCGCATTTTTTTTCGACAGTATAGTTAGGCGTTTTTTTTGCGACAAAATTCATGATGATTTTTTTTCCCAAAAAAAACCTTTCTTGAGTGTTTTTCACGGCCTCCTGTACATTATTTCTTCATATGGCACATTTCTACAACATGTTGAAAAATCACATTTTTTTCGACATAGTATAGTAAGGCGTTTTTTTGCGCCAAAATTCATGATGATTTTTTTTTTCAAAGAAAACCTTTCTGGAGTGTTTTTCACAGCCTCCTTTACATTATTTCTTCATATGGCACGTTTTTACAACATGTTGAAAAATCACATTTTTTTTTCGACATAGTATAGTAAGGCGTTTTTTTGCGCCAAAATTCATGATGATTTTTTTTTCAAAGAAAACCTTTCTGGAGTGTTTTTCACAGCCTCCTTTATATTATTTCTTCATATGGCACGTTTTTACAACATGTTGAAAAATCACATTTTTTTTTCGACATAGTATAGTAAGGCGTTTTTTTGCGCCAAAATTCATGATGATTTTTTTTTCAAAGAAAACCTTTCTGGAGTGTTTTTCACAGCCTCCTTTACATTATTTCTTCATATGGCACGTTTTTACAAAATGTTGAAAAATCGCATTTTTTTGTCGACATAGTATAGTAAGGCGTTTTTTTTGCGGCAAAATTCATGATGATTTGTTTTTCAAAAAAACCCTTTCTAGAGTGTTTTTCACGGCCTCCTTTACATTATTTCATCATATGGCACATTTCTACAACATGTTGAAAAATCGCATTTTTTTTTCGACATAGTATAGTAAGGCGTTTTTTTTGCACCAAAATTCATGATGATTTATTTAAAAAAAAAAAAAAAAACCTTTCTAGAGTGTTTTTCACGGCCTCCTTTACATTATTTCATCATATGGCATGTTTTTACAACATGTTGAAAAATCACATTTTTTTTTCGACATAGTAAGGCGTTTTTTTGCGCCAAAATTCATGATGATTTTTTTTTTCAAAGAAAACCTTTCTGGAGTGTTTTTCACAGCCTCCTTTACATTATTTCTTCATATGGCACGTTTTTACATGTTGAAAAATCACATTTTTTTTTCCGACATAGTATAGTAAGGCGTTTTTTTGCGCCAAAATTCATGACGATTTTTTTTTCAAAGAAAACCTTTCTGGAGTGTTTTTCACAGCCTCCTTTACATTATTTCTTCATATGGCACGTTTTTACAAAATGTTGAAAAATCGCTTTTTTTTTTCGACATAGTATAATAAGGCGTTTTTTTTGCGGCAAAATTTATGATGATTTTTTTTTCAAAAAAACCCTTTCTAGAGTGTTTTTCACGGCCTCCTTTACATTATTTCATCATATGGCATGTTTTTACAACATGTTGAAAAATCGCATTTTTTTTTCGACATAGTATAGTAAGGCGTTTTTTTTTGCGGCAAAATTCATGATGATTTTTTTTTCAAAAAAACCCTTTCTAGAGTGTTTTTCACGGCCTCCTTTACATTATTTCATCATATGGCACATTTCTACATGTTGAAAAATCACATTTTTTTTTCGACATAGTATAGTAAGGCGTTTTTTTGCGGCAAAATTCATGATGATTTTTTTTTTCAAAAAAACCCTTTCTAGAGTGTTTTTCACGGCCTCCTTTACATTATTTCATCATATGGCATGTTTTTACAACATGTTGAAAAATCGCATTTTTTTTCCGACATAGTATAGTAAGGCGTTTTTTTTGCGGCAAAATTCATGATGATTTTTTTTTCAAAAAAACCCTTTCTAGAGTGTTTTTCACGGCCTCCTTTACATTAGTTCATCATATGGCATGTTTTTACAACATGTTGAAAAATCGCATTTTTTTTTCGACATAATATAGTAAGGCGTTTTTTTAGCGCCAAAATTCATGATGATTTTTTTTCCAAAGAAAATCTTTCTGGAGTGTTTTTCATGGCCTCCTTTACATTATTTCATGATATGGCACATTTCTACAACATGTTGTAAAATCATTTTTTTTTCGACATAGTATAGTAAGGCATTTTTTTGCGCCAAAATTCTTTTTTTTTTTCAAAGAAAACCTTCCTTGAGTGTTTTTCACGGCCTCCTGTACATTATTTCTTTTTTCGACATAGTATAGTAAGGCGTTTTTTTGCGGCAAAATTCATGATGATTTTTTTTTAAAAAAACCCTTTCTAGAGTGTTTTTCACGGCCTCCTTTACATTATTTCATCCTATGGCACATTTCTACATGTTGAAAAATCGCATTTTTTTTGGACATAGTATAGTAAGGCGTTTTTTTTTGCACCAAAATTCATGATGATTTAAAAAAAAAAAAAAAAAAACCTTTCTGGAGTGTTTTTCACAGCCTCCTTTACATTATTTCTTCATATGGCACGTTTTTACAACATGTTGAAAAATCGCATTTTTTTTTCGACATAGTATAGTAAGGCGTTTTTTTTGCGCCAAAATTCATGATGATTTTTTTTTCAAAGAAAATCTTTCTGGAGTGTTTTTCATGGCCTCCTTTACATTATTTCTTCATATGGCACATTTCTACAACATGTTGTAAAATCGCATTTTTTTGCCGACATAGTATAGTTAGGCGTTTTTTTTTTTTGCGACAAAATTCATGATGATTTTTTTTCCCCAAAAAATCTTTCTTGAGTGTTTTTCATGGCTTCCTGTACATTATTTCTTCATATGGCACATTTCTACAACATGTTGAAAAATCATTTTTTTTCGACATAGTATAGTAAGGCGTTCTTTTGCGCCAAAATTCATTTTTTTTTCAAAGAAAACCTTCCTTGAGTGTTTTTCACGGCCTCCTGTACATTATTTCTTCATATGGCACGTTTGAACATGTTTTGTGGACCAAAGGCTATACTATGATGTTTTTAGAGTGACATGCTATACTATGACGTTTTTTGGGTGACATGCTAAACTATGACGTTTTTTGGACCAAAGGCTATACTATGATGTTTTTAGAGTGACATGCTATACTATGACGTTTTATGGACCAAAGGTTATACTATGACATTTTTAGCGCGACATGCTACACTATCACGTTTTTTGGGCGACATGCTATACTATGACCTTTTTTTGGACCAAAGGCTATACTATGACGTTTTTTGGGCGACATGCTATACTATGACGTTTTTAGAACGACACGCTAAACTATGATGTTTGTTGGACCAAAGGCTATACTACGACGTTTTCTGAGCGGCATGCTATACTATGATTTTTTTTTGGACGACATGCTATACTATGACGCTTTTTAGACGACATGCTGTACTATGACATTTTTAGAAAGACATGCTATATTATGACGTTTTAAGAGCGACATGCTATACTATGATGTTCTTTGGATGACATGCTATACTATGACGTTTTTTGGACCAAAGGCTATACTATGACATTTTTAGAGCAACATGCTATAGTATGATGTTTTTAGAGCAACATGCTATGCTAGGACGTTTTTAGAGCGACATGCTATACTATGACGTTTTTAGAGCGACATGCTATACTATGACATTTTTAGAGCAACATGCTATACTATGACGTTTTAAGAGCGACATGCTATACTATGATGTTTTTTGGACCAAAGGTTATACTATGATGTTTTTAGAGTGACATGCTATACTATGACGTTTTTAGATCGACATGCTATAGTACGACGTTTTTAGAGCGACATGCTATGCTATGACGTTTTTAGAGCGACATGCTATACTATGACGTTTTAAGAGCGACATGCTATGCTATGACGTTTTTAGAGCGACATGCTATACTGTGACGTTTCAAGAGCGACATGCTATACGATGACGTTTTCAGAGCGACATGCTATACTCGACGTTTTTAGAGCGACATGCTAAACTATGATGTTTGTTGGACCAAAGGCTATACTACGACGTTTTCTGAGCGGCATGCTATACTATGATTTTTTTTTGGACGACATGCTATACTATGACGCTTTTTAGACGACATGCTGTACTATGACATTTTTAGAAAGACATGCTATATTATGACGTTTTAAGAGCGACATGCTATACTATGATGTTCTTTGGATGACATGCTATACTATGACGTTTTTTGGACCAAAGGCTATACTATGACATTTTTAGAGCAACATGCTATAGTATGATGTTTTTAGAGCAACATGCTATGCTAGGACGTTTTTAGAGCGACATGCTATACTATGACGTTTTTAGAGCGACATGCTATACTATGACATTTTTAGAGCAACATGCTATACTATGACGTTTTAAGAGTGACATGCTATACTATGACGTTTTTAGATCGACATGCTATAGTACGACGTTTTTAGAGCGACATGCTATGCTATGACGTTTTTAGAGCGACATGCTATACTGTGACGTTTCAAGAGCGACATGCTATACGATGACGTTTTCAGAGCGACATGCTATACTCAACGTTTTTAGAGCGACATGCTAAACTATGATGTTTTTAGAGTGACATGCTATACTATGACATTTTTAGGTCGACATGCAATACCATGACGTTTTTAGAGCAACATGCTATACTATGACACTTCAAGAGCGACATGCTATACTATGACGTTTTTTGGGCGAAATGCTATACTATGATGTTTTCGGACGACATGCTAAACTATGACGTTTTTTCAGCCACATGCTATACTCTGACGTTTTTAGAGCCACATGCTATGCTATGACGTTTTTCTGGCGACATGCTATATTATGACGTTTTTTGGGTGACATGCTATAATATGACGTTTTCAGATCGACATTCTATAGTATGACGTTTTTAGAGCGACTTGCTATGCTATGACGTTTTAAGAGCGACATGCTATACTGTGACGTTTAAAGAGGGACATGCTATAGGATGATGTTTTTTGGACGACATGCTATACGATGACATTTTTTGGGCGACATGCTATACTATGATGTTTTAAGAGCGACATGCTATACTCTGATGTTTTTAGAGCCACATGCTATACTATGACGTATTTTTGGACGACATGCTATACTATGACTTTTTTTGGACCAAAGGCTATACTATGACGTTTTTTTGGGCGACATGCTATACTATGACGTTTTTAGAACGACACGCTAAACTATGATGTTTGTTGGACCAAAGGCTATACTACGACGTTTTCTGAGCGACATGCTATACTATGATTTTTTGGACGACATGCTATACTATGACTTTTTTTGGACCAAAGGCTATACTACGACGTTTTCTGAGCGACATGCTATACTATGATTTTTTGGACGACATGCTATATTATGACGTTTTTTGGACCAAATGCTATACAATGACTTTTTTTTTTTTTTTTTTTTTTTAAATTTAAATTCTTTATTTTTCAGTTTTATCAAATTTTTAATGATGGGTACAATTCACATGTGCCAGCATGTGCACAATATTATCATCGTTTGTTTTTCTGAAGACAATTTCCCATCCAGAAAGTAAAACAAAATACAATGCAATAAAATAAACAGAAACATGAACATATTTTTGAACATTACGGAGTGACCATTACATTGTTTTTAAATTTTTAGACTCAAAATTAAATTGGGCTTTTTAATTTTTATGTACGCAACCCATTTTTCCCAACATGCTACAAACCAATCTTGTTTTTGGTTTACAAATGCTGTCATCTCTTCCATTTTATAAATATCCATTGTTATATCCCACCATGCTGACATGGTGGGAATATCCTGCGATAGCCATTTTTTAGTTATCGATTTCTTACTTGCAACCAACAAAACACTCATTAGATATTTATCCTTTTTTCTCCAGTCCTCTGGTAAACATCCAAAATAAACAGTTTTTATTCCAAATGGAATTACACATTTAAAAATGTCTTGTAGTGCTCCATGAACATCTTTCCAATACTGTCTAATAAATGGGCAGTCCCATAGGATGTGAAAATGGTTTGCATGTTGGTCTCCACACTTTGTCCAACAGATAGGAGGAGTTCCATCATAATGTGTTTTTTGACATGGAGTGATGAAGTATCTTATCAAAGTTTTCCATCCATATTCCTTCCATCTCTGTGATTTTGTGCATTTCCACTGGAGTTTCCATATTGCAGTCCATTCCTCCTGATATAGTCATCCCTCCTTCTTTCTCCCACATTGTCTTTGCATGTTCGGTGGAATGACACTTACAATTCCTCAGACATTTATACAAAATTGAAATTGGCTTCTTATTCGTTTTCCCTTCATATGAATTTCTAAACAATTTCAGTAAGTCCATGTTACTCTCTGACACTGTATCTACTTTTGCTTCTATATAATGACGTATTTGTAAATATCGGTAAAAATCTTGTTTTTCCAGTGCATATTTATTTTTAAGTGTGTCAAAGCTGATAACTTTACGGTCCTTAATCAACTTGCTTAAAATTGTTATCCCTTTAGAGGTCCATAATTTGAATCGTGAGTCTAATTTGTTTGGTAGAAAGTCAGAATCATAAGCATACCATTTTAACATTACAATATCTTTTTTCAGGTTATATTCATTTTTCCATACAGAGAGAGTGCATTGAACCCAAGGGTTATCAGTAGTGTCAACATATTTTTGAATATTCGCATCAGCCAGAGTAGCTTGTATTGGGAAAGGAAATATTTGCTCCTCTATACTTTTCCATTGGGCATTATATGATATATCACACCAATTTATCGATGCCTTCATCTGTGCCGCCCTAAAATAATCCCTTAGAGATGGCAAGCCCCATCCTCCCTTCTCTTTAGACAATTGCAACGTCTTAAAACAGACTCTTGGCCTTTTCCCCTCCCTTATATATCTCGATATCATCTTGTCCCATTCATTAAATTGAATTTGATCAATTTGTATTGGTAGAGTCTGAAACAAGTACAATAGTCTTGGTAAGACATTCATTTTGATAGATTCGATCCGAGAATATAACCTCAAGTAAGGAATTAAATTCCACCCTTTCAAATCTTCATCTATCTTTTCCTTCAGTGGAGTATAATTGAATTCAAAAATTTTTGTTAGATTTTTTTGGTATACTAATACCCAAGTATTTTAAGGATTCACCCTGCCACCTCATAGGGCTATACAATGACATTTTTAGACCAAAGGCTATACTATGACGTTTTTAGAGAGACATGCTATACTATGATATTTTGTTGAACGACATGCTATACTATGACGTTTGTTGGACCAAAGGCTATACTATGACGTTTTTAGAGTGACATGCTATACTATGACGTTTTTTTGGGCGACGTGTCAAAGATCATAGAGGTATGAGATCCCCGAGTCAGCCATAGGTGAGGGCTTCTGGCAGAATAACAGACAAATGAGGGGGCACAGTATGATATTATAACCTGTGATTTACCATTAATTCATGCTCTAACGTAATAAATGTGTGTCAACTAACCAAATGCCTATATTTGTTAAATATATACAATCTTTATTTGAAACAGCGTAGAAATCAGAAGAGTATCTCACTGTGAAAGGTGATGAGTTGATTATTTTTTGAATGTCTTTTTTATACAATCTTTATTTGAAACAGCGTAGAAATCAGAAGAGTATCTCACTGTGAAATGTGATGAGTTGATTATTTTTTGAATGTCTTTTTTATACAATCTTTATTTGAAACAGTGTAGAAATCAGAAGCGTACCTCACCGGGAACGGTGGTGAGTTGATTATTTTTGAATGTCTTTTTTATGCAATCTTTGTTTTGAATAGTGTAAAAATCAGAGGAGTGGGGAGTTGATTATTTTAATACTTGTCTTTTATAATGTTGGTATAGGGAGTAACCACATGGGGGCAGCAACTCACTGTAGGAAGTGAGGCCTAGGGTTGCCAAGAGAAATGATGGGTTAAGGGTTTTTATTACTGTGAAAATGGAAATGCTTTTAAGGTTTTGATTACTACGAAATAGAGATGTTTACAGAAGAGTTTGATCACCCTGTGAAATTGGGAGGTTGTTGACTTGGAGGTGAAGCGAGAAGACGAGACAAACTTGGGTCACCGCACAAGTTAATGAACTGTATATATTTTATATATTTTGGGGGTTTTAGCGTAAGTCTGTGCGCACTGTGCAGTGTGGTGTCAGTGATTATTAGGCGCTGACATCAGCTACTCCTGTTCCCTGACCGGAGGTCTGCTCTTAGCTGTGGATGGAACAAATACAGTAATAGAAAATTGAGACTGGGTGAAAGGTCCAAACAGTCCAAGGTTTTGGTTCCTCCAGAGCACGCAGAGGCCATGAGGTCGGTGGATGGAGGCAGTTAGAAGCTAGGCGAATTTTCTCGCTTACCAGCTTAAAAACGTTCCTCAGATCCCATCTGGGTTGTATCATATGGGCTACGGGAACCGGACCCGTTAGATGGAGAGCTGGTCCAGTAATTCTCTGATAGTTAATTAATTAATTTGATTGATTTAGGAGGTTACTGGCCCTAGGATTCCACACATGCTATACTATAATGTTTTTAGAGCGACATGCTATACTATGATGTTTTTTGGACGACATACTGTGCTATGACGTTTTTTGGACCAAAGGATATACTATGTTTTTAGAGCGACATGCTGTGCTATCACGTTTTTAGAGTGACATGCTATACTATGACATTTTTAGAGCGACATGGTATACCATGACGTTTGTTGGGCGACAGGCTATACTATATGCTTTTTAAATTTACATATTAATATTACTTTTTTTTGTTTTAGTTTTTTTTGTTTTTTACCAACATATAAGAATTAGAAGAGTTTTAAAAATTACTATACTTTTACTTGTGCAATGAAATATTATTCTATGGCATTTTTTAGACAACATACAGTGGGTACGGAAAGTATTCAGACCCCTTTAAATTTTTCACTCTTTGTTTCATTGCAGCCATTTGCTAAAATCAAAAAAGTTCCTTTTATTTCTCATTAATGTACACTCAGCACCCTATCTTGACAGAAAAAAACAGAAATGTAGAAATTTTTGCAAATTTATTAAAAAAGAAAAACTGAAATATCACACGGTCATAAGTATTCAGACGCTTTGCTCAGTATTGAGTAGAAGCACCCTTTTGAGCTAGTACAGCCATGAGTCTTCTTGGGAATGATGCAACAAGTTTTTCACACCTGGATTTGGGGATCCTCTGCCATTCTTCCTTGCAGATCCTCTCCAGTTCTGTCAGGTTGGATGGTGAACGTTGGTGGACAGCCATTTTCAGATCTCTCCAGAGATGCTCAATTGGGTTTAGGTCAGGGCTCTGGCTGGGCCAGTCAAGAATGGTCACAGAGTTGTTCCGAAGCCACTCCTTTGTTATTTTAGCTGTGTGCTAAGGGTCATTGTCTTGTTGGAAGGTGAACCTTCGGCCCAGTCTGAGGTCCAGAGCACTCTGGAAGAGGTTTTCTTCCAGGATATCTCTGTACTTGACCGCATTCATCTTTCCTTCAATTGCAACCAGTCGTCCTGTCCCTGCAGCTGAAAAACACCCCCATAGCATGATGCTGCCACCACCATGTTTCACTGTTGGGATGGTATTGGGCAGGTGATGAGCAGTGCCTGGTTTTCTCCACACATACCGCTTAGAATTAACACCAAAAAGTTCAATCTTGGTCTCATCAGACCAGAGAATCTTATTTCTCATAGTCTGGGAGTCCTTCATGTGTTTTTTGGCAAACTCTATGTGGGCTTTCATATGTCTTGCACTGAGGAGAGGCTTCCGTCGGGCCACTCTGCCATAAAGGCCCGACTGGTGGAGGGCTGCAGTGATAGTTGACTTTGTGGAACTTTCTCCCATCTCCCTGCTGCATCTCTGGAGCTCAGCCACGGTGATCTTTGGGTTCTTCTTTACCTCTCTCACCAAGGCTCTTCTCCCACGATTGCTCAGTTTGGCTGGACGGCCAGGTCTAGGAAGAGTTCTGATCGTCCCAAACTTCTTCCATTTAAGGATTATGGAGGCCACTGTGCTCTTAGGAACCCTGAGTGCTGCAGAAATTCTTTTGTAACCTTGGCCAGATCTGTGCCATGCCACAATTCTGTCTCTGAGCTCCTTGGGCAGTTCCTTCAACCTCATGATTCTCATTTGCTCTGACATGCACTGTGAGCTGTAAGGTCTTATATAGACAGGTGTGTGCCTTTCCTAATCAAGTCCAATCAGTTTAATTAAACACAGCTGGACTCCAATGAAGAAGTAGAACCATCTCAAGGAGGATCAGAAGAAATGGACCACAGGTGAGTTAAATATGAGTGTCACAGCAAAGGGTCTGAATACTTATGACCATGTGATATTTCAGTTTTTCTTTTTTAATAAATTTGCAAAAATTTCTGTATTTCTGTTTCTTTCTGTCAAGATAGAGTGCTGAGTGTACATTAATGAGAAATAAAATGAACTTTTTTGATTTTAGCAATTCGCTGCAATGAAACAAAGAGTGAAAAATTTAAAGGGGTCTGAATACTTTCCGTACCCACTGTATACACTGATGTTTTCCTGAAAAACATACTATTTTGACAATATACTGTTTCTGTTTTGTTTTTTGACGGGATTACCACAGACCTGACCGTGAACACCGTTGACACCCACCTGAGGGAGATGCTGCCTAAGATCTCAAGGCTGCTTGGTCGTGGTCTTTCTGGTCCTGCTCCAGAACGCCTTCATCAACTACGTCTTCTTTTGAAGAGGCCCTCAGATGCTGCAATCTCTGACCTTAAGGAGGAATTGCTACTTTCACTCTGTAACGAGACGGCGGTTATTTTAAAGACCCAGCTCCTGGCGGCTTTGAGTGAAAGTTTAACACCCATCAAAACAGAACTACAGACAGTTAAATCTGAGCTGTCGGGCAGTATTTCAAACATCAAGTCTGACCCGGCTGCCCTAAAGCACGCTGTGGGTGAAACAGAAACTTCACTCTCCACATCACCGACGACATCGTCACACTCCAAAGGAAAGCACCTGTCTGCTAAACTTTTAAAAGTGGACTATAAATGTGAAGAATGTGAGCAGCAGCAGCCTGTGAGCAGCAGAACACATGTGATCAGAAAGAAGTCATTTTCTTTTTTCTTTTCTTTCTGGTTGACTTGATGCTGTCAGATGCAGATGTTGGAGCTGATTCTGATCTTTCAGGATAAAAAGCTGCTTTTCCTTCACAGACTTTTCAGGAAATTATTCTCTCAGGTTTTCTCTGCTATTTATATTTTTATTATCTGTGATTATTTCATTATTTCTTTATTGTAAAATAAAGTTTGAGGCATAAAGACTCATTTAGTTATTTTATTCTTGAAATCTTTGACGTAGCAGAACTAAACTTCCATTTTCCTTCTTGTACTTTTGATACTAGAACTAAACGTATCTTCAACACGGATCATCTGCTTTTAATGAATCAGCAGCAACATCATAACAACAAATGAGACAATTTTAAACAAATTAAACGTTACATTAATGTCAACCAGCCACAGTTTTATGAACTTAATGAACCACATTACAGGAACACAACACACTTCAGCTGTTTACATGAAACTCAACACATTAACTTGATGCTACGTTAGCTTTAATCAGGCTACCACTGAGCAGCTAGCTCGGTTAGCATCGCTAACATTAAAGCTAATATTTACTATGTTAACTTTCTTCTCTGGTCAACACACACTGAAACAAACTCCACCAACATCTGGAGTGCATGGCACACATTACATCTGACACTAAAGCTGCATATAAAGTGCATTAAAAGCGGCACCGATACGAAAATAAACATTTACTTACCGAACTATTAGAGTCCTTTCAGTGTCTGCTGGTAGAATCAGTCGAAGGTAGAAAACTGGTTAAAACAAGCCAACGGGCAGGAAAACTGTCTGTGGAAAATGTTCTGCTGCTGCACCGATAAATAAACCAACAGTTATTATACCAGAATTAATCCAAATGAGGAGTGCAGACTCTCGGTTGCCTCCTCCATAGGACCTGTCAATCATTCCAGACCGGACCGGACTGTCAATCAAGTAGTCCCGCCCCCTGGCTTCGCAAAACTTTAACGCTCTATAAAAAAATCAATATTGATTTATTTTAAGATCGGCCACCTGATCTCTCATTCTGACCATGAAAACTCACGAAAAAAATTTATGTACAGTCTATGCACCGTACTCTGGCTCCACACTTGCTGATGACCACTTCCGGTCTCAGAAAATGAAAAAACGGACCTTTTTTCGTTTCTCTCTTACTGATTAGACTTTCTTGTTATTCTAAATATAAAACGAAAATCAAAGCATTTCTAAAAAAAAAAATAAATCGTATATCCCTTTTTGATCATGAAACGGAATAACGCCTTGTATTTCAATTTTAATTTTTGTATTTTGAAACGAAAATCAAATAACCACTCGTTTTTTGTTTTTCAATACTCGTTTCAGAACGCAAAATCCAATTACCAGATCCGTACACGGACCTATAGGAAATGTCAGATCCGGTGTTGTTTAGTTGTTTTTCTTTTAACTTTGACACATGATAGAGACAAAAATCTGACTAACTTAGCATCAGTGATTTGAAAAAAACAAAACAAAACTATGTATCATTTCACTCCAGCTGTTAAAACTGAGTCCATATAATCTGGCTACAGTTTGGTTCAACTTACTTTAAAACATGAGGACGCGCCTTTGGTGTTTTTTGGAACCTCATACTTAATCACATCAAGCATGACTCGCATTTGAGAAGTTCTTATTGCCAAATTATTTATCTGTTAAGACGCAGGTATCTTTAAAACTGTACTGTGCTGCTCTGAACAGATGAGGGCGCCATGCATCCAGACTGAAGAAGAGCCAGCTGAAGATAAACAATAAATGCAGACTGTATACAAATGTGCGTAAATCCATCCATCCATCCATTATCTATACACCGCTTAATCCTCACTAGGGTCGCGGGGGGGGCTGGAGTCTATCCCAGCTGACTCAGGTGAAGGCAGGGGACACCCTAGACAGGTCACCAGTCTGTCGCAGGGCTACACATATAGACAAACAAGCACTCTCACATTCACACCTACGGGCAATTTAGAGTAATCAATTAACCTCAGCATATTTTTGGACTGTGGGAGGAAGCCGGAGTACCCGGAGAAAACCCACGCATGCACAGGGAGAACATGCAAACTCCATGCAGAAAGATCCCGAGAAAGCCGGGACGCGAACCAGGGACCTTCTTGCTGCAAGGCGAAAGTGCTAACCACTACGCCACTGTGCAGCCCCAAATGTGCGTAAATACGGAATTAAATTAATCCGACGTGCAAAACACGGCTCATATGCTCAGCTGATGAACACATAACCTCTAAAAACCTCCTAACCTTGTTCTAGCAGCATATTTAATACGCTGCACGTGGACATTTATTGCTTCTAGTATTAGATCCAGTGGATGCGAGATTCATTTACAACCAACGAAGTGCAAATCTTGGCCATCACCAACACCTGACTCATGCTGATATCAATTTGTGAGCATATGAGTATTGGTGATGTTCCAGTGAACCCCTGACACAACATCCTCTGTAATCAATGCTGCCAGGACTAGAGTATGCTGGAAGTATTTCTAGATGAGTGGGATGGGACTTTGGGAGATTTGTCAGGTGCTTTGTTGATGTGATTATAACGGCTTGAGAATCTGTTCAGGGACCTGGAAAATCTTTGGCAGAGTGTTTACTACTGGCTGTCACGATTGTCTGTCATGGCGCTTTCAAAAATCCATGACAGATGTCTTGAGGCCCCTGTTGGCTTCAGGTGGCGGCGTGAACGAAATTTAAGGCACCGAGTCATGGGTTGGCAAAAGGAAGCAGTTCTGTGGAGGTTTCAGAGCCACCCGAAGTTTAAGATCTCCGCTTTGTGTAGCCGTGGAGCTCTGGACAGCACCGTGGAGGGTCTGTTAATCATATTTAGATGCAGGTGCAGATGGGCCGGATGGTCTTTCACAGCGTGTCCTCAGACATAATTCATAACTGGCTCTATAGATTTGTTTCCCACCTCTAAACACTCAGCAGCTTCCCTGAGAACATACAGCTCTGCATGTCTACCAGATGCCAATTATAAATTACAGAGAGGGTGATTTTTTTTTAGTGAGCACAGTGGAAAGGATTCCTCGGCCAACCACGTCTGACAGGTTCAGTCTACAGGTTTTATGCACTTCTGGGTGTAGGAACTGCATTTAAGTAACCTTTCATGATTTCTGTCTCTCTTTACACACAAAACATGATGTGAGTTTAGGAGACTTGTGATGGGGTGAACATCCATCCATCAATCCATCCATCATCTATACACCGTTTAATCCTCATTAGGGTCGCGTGGGAGCTGGAGTCTGTATCAGCTGACTTAACCCTTGTGTTGTCCTGCGAGTCAAAATTGACCCGTTTTAAAGTTTGAAAATGTGGGAAAAAAATATATTTCCACAGTGAGACTTCTGATGTCCACATTTTCAACATTTTTGGGAAATCTTTGAACATTTTTTGGTGGAAAAAAAAGAAATGTTAAAAAAGTTTCCTTAAGAATATTCACAAAAAAATCAACCAAAATCCAGCAAAATTCGCTGGATTTTGGTTGATTTTTATGTGAATGTTCTTAAAGAAAATATTAGAAGTTTTACTGATATATATGTAATCACTTTAGATATTTTTAGGATTTTTTTTTGTTGTTAGATTTTTACTAATTTTTTGAAAATATTTACGAGAGTTTTCTTGCCAAATTTGGCGGGATTTTCTTAAAATAAAAGTTTGAAGGGAAACTTTTAAGGAATTATTGGAATTTTCTTCCTGAAGGCTTTGCAAATTTTCAGAAATTTGGGGAATTTTTTTGCTAAATTTTTGGATTTTTTTCAGACAAGGAAACAATATATTTTGGTGCCCATAAATGAGGACAACAGCAGGGTTAAGGTGAAGGCAGGTTTTTGGACTGACTGTAGGAGGAAGCCGGAGAACCAGGAGAAAACCCACGTATGCACAGAGAGAGCATGCAAACTCCATGCAGAAAGATCCCGGGAAGGCCAGGACGCAAACTGGGAATCTTCTAGCTGCAAGGCGACAGTGCTAACCTCCGAGCCACTGTGCAGCCCTTCGGGTGAAAATCTACAACCTAAAATGACACCTAAGACATAAACAGACTGCCTAACATGTTTCATTTTCAGTGGTTCACCACCACAGCAGCTCTGTGTTTAAAGTGTCATTCTGCTAGTTTTTTTTTTTTTTGCCAGAGTGAGGATTTCCTTTGCAGACCACAGTGTGATTTTGATGGCTGTGTAGCCCTCACTGTAGACTGTGAGTTGTAAGGAGGCTATAGATTCTCTTTGAATCATCTTATTTAATCAAAGCTAAACTTAGGAAATAAAAGTACCTCTTTGGTCTCGATTAATCCTGTAAAAACACGCCTGTGCATGAAAGTTGCATCTTCAACTTTTTTCCATTACAATAATCCTTTCATGACTTAAAATTGCTGATATGTAACGCTATACTGAGGTCAGCTCTAGAATGTGCAGATCTATAAAGACCCTTGCTACTTTTTCCACCCACCACTCCCCACTTGCCGCAGCTGGAGCACACCAGCTCACCTACAACCCTCCTCAAACACTGTAAAACTTCTCTACACTTAGCAATGGCAAGTTGTAATATTGGAGTAATTCAGCCATGCAAGCAACAAACCAATTCTGATGAATAATGCTGAAACAGGAAGCTCCACCCTGCAAGCTGACAGGAACGGTTTCTAAGATTGATGACATATGAAAGTCTGTAAGTCTGAATCTGTGTTATTGAGACTGCATTTTTAGTTAAGTCAAGTTGACAAGGCAGAAACATTTCCGTCACATGGGGTCGTTACGCAACTTAAAATGTCAAGTGTACACTTACTAAGACTCCAGTTGTATAAACATTTTGGACCAAATCTGCTCTCAAAACCAGGCTTTAGTTCATAACAGTGAACCAAATGAATGGAACAAACATCCACCTCAACTATAACTGCATTCTACTTAAAGCCATTACAGTTTTTCTCTACTGATAAGACACTGTTCCTGAAAAATAGCACACATTTCCCAACACACTGCACATCATTTTCTTTATTAGGACACAATTTGCAAAGCACTGCACACTTGTGTCAAAAGTGCACTTTACTGTCAAATTTTGAACTTTTTTTCAAAACTAAGATGCACGAAGCAAAACTAGGACACTGCACTGCTAAATACAAAACTCCTCTCTCACTGTGTTTTCACAAGAAGTATAAAAAAATGATACAGTCCTCAAAAATGACAACAAACACAAATGCATCCTATAAATGAATCAGAGGGGCCATTGCAGTGCTTGACTGTACATTTCAAAACAAAAATAAAGTTAGACAAAAAATACAGCACTGTATTGTACACAGTATAGTATGCAGATATTTACACCACGTCTGCATCAATTCTTTCAGCCTGGTCAGACCACAGGACCTCATCAACATCACAAGCTGTGTTTTCTCTGGAAAGAAAGACCTAGTGTGTCTGATCCAGCCCTGACATGCATCAGCAGAAACATCACCACATGCCAAGACCACTGATTGATAGAGATTTTCCCAAAGTGTGGCTGCCGCTCATATACCTTCCACCTCCATGTAGAGAAGAATTCTTCTATAGGATTCAGAAAGGGAGAATATGGTGGTAGAAAAATCACAATAACTTGAGGGTTCATATTGAACTATTCCCGAATCAGTAGTCCTCTCTGAAAACTAACATTGTCCCAGACAACAACAAAAACTGTCTTCTTGCCAAACGCCCTGCTGCACCGTGTCAGTAGATCCTCTAAGTCCATCTAGGAAAGTCAACAAATGCTGGGTGTTCTATGGGCCCAGAACTGCATGACGGTGAATTACTCCAAGATTGTTTATTGCAGCACAGAGGGTTACGTTGCCCCCACACTGACCTGGACGTTGATTATAGCCCGTTGTCCAGTGATGTTTCTCCCTCTTCTCCTCCTCTTGGCCAGGTTGATACCAGCCTCATCCACATAGGTGTATTCATGTATATCATCAGAATCTAACGGAAAAACTCTCTGGAACAAACACACACCAAACAGAGAAAAAGTCAGTCATGTACACTTTCTGTAATTTTACCAGCACTTGTGAACCAGAATTATGCATTAGATTTTTTACAGTATTCCCAGAACATTTCTGACTGCTTGTATTGTTCCAGTATAGACATGTCACTGAGGTGACAAACAACATTTACATACCATGTAAAGTGGTCCAGGATCAGGTGCATGGGCAGGTCCAGGTTCTGGTTCTGGTTCAGGTTCTGGCCATGGTCTGGGTCGTCCACGTTCTCTTCTTCCAACATGACCTCTTGCTCCTCTGACATCCATTCTGAACAGCTAATTCTGCTTCCCAGCAGGTTTTATAGTGTGCAGTTCATTGGCAAAAGTGTTTTCAGTTTTGACCTGTTGTGTCTTAATTGTGACAGCAGTGTTGGATCAGTGTCCCACTTCTGCATCCTAGTGTTCACTTTTTGAAAAATGTGTGCTATGAGTGAAAAAGTGTGTTCAAATGAGCAAAAAACGTGTTCAGTCTTTTGCAAAAAGAGTGCAAGAGTTTTGGAAACTGTGTGCAAACCATGAATAGTGTTCAAAATTTGGACACCAGAGTCGTATTTTTGAGAAATATGTGCAGTCAGTTGGTGGCTGTGTGCAGTGAATGGAATTTAGTGTCTTATCAATTGAGAAAAACTGTAAATAACTCACTGCTGAGTTATTTGCAATAGAAGCACATTCAACATATTAATTTTTGACTTGCTACATTATGCTAGTACTGTCTACTCCCTCCATAACGGCCTATTCTACTGTGCCATTACCATTACATGACCTGAAGAGAGCGCAATGGGACAAACAATAAAACACCCCTATGGACTATTGTCAGATGCAGGACTGACAGATGCAAACTAAGAGGAGTTAAAGCCCGTGTTTAGTGCACAATAATGCCACAGAGTCTCCTGTCTTACATGGTGCAGTTCTCTTAGGGATCTGTAGGATGTACAGTGAAGCTGCATTCTGTTCTGGATACAAACTGCACCGTTCTTCCTCTGGATCTCAGCAAAGCAGCAAAGATGGAGCCTTCTAAGCTCCTGCTGAAATCCTCTAAAAGTCAACCTTTTAAGCACAAACTGTCATCACTGCTCTACTCAAAATGTAGGAAAAAAGACTCTGTGTTGAACTTTTAGTTCTCCGTTGATTAAAGGAGCATTCAGGCAATTTCAGTTTTTGAAAACAGCTGTTTAATGTTCATCCGGGTTAACTTAGTTGGGACTTTGCTAAAGATCTAACAAACAACAACAACAAAAGTGTTACAAAGTGGAAGTGTGAGGCTTCAAAACATGAGCAGAAGACTGGAAGGGTCTAACAAGGATGCTGAGGAGCTGACTGATGGAAAAAGTATAGGAAATAGACTAAAGGTGCAGTCAAATCTTGTGTCTTTTCCTTGACCTGCATGGAAAATGTCATGATGGCAAGTACAGGTGTGAAGGAGCATCCACAATGACAGGAAAGCACAACTACCCAACAGCAACAATCAGACTAGGCTCCGCAATCATGTGAGGATGGATGTTGGTGACGTGGGTCTGCTGTTAATGTCACTTTCATAAAGGATGGTCCAGTGTGTAATAAAGGAAGCACCTTTTCTTTGCATTTACAGAATGTAACCAGCTCTTGTCAGGGCCACTTAAATACTTTCAGGTCATTTCTTTCAGCTAGGAACCTTCCTGAGAAAACTTTGAGTGGCATGTACACTACCGTTCAAAAGTTTGGGGTCACCCAGACAATTTCATGTTTTCCATGGAAACTCACACTTTTACTCATGTGCTAACATAATTGCACAAAGGTTTTCTAATCATCAATTAGCCTTTCAACACCATTAGCTACCACAATGTAGCATTAGAACACAGTAGTGATGGTTGCTGGAAATGTTCCTCTGTACCTCTATGTAGATATTCCATTAAAAATCAGCCGTTTCCAGCTAGAATAGTCATTTACCACATTAACAATGTCTAGACTGGATTTCTGATTCATTTAATGTTATCTTCAGTGAAAAAAAATGCTTTTCTTTCAAAAATGAGGACATTTCCAAGTGAGCCCAAACTTTTGAACAGTAGTGTATGAAAGGTGCTGTATAAATGTTTATCTTCATGGATAGACTCATGGAGCTCTCCATACTAGAGTGATGTTTATTTCAGGAGACCTGCTGCCTTGATACATTTCACCAAGTCAAAATCCTCTCGCTGAAAAAGAAGCAATGACTTTACTTTGTTTTCATGTCTCTCTTGCAAAAGAGATCTTTATCTCAGTGAGCCTTCCTGAATAAATAAAACTTTACTTAGTAAAACCACATCAAGAAGCGGCAGCAGTCTTTGAAAATTCAGCTGGTGCCACATTTAGCTCATGCCGACCGTGTTTTGTTTTTATGGATGCTATTTTGTCTCTCCATTGAGGACTACAACGGAAATAAATATTTCAAAACTTCATTATGCCGTCTACTGGGGCTAAACTAATAAGCTTTTTTCTTGTGATTCTCTGCCTTCCAGTTTGGTGTTCTGTATTTTTGACAGTCAACTCGATTCTGGTCTTGTGACACAAAAGTGAATGTCAAAACATCAAATGAAATTAAGAGGAGATACTCTGGAGGGAATAACAGTTTTTCCACTCTCTGTAAATAAGACTTACAATCTTATCTGTATGCATGAAGTTGTTCTGCCTGCACATTTCCAGCTAATGCAGATATATATGTAAATATCAGCATGTGCGATTCGGGGACAAGGACAGCCCTGCAACATCGGGGTGAGATGTCAATCAATGCAGGGATGGAAAACACGGCGGCGCATTTGATCAGCGGCACACTCCACAGAGCCGAGGTGAGCTGCGTCTCTGCATCCATGTGTAAATATCCAAACAGTCAGCAAAACACGCTGTATGCTGCTTTAGACGCATCACATAGTCTCAGTGCAAGTGTAGTGCGAGGCAAATGAAAAATTCAGGACTTTATTTACTGCTGCCTCAACTGTGTGCGAGGGGAATAATAAATAAATCCACAGCAAACGTCTTACGAAGATTTAATGTACATTTATTCTTAACACGTGGAACATATAGTATAAAGATTTCATACTGAATAAATGATATTCATTAAGCCAAAAAAAGGAAAAAAGAGGAATTTACATCAAGTTTTTAGCTACATCATCTGAAATACAAATATGCAGAATCCGCATCACTGGAAAAAAAAAAACAAACAAAACAAAATTAAAACGGTTTCTTCATCAAGGTCTAGTTTGTCATTTATGAAGGAGCTCAAATGGAACCGCAGACATGATTCTTGTTAATATTCTCTACACCCAGACCGGAGACAAACTGAAACTTGAAGTTGTGTTTGTTGGAAGGGGGGTGGGGGGTGGCGTTGGACAGCAGCTAAACACCCCCCAGAGCGCGATACGAGCAGGGTGAGGCGCCGAAGTAACGGAGAGGGTGGGCGTCAAGTAATCACATGGCGTACTTGATGCAGGGAAACTTGTAATTGTCAAAGATTAAAAATGGTGAAGAGCAACAGAAGTTGAGAAAGAGAGAGAGAGGAGAAGTGTAATGTACAACATCATATATACACTGCAGCTTGGACTGCATCTAGAGTTGAGGACCAGTCCTAAAGAGGTGACTTTTTTATATAAGGGTCAAGTCATACAATCAAGGGACAAAGAGAAGAGGTCGGGGTGTTGTAGGTTCACCATACTTTGGGGGGAAAGCCGTTTTCTCTCTCGACATTAACTAAAACTGTTTTTAAAAACTACAGTTTGCTGCCAAGCCAGCGTATCTCAGTGTGAAACAGTATTATTACAGTATGTTTACAGTTTTTAAGGTGTACAGTACAGAAAAAAGTCCTACAATCTACTGCACAGGCCTCCCATGACAGATGTCTGTTCACAGCCAATAATGTGGTTCCTGTGGGGCTGAGTATATAGCATTCAAAGTTACAGCAATTATACCACACCACAGTCCGTGAGTCTATGTAGCCTCCAAACATGAACCATAATATTGTTTAGTCTGTGCCCTCCTCCCCCTGCCGACCCCCCGAGGGAGAAAGTGAGCACATGTATCCCCCAAACTCACTGTAAACGAGACAGCAACTTTGGTTACAGTTTTTTTCTTTTTTTTTTTCTGGAGATTTTTCTTTTCATTAAAAAACAAGTCCTTTCCGCAGGGCAGCGCACTCTGTCCTATGCCTGGGTCCCAATCTGCTCTTCCTTGCCTGTATCTTTCCATTTCAGACATTTAAAATCCACAGCTACTTCATGATATTCCTTCCTTTAGTGAGAAGCAGGGGTAGAAAGACAGTGGAATCCGAGGTGATTTTGCATAAATTAAAAAAAAAAAAAAAAAAAAGGACAGTCAGTTTTGCTCTTTTCACTCACGCGCAACAGACACACACGCACTCACACAAAAAAAGGGGGTTGAGGGGGAACGGAAAGAGGCAGAGCTGAAACCTCCCCACGGCTGTCATGACTGGCCAATCAGAAACAGTACGTCACAGATTACTTGGGACACCAGGGAGTTCATAAGTGGGGACACTGATATGTCCAGTAGCCGCGACTCATACAAAGTGAACTCCGAGTGGTTTTCTTCTACCTTAGCCAAAGCGTGCAGGGCCCGGGCTGCCCGCCGCATCATGTCCACACTAGTAGGCTCAAAATGTGGCCCACTCTGCATTTGTAGCAGGGAGCTCTGGCTTTGCTGGTACTGTGTGGCTGCTAGACTGTCCTCCAGAAAGCCCAGTAGGTTACCCACGCTGCCTTTCTGCACAGCAATAGCCCGCGCAGCCAGACTGTCGCCCTGGGCCAAGTTAGCTAGCAGGACGACCGCCATTTCCCGGCAAACAGCTACCTTGCGCTCACCCACCAGGCGCACAAGCGAGCCGTAGAGCTTCTCCAAGCGGCTGAACGGTGGCGTTGCCAGAATGAGGTCGACATTGTTGTCCTGGATGCTGAGCTTGCTGAGGGTCTCGAGGACCAGTCTCTGGGGTGAAAGGGAGCCGTGGGGCCCCAGTGTGGGGAAGGGGTCCAAGGCCTCCGCCGAAGGGCAGACAGCCCAGTGGAGCAGGCCATCCAGCAGCGGCAGGCATATACTCTCTGGATAGATAGAAAGGTCCAGCTGGCCTGAGATGTTTGCCAGGGTGACCAAGCAGTTCTCCCTTAACACCTCGAGGCAGTCCCACCACCACTCGTCTCTCTCACAGCTCACGCCTTCATCCTCCTCCTCCTCCTTCTCATAGGTAACTGGTGCCTGTTTGCGTTCGGGATGCCTGTGGTGGAGCAGCACCAGGCGGCCCAACAGCAGCAGCAGGCCTGGGTGTTTCGACATCTCCAGGTCATTCCCAGGGATGAAGGAGAGGCTCCGCACTATGTTGGAAACACAGATGCAGCGCCGAGCCAATGAGTCCTGCCAGTCTGACAGAGTGCTGAGTGGCGTTTCATCCTTGCTGTGGGGCTCGTCTTCCAGGATCTTGATGTTCCGGCGGCTCTGGAGGTCAGGGTTGATACTGAACAGGTACTTGCCGTTCTCCTTCTGCTCCTCGGCACCACCACGAACCACTTCCTCTGTGACTGACCCTGGGCGAGCAGATAGTACATCATCAATGGTGGCAGTGACTGGTGCACCAATGGGAAGAGGAGGAGGGGTCTTCTCCGCTGGAGACTTGTGAGGTTCAGAAGACTGCAGCTGCTGCACTCGAGCTTTATCCTCGCCACTGGACTTTGATTTCTCATGATTTTCTGTTGCCATTCCAGGCACTTGGACCTTCTTGCGGCTCTCAGTGGCTGCAGGCCGTTTCCTCTGCTTGAGAAGTTCCATTCGGCTCTCAAAGTGTGTCTGGATGTGCTCGGTAGTGTCACCTCCACCAATGCTCCAGTGTATCAGGCCACTGTCAAAGCTCTGCCGCTGCCCAAGTTTAGACAAGTGGTTTACAAGGAAGGGGTTCTTCTTCCGCACCACCTTGATGGGAAGTTTATCAAACTTGCTAGCCTGTCTGGGCTTTTCCGAGTGGAGGTTGGGGTCCTGGGAGGACCCTGAGGTAGAGGTATTAGCTTCCTTGACAGAAGACACCCTTTCCTTCTCCTCTTCCTCATCCTCTGATGACTTATCTCTCTGAGAGCTCTCCTCCTCCTCTTTTACACGGACCAGTGAGGAAGTGTCAGGATTGGTCTTCGTTTCCTCTACCTCCTCATCCTCCTCCTCCTCCTCATCTGTGTCCATGTCCTCGCCCTCAGGCATGGGAATTTCATCATCAGAATCTTCAGCTGCATTGGGGTCTATTAGGGTGCGCTGGCCTGGGTCTCCTACTTCGTACTCCTTTAAGATGCCAAAGATCTCAATGAGGCAGCGTCTGAAGTACTCCACTACCAGCTCCAGGAATCCAGGTAGCTGCGAAATCAAAGAAGAAATTCACCAAATCAGTTTTACCCTAAACTCAGCAACACTATTTTGGCATGTTGTTGCAAACAAATGTTGACATATGTCGAGTGTAGAACTTACCTGACATAGGTTAAAAGTGGTAATGCTATTGTCGTCATACAGTAAAATGTTAATGGTGTCCAAGGCCCAGGTGCTTTCAGCTAATAAGCCTGACTTCAGTGACATCATTACTCTCCAAGCCTCAGGAGTGCCTGTGAAGAGAACAACAGAATAAATATGAGCCAAAGTGAGCATGATCAGTTATTACAGCTATAAATAACCAGCAAAGGTTCACTGATCTGTATCATTGGCTTGGAGTTATGTTACCTACTCCAAATAAGCAGCTTGTATCTGATAAAGGATTCTAAGGCATTTGCCTGTGCTTTGTTCATTGTCAGTCAACAATATATAGAGCCAAGAATGAAATAGAAATTTCATACCAATGTCTTTCATTGTGAGTCGCCTGCGTGGTTTAAGGTGGGGTTGGGAAGCCTCAACAGAGCCAGGAGGGAAGGCCACATCTCGCCGGATCATGGGTTGCTGCACAGGGACTTGACCAATGTGGGAGGCGGGCACTGGAGGTCCAGCTTTCTGCACCTTACTGCCAGGATGCATTTGGGGATACTTGCTGGGCGACGTCCTGCTCTCCATGGGCCGGGGCATGGGTGCTGGGCTTGACACCTGAGGAATGTGGTTCTGTGAAGTCTGGTAAGTGGAGGGTAAGGGTCTGGTCATGGGAGGTCCAGAGCCAGCAGGGCCAAATGGTGGCTGCCGCTGATTGACATGGCCAGGCCATTGTCCCTCATGGTTCATGCGTTGATCTGATGGCATCATCTCCTCTGAGCGATTCATGCCGTGGTAGCCAGGGCCCTGGCCTGGTACAGGAGGTCCCTGTCGGTTGGGATAGTTGGGGTAGCCCATCTCATTGCGGCCCTGCCACATTGGGCCCTGGGGGCCATCAGGACCTGAAGGCATGGGGCTTGCCATCATCTGGGGAGGCATTGGAGACTGGGAGTTGGGACCTGCAGATGACGGCCCTCTGTCCCGTCCAAAAGGAAAAGGGAACTGGTTCTGTGGGCCTGGTGGTCTGCGGTCCCCTCCAGGGTATGCATTGTACTGATTATACATGTCCTGTTGGCCTTGGGGCCCCGAAGACTGGGGTCCAGGCTGCTGCTGACCACTATAAGGAACGTTATACATTTCTCCCTCATGGCGCTTGGCTGGAGGGCCATACCCTCCATCCACAGGACGCTTGTAGTTCTGTAAGCAGACAACATTCAGCATTAAACTTAGCAACTGAGAATCCTGATGAAATAATATTAGGAACAGTTAACGCTTCTGGTAAGCTAAAAGGCTGCGTAAATAAGAACATTTACTTCTCACAATTAAAATAAAATATATTTTTAGTTAGTTAATATTTAAAAAAGAGGAATCACATCGCTATACAATGACTGCAATGCTGAACATAATGTTCTCACCGGCTGCTGCTGTGGATACATTCCTGGCTGTTGATTTGTGTATGGGCCACTAGGGGGCGCTCCTTGGCCAGGGTACTGATTTGTATAGGACTCATGTCTGAAAACAAAAACAGAAGTTCACATTTTATCTTTTCAGTAACTACACTGACAATTTTATTATAAACCTCAGACAGTTATACTTCTGCAGCGCACTGGCAAAATGTCATTCAAATGACAATCATTTTGTTTTAGTCAAAATACAGGCCAATCTCTGCACTGAATAATACTGACCGTTGCTGTGCTGGAGGACGGCTAGGCGAGTACATCCCTGTGTCAGCCCCAGAAGGCATCATGTTGGGCTGAGGAGCGCCTGGTCCCATGTTGCTGTCAGGGCCCATGCCAGGCTCCTGTCTGTAAGAGCAACAAACAGTGCTCATCAGTTGAGCTGACAATACCAAAATAATTTTAAAATTACATAAACCCCTTGGAGACGAACATAGTATGTTTACCTTCGGTCGTATCCATATGGGTACTGTTGCCTCTGGCCCATCTGCATGTTGCCCATTGGGCCTGGTGGGCCTCGGTTATATTGTTCCCCCATTCCACTGTTGGGGCCTGGTGGCATGAACTGTTCTCCAGCTTGAGAAGCAAACAAAAAAAGAAAATACTGTTAATTTCCAAAGAACTCCCAAGAGGATTAATTTAGCAGCATGGTCACTGCTCACCTTTCCTCATGCCTCCGAAGGGGTCTTTGTTGGATTCGTAGGGACCCATCCGACCCATCATCTCTGGGCCACCCATGCCAGGCTGGTAGCCCTGAGAGTTGGGAGTCATAGCATTCCTTCTGGAAAATGCGGGATCTCCGCCATCAGCAAAGGGGTCCTGCAGATTAACACTACTCCTATAGGAGAACAAGAGGCTTGTTAGTGAAATATGGAATTTATACACTATTTATAATTTCAAGCATATTCAGAACTTGCCTTTATTCACATATTACATTATTTTAACAATAGTTTTTTATACTTTTTTTTATTATTTAAATTAATTTATACATTTCTTGATAAGTCAGGGGGTTTTGTGTGTACATCTTAACTTGACCTATCATTACATAGCTTAATAGCATATTTTCCTGTTGTATTCAATTTCTCACTGCAATGATCCAGTTTCACCACAGGGATATGTTTCATTTTATTGTGATGACTCTTGATACCATTTACATAAAAGAAACATGATATAGTGGCTTCAAAATTGTACCTGACGCCAGGCATTGGAGGCATTTGTGTGTGCGGAGTGGAGGCTGGGGTGGGAGGCTTCAGGTCTCCCCCCTCTGCCATTGAACTACTAGTGGACTGAGGAGTTTGGGGTCCTTGCAGGGATCCAGAGCCAGCTGTAAAGAAGGAAATACACAGTCAGTACCAGGGCTCACGAACCAACAACCAAGTCTTGCGGTTTGTGACACAACAAGATTCCAGAGAATTCAAATAACATCCCTCTCCTCCCTGCCTTCTGTCCAGGAATAAAGGCGAGAGTTGATAGTGAGGTGGGATAGTCTTGTTGATAGGCTGTACACTGCTGGGGGCTTTCAGGAACACATGCTGTTTTTGGCAATCCTAAATCCCATTAAGAAATTCCTGAGCGCTGAGGAACACAGCTTGTGTCAAGCTGACTGGCTTTTGAGTTCACAGCCAGCGAAAATGTTGAATCCTCTTGCTCATCACAGCATGCCAGCCCCTCCACCCCCACTTCCCATCACCCTTCTCAACCACTGCTGGGCCCCAGAAGTCACCAGGAAACAATGATCTAAACCTGACTCTGACAGATTACTGCCTGGCCTGCAGAGACAGGAGACAGCGAGCTGTGTACGTGTGCACAAGAGTGAGTGATAGTTTGTTTGTGTTGTGTGCATGTGACATAGTAGCGCTCATCCTTAACTTCAGCTCAGGACTTCTCACTATTAGCACGCCAGTCTGATGAGTCACAGGTTCCCATTCATTAAACTGGCACACACATAACACTGGGGTCATTGGCAGGTCACATTTATTCACATTTTCTCACATCACCCCTCTTGCCTCTCCAGCTCTCACACATACACACACATTAACTGGCTCACCCTCCCCTCCCCTGCCCTCCCCTCCCCCCTCCTCCTCTGGGCAGGGATTTCCCTCTGCTAAAGATGAAGGGAGGAAAAGGGAGGGGGAGGATCTCGTAAGGATGTAAAAAAAAAAATAGCATGGTAGAAACACAGTCAGAGAGAGAGAGAGAGAGAATCGTGTGACTTTTACACACACATACACACACAAGCCTCTTCCCCCCATTCATCATTTCTGGCTCAGTACTAATCTCCAGGGAGTGTTGCCTTGCCGCTGTAGCCCTGGGCCAGGCATCAGGCAGCGAGGACACGCCACTGACGGAGCATCACTATCGCCAAATCACCTCCTGCCTCACGCCACCGCTTGCCCTCCCCCAACCCTCCCCAGCTCTTCCTTCGTACTAACTAGAGGGCTGATGCCAGCTGACAAGCACCCTGATGTCTCCTGTAACAACACCCTGGCGCTGACTCAGTGCCCCGTGTCTGACAGCCTGGGTCTCGGCCAGGCTGAAGCAGCACGTGGTTGCTTCCTGGTGCGGTTGCTCCTGGCAGCTTTAACAGGAGTCCCTCCAAAACAAACAGCTTCCAAGCGACAACGTGGTCCCGAGATGACCCCTCCCCTTCCCCGCTACACCACCACTTAACTACTGGTAAGACTGACTTCCAGTTCATACGCTGACTTTTACCCAACATGCAGAGTTCATTGAAAGATTTAGCATGCAGGTAGCATTGCTGTTAGCACAGAAACCGAAGGGGGAACTCTGAAAGGACAAGTCTGTCGTCATGTCCTGTGCAAATGCCAGAGGATTCCCCAAAGGCATGTGTTCGTGGAACAGTCCAGAGGATACAGTGCGCTTCTGTGGCTCACAGCTACACCGCTGTCGTTTACTTCTCCAATATACGCTAAACAGCAGTGATTTATGGAGGACGGCAGCTCCAATAGAAGATGACAAATGATGGTCTATGATCCGCTTTTAACATTGCAATTAATGGGATACAATAAAATACACGAGTTTATAGGCAGATGATGTGAGGCAAATAGGGCAGCGAGGCTGTGATGAATTGCATAGAGTTCACACTGTACCTAAGGAACAAAGCTAAAACTAAAATAAGCTTACATCCATTCAAGTGTAGTTTAAATCAAAGGAGGAAATAAATGGCGAGTAAGTGTAGGACGGCAGCACTCACCTGGGCTAGGAGGCTGGATCTTGGGCTGGTTCTTTTTGGTGTCCGTGTTGAAGAAGTCCGGGGGCGGGTCCTCGCCACGCTCGATCTTGCACTCGAAGGCGTACAAACATTGGATGTACTGTTTCTTGAGCGAGCTGGCCGCACTGCTCGACGTGCCCACATTCAGGTTGGTGGCCAGTTCCCTCCATTTCTTGTTCTTGTTGACCTGGTGGGCGAAAGAGGAAGGAGGAGCCTCAGAAAGCTGCACACAAGAGCCTCAGAAGAATTACAAAGCTGACTCTTCTGATCTCAGACATTCACACCAAATACAGGTATAACTCCAGACATACCTGGGTGAGGCCACCGATCTCTTTGACTGATACGTAGAGTCTGAAGAGATCGAGAGGTTTGCGACCCACAGCGGGCAGATTGTTCATGCCCATGGCTTTCTCCTCAGCGAAGGCCAGGTATCGGTCCACCCACATCTTCCTCTCTGGCTCTGGCCCAAGCTCATACAGACGGGTGATCTTCTCATTGGTGATGGTGGAAGAGCTTGACTTCTGTAGGACGAGAGATGGAGGAAAACTGTTAGATGGAAAAACGGATGTAAGACAAAACAAGCATCGTATCCTCCGGACCTTGCACTTTTACCTTTTTGGATTCAGGCTTGGGAGTCCCATCCACTTTGTTGTTCATCTTCTGTGCAGGGTTAATTTTGTCCATGCCAAACTCGGAACTGGGAGCCATTCCTGGGTGTTTAGTAGTAATAAGAGGAGGGTATAAAAATAAAAGATTACAAGTCTATAAAACCATTTTATGGACAAAGCTAATAGGCCCACACTAGTGCTTCAACCACCTGATCAGGCTTGCAGTAGAACTTGTACTCACCGGGGGTGTTGTTGGCCATGTTAGCTCCCATCGGATAAGGCCCTGGCCCTCCCTGGTTCATCATACCGTGCATGCTGTTCATGCCTGGACCATATGGAGAGCCTGCTCCCATCATGCCCTGGGACATGTTAGGGTAGCCAGGTGGCCTGGAGAATAGAGTGTCTCTTTAGATGGAGAAATCTAAGACACAACTAGCTAATGAAAGTGTGTTACAATAAAACAGAAATAAAGACTTTTGATTCCGTCATTTTGTTTCTGATTAATGCTGTCACAAATCTATGCCTGTTCTGTGTTGTGTTCACATTCTAGCTTATTTTGTGGGAAATATCCATTTACGTCATATGATTATAGCAATTGCCAAGCCCACGAGTGTTGCTCTGTAGGCTGAGCTGGCACACTTGCTTGGGAGAGATGTGATTCACTGATCGCAGAGACCATCTCCTCTTCTCTATTTCTCTCCATTTTTTCCCTTTTCTCCCATAGATAAGTGGTCGGTCTACTGCCATCAACTCTGGAGCACACTCGGGCACCGAAACACACAACACACCGGATTGCACGTGGAAAGAACCAATAATTTTTCACAGTCACAGAACCAGCACATACAAGCAAGGACACACACACACTCAGCTAAAAGATGAGAACAACTCTCCAAGCTCGAGACTCTTGATGCAATGAGTTGTACTGACCCTCAACTGTCAACTGCTCCCTCATGTCTCATTGAGACACTGATGCAGCCAGCAGCTGTAAGCACCCACCTGTTGTGTATGGAGTTTGTGGGTCCGTGGTGCATGGACGGGCCACCGTCCTTCCTGTTCATGCCTGGAGGGGGACACATGCCAGACCCCACCTGAGGAGGCATGCCACCCATGTTAGAGGCCATGCCGGGACCGTAGGGCCGAGCACCCATCTGCCCAGGACCTATTCTGCCAGGTGGAATGTTTCCATAGGGACCTCCACTGCCCTGACCTGGCATGGGGTTCATGGAGCCACCCATGCCAGGGCCACTGGGGTAGTTGGCGTTGGGCATCCCTGTGTAGCCAGGCTGTCTTGGATAACCTGTAGGTGTTATAGATCAACACTTAGACTCATATATCATGGTTATATTAAAGTGCTACACTGATAGGGTTCATCCTACTGTGTTCCAACCTAAAAGAGAGAAATCTTCTACTCATTTCTCCCTAACGAGATAAAGAGTTTCTCCAGTCCAGCTCTAAATTTACCTCTTTGCTGCCTGTTCTGACAAGCAGTCTGATGAAGAGGGCTTTATCTGGCCCCTGCTGTTCACTGCTATGACTCATAGCAGAACTTCTTCAAAGCCCACAGAAACCATCTGAGACTTCAAAGTGAAGTGATATAATTTCATAAATATATGAAGTGAGAGAAAAACTTCAAAGCCTTATTTTAAAATCTGGGCTGTCTACGAAACTGTGATGGTCACAAGACGGCAACTGTAAACTCATTCATAATATTTTTAGTATTTGAACAAAATCACCACATGATATGACAGCAGAGTGCACCACCCAACAGTGCGCTTTCATTTGTCCTCTTCTAACTTGTTAACTATTGTAGAGGGTTCTTAAAGCTACACCAGCCTACACTTCCATTGTGATGACTCACCTTGTGGGCCATACTGGCCCCCCTGAGGGCCGTAGTTTCCCATGGCATTGTTCTGGGGATAAGGTCCCATCCCACCATGTATCTGGCCTCCTGAAGACTGGCGTGGAGATAAGGCAGAGCCAGGTTGTCCAGGGGACCCATAAGGAGGCATCTGAGGGTTACGCATGTACACTGGAGAAGATTTGGGAGACAATGTCATTCATGATTGAAGAAACTTTTGGCTATTTGGGGGTGTATACCACACATGGACGCTTAAATTTTTCTGTGAATTTAACAGATTTGGAACCACTTTCTAAAAAGTAGCAGTGATAGTAGTAATCATCAGATGTACATTTCATCACTTGTAAAACACCTAATGTAAAAAAAACAACAACTCTGCATCTGCTAAAACATAACACATTGTGGCCCTGTGTTAAGAACCTAGCTCTTTAATTCCTCACACAACAGTACAGTGTGTCTGCTCTTACCCTCATCTGACTGGCTAGTAGATTACAAACACACTCTTATTTAAAGGTACAGCCTGGGGGAGTGTTTACAGGAGGGAGGAATGCATACAAATGCAAACAATCATACCTAAAAGCTGCTGAGGAAGTGCTACATATTCTTGCACTGCCGGCCACTGAGCAATTGAGGAGCTTCTCTGAAAGGATTTTGTTTATGAGCAACTAGAGCAGTGGTTCCCAACCTGGGGTCCGCGCCCCCCTAGGGGGGGTGCCAGAGATCAGAGGGGATGTGCGAAGCTTTGTCTGCTCTGAGGCTGTGAGGCTATAAAAAATAGATTTTTACACTCTGGATAAAATCAGAGGAACAGACTTACTGTGTCATCTCAAGTCTACCTATAAAACATTTTTAAAACACATTTATTTGGTCTGTCCTCAAAAATCCTTTGCTGCTTCGATGGCCACACCTCCTGGCCTTTCAACTTCTCTCCACGCTTTCTTCAGGTTGGCTCGCTAGTTCATCTCGATTTATTAGTTAGTCATTAGTCATTAGTCTGAAAAACGCAAAACGGGTGAAGATTCATCAGTACCTGAAAAAAACTCTGGCTATATCTCGAGAGTTACGTTAAATTTGGTTTTATTGAAGGACAAGACAGAATTGTGATATTTGTAGTGAAATGCTCACAAATGACAGCACGAAGCCAGCAAATTATGGTGACTGGGGCTGGGGTGCAGCTTATAAGGGGGGGCTCCAAGCCCAACAGGTTGGGAACCACTGAACTAGAGCATTCTGACTTCTTCCAAGCATGTTTCTGCACTCACCCCTGTCCTGGCCCATAGCTGACTGGTTCATGGAAGAGTGCATGATGCTGTCCGACTGGACGCTGGGCGGCCGGGGAGGCATCTGATTCCCTGCAGAATGGCAAAGACAAGTGGGCTCAGGAGGCTGTGAAATTACCTTGGAGATCTGATTGTCTGCATTATTGACAACCTTTTCTTGTTCATAAACGTTCACATGCTGACCATAAAATGAACGAAGCCAATCCCATACATGCTAATAAAATAAAAATAAGACTGTGACAGTGTTCCGCTGGCTCTCCAATACGCTGCTCTCCACAATGAGTTCTTGGTGGCATCGTAACTTCTGTTTTTCTGCCACCGGATAGTTTACTAGCATCGTCTTATGAAAAACTTAATGTTCCCGTCTGGCAAGCCGCTTCATGAATTACAAATGTGATTTGCTGTGTTGAGTTTTGATTTAAAACTCTAAATATGTCTCCTGGTTGTCTACTCAGTGTTTCAGATGGGATTCCAGCTCGATATACTACACAAGTGACACCTAGGATGGAATTTCTTTTTGTAAACTAGGCACTTTTGCCAGCTATATTTTTTAAAGTTAAGTGAACCTTCAGTTATTTTTTGATACCACATGCTTTTGTTTATTTTCCTACATTCTAAAGTCTGTATTTATTCTTTGTCCAATCATTTTTTGCTTACCCAAAAAATGCTATAGCTTCTTAATGTAAAAATTTTCTTTGTGAGAAAATTCCTCCACTTACTGTAGGCTATGTTGCATTTCGGAAAACTGAATTTAGAAATTCAAAGACCTCCTCAATGCCACTTTCAATTGCGGTGAGGCTAAGTTGAATTGCCCATTTCAAAGACCTCCTAATAATAGTATCCCGTCTTTACCTGGTACAGCAGCAGGGGATAGAGGGCCGGTGCGAGAAGGGGTGACACTAGCAGGAGAGCCGACAGGTGATGGTGAGGGCCCTCGTATGCCTGGCAGGTGGGGTGATGTGTGCGGGGAGAAAGGCGACTGGGCTGGGTTGCTTTGTTCGCCCTGACTGCTGGACACCCCTGAGGTGCTGACGCCTGGGCTCAAGGCCCCCTCTGTACCGGTGGGCAGGTCGTCGATGGAGCCAGATAGATCCTGGAACAACAAGAGGGGCAAACATAAATTAATGATGGTAATAAAATAATGAAGCCGTATTTGTGGTTTCTATCATAGGACTTTGCGTCTAAATAATGATATATCAGCTTTAAAGAGAAATACAGAAGTGGCATTAGAGAATAGATATGTATATTGAAAAATTAGCTGGAACTAAACTCAGTAAATTTTGATTGATAGCTTCATTTGTGAAAAAAACAACAGATAGGGGATTTTTTTAAAGTTAATATAACAACATATATTGTAACACTGTGAACTATATTGGCTGACCTAGTATCCTTGAAAATGTATTTTCTTTTTCTCCAACAGTGAAAACCATGGGCTAAAGACCTTATATTTTTATGGCTTGTGGTTTATTTATTCACTAGAAGTCAACAAAGTGACAAAACTAATTCAGATAATATTTTATGTCCCATTTTGACACTTTTGATTTTAACTATATGAAGGGATAACTTCGTGAGAACATTTAGAAGACAAAAACCATCAGCAAGATAAATTCCCTCCAACCCTTTGCAGAAGCTTGACTTATGATGTTAGGTGTAAAAATTGATGCATGATATCAAAGGCAAATCAGTCTGTGCATGTATCAGTGTGTGTATGCAGGGATGTAAATAAAGCCCAGGTTGGCTCAGACTCACTCTGTGAATCATATTCACCAGAAATAAGAATAAGAAATAAATGTATTCAGGTTTTTTCTTGCACATACTTGCAGGAGGAAGGTAAGAGCTTTCTATTTCAGAGTTGTGTCAAAGTCAAGTGAAGTCAAATCAAGTGAGTGGAAATCCAAATGGTCACTGATGCGTTACAGCAATCTTTGCCTTCACCGGGGTGTGTCTGTTATTCTCTCATACAAGGCTGCCAGCCCTGTTATAGTGCAAACATACATTCGGGTACAATGACTTCTTTTTGCACCTTTTTTAAAAATACTCGACATCACTCCCATGATGCTGATAATGATCCATCTTGGCAAGGAGAACTCTGTTTGTGTGACTTGCAAAGAGGAAGCAGGGGGAAAAACATTTGAAGCAAGTCATCTCAGGAGGCAGCTGAAATAATTGGTGCTGGGCACGGGCTCTGTTGCCATGTGGTGTTGTTATTGAGCCTTGCTGGCTGTGACACAAAGACACGCAGGCAGGCAGGAAGGTAGGAAGGCAGCCGGTGATGATTATGTTTGTGGGAAGGTGAATGTTTACACACTGGCCACTCACGTGGAGCCCATGTGCTTGCTCAGAAATGCAAGCTCATCTGCCAGTCACATCGGAGGAGGGAAAAAAATGGGAGAGGAGAGGAGGAGGAGGAGGAGGAGGAGGGGGGAAAAAAGCACTCATTGGAAGGTGGCCAACTATTCCCATAGAAATCTCACACTCGCAGGCTGGCTGCAGCCCCGAAGCCGGCGGTTTTGCACTTGAAACAGCGCCCGTTGCTATTTTTGGGATGTGACCTGATGGAGGAACCCCAGAGGGAGTGACAGGAGGAGAACGCTGATTCAGAATCCACCCTCCTCCCCCCTCCAATCCACCCGCACCCTGTTCCCTCTGCCCTCCCTCCATCTCTTCCTCTCTCACTTCAGTGACTGCACAAACCCGGGCCTTTCTGACCCGCGCAGGGAATGTGGCAGCTAGAAAACCATGCAAAACACAGCAGGAGGGCTTCATGTGTGAGTATCACACTCCAACGTGTTTCGCTGGCTGATACCCAATTAATGTTCACAAATGTAAAAACAGGTCAGAACAAGGCAGAGCCACGCTGTGCGGACGACACAGAGCAGTCAGATCTTAATGCTCTGGAATAGAGAGCGGAGATCAAACAGCATGACATTCCTTGCTTAAACAACCGTGGCGGGATCCTTTTTCCAGCAGCCAGCACCGTCAGCTGACTTATGCTCACCCCTCCCCTTTTCCTGTTCCAAACTTGCACCACCCAACCTCCACACAGACATCACAAGACCGGTCATCTGACAGAGGGTTCGGTGTAAAGGCCTTGGGCTGGCCGGCCGCCGTGATGACCACCTCTGCAGTTGCTACGCTCCAGGATTCTTGTAGAGAGTTGCGTCCAAGCAACACAACAATCCAACACCACCCCCACCCTGACTCAGACCACAGTGTAAAAAAGGCCAGGGGTTGCTTACTGGAGTTGCATCTGGGAGTGACACCTCAGCAAAAGGTTACTGTAGGATGAGATATGTGCTACTTCGAGGGCCCTTGGGGGTTTTTAAGGAGGAGATCAATTGACGATATAAATCTAGAGGAAATCAGGACACTTACAGATGTAACTGTATTCAGTCGTCCCACCGGTGTATCAGAGTGTAGACAAGGTTTGAATCATCAATGTTTTTGGAATTGATTTCAATTGTTTGACTTGAATTATCATTCTATAAAAAAGGTCTCTATAGCTGCTTTTGAGGACACTTTTTAAAATTACGGTTGAGTTCCAATAGCTGATTCCAAAGTGGGAAAATATGCAGATTCATTAAACTCCACAACCACGGAATCACTCAGAAAATCATTCTTTTACAACCTCTCAGATAATTTCTTTTGTAAATTCTGGTACTAAAAATCAGTTTCTAACTCCCAAACTGAGTGGCATAATAAATCAACTTGACTCTTGATCTGGCCAAAAGATCATATGACGAATCATAATCCACGATCTGAATCCCAATTCTCCACACAGATTTATTTGAACTTGTGATCACATGTTCAGTTGTGCATATGGTTGCCTGGATACAAAGCCTGGCACTTCAACTCAAGGCTAAAGGCCCAACACACAAACCTCTTCATCCAGTTTTCACTTTGATTTTATCTGAAAGTTCTGACTGAAAATGGTGATTCAAATCTTGGCTGGTTTGACGTTTCTTTCAGGATACTGTTCTACTCAGCATCGGTCTTCGTCCTCCATCTATCTACTGTTAACAAGATCTGTAGTGTGTCCAAGGAGTGCCGTCCTAAATGTGTCCCAACCGCTGATATTTTCGCATAGCTCAGGTGAAGCAGGAAAGTCTGGACAGTGCTGTTATTTAATGCTGCAATCTGTATGATTCCTCTGACGAGCAGGTCATTTGTCAAATTAAGATTGCCTTCGATATAAGATCTATAAGTTTTGACTTATATGTTCCCGATAGTAGATAAGCATCCACAAAGTCAACAAAACAACTAAGAAACTAAAAATTGTGGGACGGTGCTCATGGCAAGTCAAAGTGAGAACTTGCTCAGTCAAAGCACTAATTTCACCTTAATTTAATGTGTATGCAGCAAAAATAGTGATTTAGTTCGCTGTTATATGTGTAACAGGGAGGGTTGGCCTGGATTAGAGCACAGGTGACAATTTTCTTTTATCGAGAGGATAGAATTTCCCGGTGAAAAGACAAAGAAAAGCTGCTGGTGGGAACACTTCAGACTGGGAACAGAATGAATTATCAGAATAATAAAGTGATTTTAACATCTGAGAAGTTTTCTTTTTAAAAGCAAATGGTGAGGTAGTGCAAACAAATATTTCACAATTCAACACTCTCATCATTTTATCAAAAGGTTTATTGCCCCAAATGCACAATAACAACTACAATACCAAACATACAAAAACCAAAAGCTACAAAAATACTTCTACTACTATAGTGGCACGTATGCAGCATACAGGGTGAGCTCTTTAACATTCTGTAAATATCTGACTACTGACAGCTCTGATTCCTCAGCCTGGACAGGCAGAAGCATTGTACACACACACAAACACACACACACACACACACACACACACACACACACACACACACACACACACACACACACACGCACACACACACACACACACACTAGCTCCTACCTACTCCCACTCTGCAGTCATTGATTTTTCCCAGCTCAATACTGCACAGCACCAGCCTGTTCTGCTGACTGCACAAGCCGGACAGCGAGAGGAGAGGAGAAGAGGAGGGGTGGTGGCGGGGGGTTGGTGGGAGGGTGGTGGATGGTGATACTGATGCTGCTGAGACTCTGCTATTCAACACGCTCATTATTAGAAGGCAAATGATGAGGAGGACGTGGATCAGGCACAAGGAGGAGTTGGGAGGCAGCAGTGTGGCTAAGTTGGAGCAGTGTGGGGGGTTGTGAGCTTGGAGGAAGGTCACAGCGGTATCATCTATGGTAAATACAACAGCTGATGACACGAGAATATACACAAACGCAGGACTTTTCTACACACAGGAAAAAAGAGGAGGATTTGTGAGCTGTGTGGTAGAGAGAAGGAGAGAGCTGCAGTTCTTTCTGCAGAAGCCTCTCTCTATGGCAGCCATTTTGTGTTTTTCCCAGCACTGCCTAACATGGAACTTCAGAGCTGAGAACTGCAGAACAGTATTCATAATATCTGAGGGCCGAGGAGAGGCAAAAGGGAATATTTGCATGCTAAGGAACGATTTAAAACACCAAAAGCTGCCTATATCATTTCTTCTGATGCAGTAATTGTTCATGAATGTTGAAAATGGCAGACGGTTTTTACTGTTCCCCCAATTCCCATATTCTCCACTGCTCTTCTGAGTGTGCCTGTGCTGTCTCTGAGTCATCTGCTCTGCTCTCCGCCATCCTAATGTATTCCATTTGCAGATTACTTCACTGAATCAATCAAGCCCGACCAGAGCCATTAGTCTGCCAAGCCAGCCCCTTTTTTTTTGTAGGTTATGAGAAACAGAAAGTGGGAGAAGAGAGGTTGCGTAGTGGGCCTTAGATAATGAAACGTATCTGGAATGTGTGACTCTGGCCAGTAGTGTAACTAGATCTGGTGGTGTTGGTGGTGGTGAGGAGGAGGGCAGAGGGGGGCAGAGTTCATCCCTCAGTCACACACTTTCCCTGACCCTCTCTGCTGTCACTCTCAAACCTCAGGGTTTCACCCACCGCCTGGGCTGGCAGGCTTCCTTGTTCTCAGGCCTCCAGATGCTGAACACAATATACCGTGAAAAAAACAAAACAAAACAAAAAAAAGCTCACTCACTCCCGAGTAGACACATGCTCGCACATCCTCTGTAGCAAAGTAAAGAGAGAGAGAGAGAGAGAGAGAGTCGGGGGTGGGAGGAGGAAAAAACTGGCTGCATCTCAAGGGCTGCCATGGTTACTGTGATCCACGTGGTTGACACATTAGAGCCGACACAGTCCCTCCCCCCTGTTGCTGCCATTCCTCTGTCTGTCTCTCTGTCTCTCGGCAGCCTCCCTGCGTGCCTGGCAGGGTCACGGTGCAGTCAGCTACTACAAAAGAAGAAGCCCGTCATTGTTACAGGAAACGCAGACGCACCAATGCCGCGTTCCTCCTCCTCCCCCATCCCTCCCTGCTCCACCGCCGCTACCGCTTTAATTACACACTCAGCCTCTGGGCCTTTTGCACTGAGGAGGCCTGGGAGACACACGCACATGCAGAGAGTGGACAAACACAAGACAGCAAAACCTTGAACTTTTTTATTGCTGTCTCTCGTGAGTCCCCGGTGTTTATGTTTATATGCTGACGACCTCGTCAGTGAGAACACTCCAGCGTTGCGCATTTACCACTTATTCAGGACCAGGCGGGCTTTTGATATCCAAAAAGGGTCATGGGAAAAGTCAGCTCTTCCCTTTAAAGCGCAAGATCAAGTGAAATATTCTACGCGCAGTTTCTAAGGAGGTTTCTCTTCTCTTTCTCCCAGCTCAGCCTCTGATTGTGCTGACTTGACTTAACTGAGCCTTAGAAGTACATTATCTCCAGCCCATAATCACAGCACCTCTATCTGTCATGCACAGATCACAGATAGACTGCAGGCATTCAATCAAAATAAAATTTCGGTTGTCTGGTCTATTAAAGCACCTGGATTGGCTTCATGTTACATTACCAAGAAATACTAGCAGGAAACATCCAGGTGTTGTAGGGAAGATGAACAAGTGGGTGTCGCTGACACTTCAGTCACCTGCCCAGAGCTCCCACCTGCATCAGTGGGCCATGCCAAGGTATGAAGGGCCTCTAGAAAGACCTCTGAAGGCTTGGAAAGAGGCTGCTCCAGCCCTGGCTCGAGGTTTGCAGGGCTGAGCTCAACCATAAGGGGGCACTCCCATCCCACTATGAGGGAAGAACTGGAGAAAGGAGGAGAAGCAAGGCAGGCCCCTGCCTCAAACAGCAGCAGCAGCAGCAGCAGCAGCCATTACAGGGTTTCATACACAGCACAGGCTGAAGTCAAACTCTCTAGACACAGTTAGAGCACCCAATAGGTGTGCAGCGCAAACCTTACTCCATTTGCATCGTGATATATATGAGCTATTGGATGAATGACTCAAAAACTAGTTTGTGTTCGAAATCACCACATCACATTTCTGTAATTTCATTTCTCCAAGATGTAGGCAAATAACAAACCTGAATACTGACAACAACAGCAGGGTGACACAATGCTCAGAGGCTGGGAACACCCTGCTGGGGACAGATAATCTTGCCTGGAGTATCAGTACCACAGACACAATGTCTTCTACCTCCACAGATGAGCTAGCTCCAGCTCCCAAGAGATCACCATTACACTGCTACTTTATCACCAGCAGCCACGTGGGAGGGATAATAACATCGACCAGAAAGTAGAAGATGAAACGGTGAACCAGCAAAATTCAGAAAAACAGTCTGCTTAGGCATAAAACATGCAATTCATTTGACACTCAATAATACAGTTCTGCTTTTGCATTCCTGTGTGATACAGGCTTGCAGTCAAAAAGAAAATCAAGGCCAACTATGAATCTTAATCAATAAGTAGGGAGGTCTTTTTTAAACGCTCCACATTTGCCTAATTGAGGTTCTCTGTGGGGGAACAAAAAAAAGGAGGTGAGCAACACACAAAAACACTGCAGCAGTCTGTGTGTAGCTACCACAGAGTAGATGGAGGGAGGTGGTGAAGAGGAGGAGGGTGGGTGGTGGTGGTGGTGGGGGGGTCTGATTGCTGTGAATAATGGGGAGGTGGTGTGTGCGTGGGGGGCCTTTTGTAGAGATCACAATAGTAGCAGGGAGTCCCAGGGCAGCGCACAGATGCCCAAGTGAGGCAGGCAGCTGCCCAGCCCGAGGTGAGGGGTGCTGGGATACGGAGGGCCAAGGGGGCTGGGGGGCCTCGGGGTGAGGTGGGTGAGGTGGGGGCTGGATGGGTGGGGAGGCTCCAGACCCCTACAGCCAGTCTGCCTGCTTTCTAGACCAGCAACGCCCCTCCCCTCCTACTGTCACACACACATAGTGTGTCTAGAGGGCGCTACCAAAGCAACTGACACCATCAGTGAATTAACTGGGGAGAAGGGAAAAAAATATAGAATATAGGGGTTATTTCACAGAGTGCGAGTTAATTTCATTGTGAGGCTGGTTTCATCCATCCAGGCTCAGCAGCTTGTTCCAGGGAGAGCAGGAGAAAGCAGAGGACAGACAGTGCTGCAGTCAGCCACAGTCTTTGTGCTGCAAAACTAGCTCAGCCCAGCAGAAATGGAGGCAGAGGGGAGGGGCATGGGAGAGTGTGTGTGCGAGTGTGAGAGTGTGTGAGTGAGCGGAGAGAGCAAAAGGGAGAGTGTTCTGTGAGTGTGTGTGTGTGTGAGAGTGTGTCTGTGTGTGAACGAGCTCACAAGAGCAAAACAGGGTTTTGGGGTTTTTGCAGGCTGAGAAACAGTTCACTGAAGCAAATGCAAAACAACACACTTTGTCAGCAGATTGAATTTTCTCAAGTACATTAATTAAAAATCATATAGAGGAAAGAAAGGGGTGAGACAGAGAGAGAGCAGGGGAGAGAAACAGACGAGATGCGAGGAGGGAGGGGGTGAGAGTGAGCGAGAGGCGCCCTGGAATCTGAATAAGACATGTCCACACAGGAAGCAAGGGCCCCAGAATAGCAACAGGAAACTGGCCCCGGACTCTGAATACTGTCAGCGTCAGAGCCTCGCAAAACAAGGCTGCGCTGCACAGCGTTATGAAAGCTGATTTACTGAGAGAAGAGAGCGAACGAGGAAGGGAAGAGGGGGGGGAGGAGGGGAGGAGGGCGCAGGCGAGGGAAAGAGAAAACGAGAATTTAGACAGAAAGAGGAACGAGAGAGCGAACGGCAGGGGGGAGAAGAGAAATAAATATATATATGTATTAAAAACAGAAAGAAAGAGGGAAATGCAGCAGAAAAACAGAGTGCAATATTGAAAAAGGCACAGAGGGGGTTGGGCTGGGTAGGAGAGGGAAAAAAAGTGGGCCGGCCTTGTCAGGCTGATTGCTCCAGAGCTATGTCGCAAAAACAAGCTTAGCTGCCGCAGGAGAGCAGAGCTGGGCTGGGCTGAGCAGGGAACGGGGATTGCAAGGGGTAGGGGGGTGGGGGGGGACTCAGAGTTGATCAGCAAGACTGGAAGATCCCTCGGTTCCAGATCAGGAGGCTTGGCACATAACATTAAAGGTCATTACAGGAGCGGTGAGGGGGGGGTCTGTTGTTGTGATGTGGGTGGTCCGTGAGCTTTGCAAATGCACTGGATAAGGTTGGATTCATGTGAAGGTGGGGTCCTGACAGGCACACATGTGGTGATGCATTTAAAGGTGGGAAAACTGGGACCCTGAGTGGAGCATTTCCAAAGTAAAAGAGCAAATTGGCAAATTAGGAAAACAAACGTCAACTGACAGAAAAACAAAAATTGTACCTTCGTCATTCAAAATACTTGAAGGCATCCGTCCATCACGTATTATAGCTGCGATCGCCAAGTAGGGCTACATAAATGTATAAAGTCTACTTAAATATACCACTGTTAGGAGACAAATATGCAGCAACACAAATAAAGTCGACAACGTGAAGCCTGAGCCCTTCTTTCAAGATGAAAGCACTCTAGATGAAGCCTCTTATTTGGGAAGGCAAGAGGAACCAAAGGAACAGGATGATGGAGGACAGAAAAACAAACTCGAGTGCGAGTGTGTGACCAACATGTGACCTTCCTCTCAAGTCTGGAGCACATTCAGACACATCAGAAAAGAGGAGCACCACAAGCGGTGGGCGGGCCTGAGTGGGATTAGCCCCAGAGTGGAGAAAGGGTGTACAAAAGACCTGGGAGAGGACAAGAAGGAGATTTAAAAAAAAAAAAAAAAAAACAACAGGGAAGAAGTAAGGTGGGAGGGAGCGACAGAGGTTGATGGTGGTCTGGTAGTTACTGCCCTTTCCGTGAGGAGAGGAAGTGTCACATCCAGAGAGTATGAAAGTCTGATGGTGACAGCACCGACGCTCAGCTGTTTTACTTCAAGCTGGGGCCGCAATGGAGGAGGTGGGCTTTTGTATTAGCTCCTGCAAGGCTACCATGTGCAGTAAAGACACTGGACATGCTATGTTAAATTGTAAATTAAGCTTAATCACATTGTTGTTGCTGACAAAGCGCCCTTGAAAAAATATTCTTTTTAAATATGACTGAGATTGTAGCTCTAAAAATGCAATTAGCACTGAATGTCAACAGATAATTGGGTCATTAAAGGCGCATTTCAGCTATGTAACCTAAGCTGTAGATAATCCTGTCGACATCACTATGACAACATCATGATTATTTTTTTCAAACTTTGGAAAGCTTCTTCCAGAGCCGCAACAGAGATTAGTCAATTGTTTTCATGGGGTGTCCAGTACTCATCAACAAGAGCAAAAATTTTCCTGTGGAAAATTGGTGGAGCGCCCCTTTAATCAGCAACTATGGTTATTCATTACAGACTAAGTCAATAATGTGACGCATTAGATCAAGAAAAGTACAAAAACGTCCTTTCTTTCTCTCCTTCCTCTCAGCACCTAATTCAATTCCTTTGCTAGAAATGACATCAATGTTATTAGGTCACAGGAATATTCTTAGACCACAAAGACGACAACTTTGCAGTGGTGTGGTGGGCTGTTTCTCTCCCCTGCTCTCTCTCTCATGTTGTGATTTAGCAGCTTCGATCAACAGCATGATAAATACTCAACAGTTAAACTGTGCATGTGTCCTGGAGCCAGGGTGAAAACAAACCAGGAACCAGTTCAACCTGCTCAGCTAGTTCCGCTATCACTGCCTCTGCTTTTTTGCTCCCTCCTCCACTTCTTATCCACAGCCTTTCTCTCAAGCTGACTGTTGCTTTCCTACCTGCACCTACCAGCAGGCGCTGAGCCTCCTGCACACCTTTATTCCCACCTCAGCAGCGGCCTAACAGACGCTGGGTTTTTAAGCACCTGGCTCAAACAGACCCATCTGTGCTCTGGATGAGGTGATGTCTGGCTGGCTCTGCGCAAATGCTACTAAAGTAGCTAAATGGCGTTTACCCCTCAGTCACTGTTGGATTGGGATTCAAACAGGATCTGAGGAAGCTTAAAAGGAATGCCTCTTTACAAATGAATCATTGCAGTTTCTTAAAAGATAAACACATGTTTTTCCTTTAAATTAAATCTATATCCAACATTCTGTCAGGTGAATTTTATTTGGAAAACTAGTAAGTAATTTAAGACTGGGCTAACAACATTTCCTTTATGATACACAAATACAAATGAGTACAAATGAGCCATTCCGAATCAAGTGCTAGAATAACTGTATCTAATCTGTTAATCTATTTAGTGAATGGAGAATGAAATGTCAATAATACAACAAAATAAAAAGTACAATTGTAACAGATTGGGATGTAAGGCTGGGTTGTGCACTTCCTTGCTGATTACACAAAAACTGCTAATTATTGCCGTGTTAGGGCACTTACTTTTTATACTGAGGCAATAACATTAATATCAATTTAACAAAACTTTGCCAAATTAAACACTGAGAATTTCAATCATGACACTGCAGCACAAACAACAATCCACAGCGACTGCAGAAGACAAGCATGTGACACGCAAATTAAGGTTTAACACTCCTTTGGTTTTTAAACTAGTTCTTGGAGCATCTTTGTGTTGTGAAGCTTTTTGTAAAGCTTAATCCAGATGTCTGATTGTACTGTGAGCTTTTTGGCATGGGTATATAAAGGCCAAGGTATGCTAGGAAAGAAGTGCTTTTTGCAACTAATGTCCAGCTCCTTTTTTGAATTTGGAATAAGAACACAACCTAGTATTTAACGCTAATTTTGAACCCATGACAGTCATTTTACCCAGCGCTATGGCTATATTTCAGTGAGTACCACATGATTTTGGAGGTTTAACACTTATCCCTACTGCTAATTCAAAATACTTCAACAGCTATGGATTAACAGGGTTAGGTTTAATGAAGTTTTACATTTAGCATATACTTCTATTCCTAAAAAAGGACAGCATTTTCACTTACATATTTTCCGCTTTTTGTATGCTAGGGCACAGTTGACAAAACAGCCTCAATCCCAGGTACAACAGATGTCACTGGTGCACATCTACTCACAACACCTGCAGGAGTCAAGTCAGCTGTTTTGACTCTCAGGGTTACACTCTCAGTTAGCATGACCTAATCTGCACACAGTGTCATGCATGCTCCGCAGGGACGCAGAGCAGAAGAGGGGGGGACGAATCGGTTCATGTCTACCTTAGCCAGATTAATGGCTCTCTCCGCCAATTGCACAGCAGAGATAGGGAATCCCTGAGAAGTTAGAAGGGTCAAAAAATAAATAAAAATAGCCCTGGCCTGGCCAGCTCGGCCAATGACTGAGTCCACAGAGAGATGTATAAATAAATAAGAGAAATGAATAAAAGAGGAGGGAAACACATCCTGAGGGCATCCCCTACTGGCGTAGACAGCGCTGTCTCTCATCCCTCTCTCCCTCTCAGTATCTCCCACTCCAACCAATCACTCACACTATTTGAAGTTATTTGCTTGCACTCCCTCAATCCCTCCCGCCCCCCTCCTCACCGCCAACTCTGCTCTCTCACTTTCATTCTCTCTCATTAATGATCTCATTTCTCACTCTCCTTCCCTGAGGCCTAGAATGAGGTTAGCTCCGCAGTCTGACCTATAAACACTGCCATGGAAACTGCAACGTGTTACAGCGAGGCACCTCTTTAACAGGGAAGATGGGGTGGGGGGTTCTCTCACCTTTATCTTAGCCAGAGGGCTATCAGATGCCAGATTTACTTCACTTTCAACAATCCTTTTCCTGGCAGAAATATCTATTTTCCCCACTCTCAGAATTTTTTCTTTTTAACGAGTATAATCCTGCACTGCTTGAACATGCTTCACTCACTCGTGGCATCAGCTAGTTGTTGTGTAGTCTGTGTATGTCGAAGTCAGAAATGGCAGAGAGGGGACAGAGTGGGGCTTGTTAATATTCAGATTCTGGGTCCAAAACTTTGATATATAGCAACTGGGGGAAAAATGGTCAAAACATGTCAAAATTCTTTCCAGACTTTAGTATCTCAACTCATGTCAGTAATTTAGCAGGAATCCAAAGAGGGAGACCCACCTGTGTCCTAAGTACTGATTTCTGGCCCACTAGTAAAGCATGTAATACCCACATATGTTGCTCTGGATAGATTGTGTAGCTGAATCCAAGTGTTTGGTGCTCAAATCGATTGCACAGCAGGCTTCAAAAGTCAATATTTACTCCACATTTCTATATAATTTCCTCAGTCCGAGTGCACAGGTCATACAAGAAATTTTGGTTTAAGATGCTGTTTAAAACTATGTGTCTTGCTGCATTATAACAAACCCAGGCAGCTTCAGTTCTTTTGAGTAATTAACTGGACTTCTATATGAGCTTTAAGGACGATACGAAAAAATGGTTGGTGTTAATTGTGTATTTAGGAGTCTGAATAAACGACTGGTTTGCCAAACTATAAAGCAAAACGAACAGTTTAATTGAAGCTTGGGCAGATCAAGAAAGTACGTGGATGAGATTTGGTCTAAAAATCTTCTAAGGGGTGAACCACTGACTGAGGAGTTAGGGCGCTTACATCATGGGCTAAAGCAACAGAGTTCCCAGGTCAACTCTTGGCCACCGGGACCCTTGTTGCATGTGATTCCCCTGCTCTGTTTCCCTTTGTTTCCTGTCGGTCTCCACTGTAATGTCTATCTATCAATCGACTATTTATATACTGCTTTATGTTGAAGAGGGTCTCAGCCATATTACATAACAAAGGCAAAATCTCCAAAGCATCTACTCTAGTTAGTCAGCAGTATCTTCCATGACAGACAAGGGAGCTGTAATAACATTTGAAGATTAATTTTCTAGGGCTTTTCTATTAAATACTGAAGGTTAAAATGTGACAAGTATATATGTATCTACAGTTTCAGAAATTCAGAGTCCAAACGGACTCTGGCCTCACAATTGCACCTGAAATTTTATTGCATATGTTGCTTTAGTTGAATTTTTTGGCAGTGTTGGAGGGTAATAAAAAATATTATTTATAGATCAAACTACAGAGGTGTTTTGTGGAGGTCAGTGGATGAAACACTGCTACAACAACCATAAGTCAGATGATAAATAAAAAGACAGAAGGCTCACCGGCAGACTGGACGGCCGCACCTGCATGCTGTCTTCTTGACTGCTCTTGTTGGGCTGGTTAGAAGTAGGAGCACTGGACTGAGAGCTAAAGGAATCCTGGGAGAGTTCCTGATTGAAAAAATGAGAAAGATAACACAATGGATTCAGGGCATGCAAAAAAAAAATCTTCAAGTCAAGAATCTTACTACAGTTTGTTTGCTCTTTGCAGTGTACAGCAATGCAACCACTTTCGCACTGATACAAATACCAGATCTCAACTGGGCTGAATTAATGTGGTGTGCCATGAAAAAATGTGATTTGAATATTTACTGTATGTCATGTCTGTGTCACCATAGCAGAGACATGAGGCTGGAAAACTCATTAATTTACTTCACAGCTCTGCGTTTGTGCCTTTTATTTTAACTAACCACCAAAAACAGCAAAGCTTTGCTGCCATGTAATGTAGGAGTTGTTGTGCTGTGTAGTCTAAATCCTGTTGTACTTAATTGCCATTTAACAGACAGGAGCCTCTTTAATTAACTGAGTAATCAAACTTTAATTAAGCAACAAGGCAGCCATGCATGACTTGCGTTAAAAATTTATTCAAAATCTCCTGTAACTGTTTCACGGGTACAAAGATTTAACAAATTTTTTGATGTGTCATGTTATAGAAAACTAAATGCATGAGATTCATTTTCAACAAGAACGAACCACCTTCCCTCTGAAACAACTACAGATAGCATTTACATTAACATCGTAAGAGAGCCACAGACCTCATTATAGCACTGACAGAGTGCAGAAAAGTACAATGTGATGGAAGCACAGACAACCTACATCGCATTACAGCTAAACTACGCCAATAGAGTTCTGTGCAGGTATTACCTGTGGAGGAGGTGGAAACCTCTGATATGGAGACTGTTGCTGTTGTTGTTGTTGTTGCTGCTGCTGTTGTTGTTGTTGTGGTTGTTGTTGTTGTTGCTGCTGCTGCTGCAGGGGTGGTGTCTGTGAGTAGGGTGATGGTTGACTCTGCTGGCCATGACCTGGAGGTTGCTGGGCTTGAGGAGGTGGACCTCCTGGTTGTTGCGGTTGCTGTTGTGGGGGGCCTTGTTGCTGCTGCTGCTGCTGCTGTTGCTGCTGTGGGGTTTGCTGCTGTGGTGGCTGCCCTGGTCCAGAGGGTTGTGGGTACCCTGGCTGGCCTTGAGGGCCCTGCTGACTTTGAGGACCAGGACCCTGCTGCTGCTGCTGCTGTTGAGGCTGCTGCTGCTGAGGAGGGACATAGGGTGGCTGTCCTGGCTGAGACTGTGGGGGCTGGTTATAGGGAGGCTGACCTGGAGGAGCGCCATGGGAACCTTGGGATTGTTGGTAAGGGGGTTGTCCGTGCTGGCCAGGAGGCTGTGAAGGGTGGCCCTGTTGGGGGTAGGGAGGTCCAGAGCTGCCCTGGGGCTGGCCAGGGTAAGGAGGTTGCTGCTGGCCGGCGTGAGGAGGTGGACCGTGCTGACCATAGTAGCCCTGGCTTTGCTGGCTATAGCCTCCTGGGCCCTGCTGTCCATAGGCTGACATCTAGACATAGAAACATGACGATCAGTTAGAATCAATGGTAGTTTACATCAAAGGGGAAGACCAGTAAGTGTTGAACCACAAAACATGAGTAGATAGAACATAACACAGTTGATAGGTCTGTGAACCTAAACAGTTTTTTTTTTACCATGGGTTTATTATACTGAGCCTCTGTGGTATCAGTCACCACCTGAATACAGCATGTGTACTGACAGAATCTTTTCTAAAGCTGCAAAATATATAAAAATAAACCAATCTTTTAAGTCACCCCTTTGATTTTTTTTTTTTATCATTCACTCTCGGCAGAGTAATCAGAGCACCTCTTCATCTTTCTTACAGACTAAAAGGGAAAGACAACTGCTCTCTGTCTGATGGGTGTGTTCCTTACTACAAACTGAAGTGTTGGCATTCAGCCGTGTATCGCTTTAAATTAGTGCCATGAAAATAAAAATTGAGTTTTGACTTCATCTCCTTGAACTTCAATATAAGCTTTTTCATATTCTGCCCGATCCTGCGCGCGGAACGCCTTTCAATACAGTGTTTTCGTTTCATTACCCTCAAGGAGCACGGAAGGAGAAAGCACTGACCTTGTGAAGATATATCGTAATAAAAGAAGAGAAAAATGCCATGTGTTTTTTTTCTCCTTTTTAGGAGGGGGCGAGGGGGGAGTTCCTCATCTACTCAAGAACTCAAAGAGCATACAAGATAATAAAGAATTGCCACACGTGTAAAACAACATGAAGTGGCTGCATTGTATCTGTCTGACAAAGGCAGGGAAGCCGTTTTCTTCTCTGCAGGGCAATTATCGAGTCCATGGTCAGACACCAGGCAGGCCAGTATGAGATAATCACACCACACAATGGGCACAAGACCACAGGCAGCGGACGTGGAAGAAAAGCCTTCACTCTACGGGATTCCCTGCATGCATTTCTCTGTTAAGATGCACTGCGTGGCTGAGAGAGTTCAAGAAGGGGCTTATTCCTAGCTATGAGTAAGTAGCTACGGCAAACTGGATGTTTGCTGTTTTCAATTGGACAACGCAGCCAGAAGGTGCTGCCCACTGTGCCCGTCGACACAGCTTGAATTTTCCCCATCTTTTGCTTTCAAGCATGAAAATAAACCAGACAGTGAAAAATTGATGGACTGCTCTCTTTGGGTCTGTGCCTGTAAGAGCTTTTCTTCGTCAGTACCTTTGAGGTTTCAGGTGGATAAGATGCTGAAGTTACAGGTTGGTTGAGCTTTCCATGAACTTTGTTGGTCCTCTGTGATCCAGTGCATAATCTAAAACACACACCTTTTCCTACTAGACCTCAATGAACAGTGAGGGATTCCTGGTTCTGTGCGGTCTTAGTGCTATAGGGACATTAAATGAATAGCTTAACATTTTGAGATACATTTATTTGCCTAAATATGAAGCTTGAAAGAGCTAAGCTTAGCATAAACATGGGGAAATAATTAGCTTAGGTCGGTTTGAAGGTAACAAAATCCTTCTACCAGCATATGTAATATTCCATTTATACCTGGAATTAACATGTACTCTGTGTTTGATCACGTTTAAACCAGGTGTAAATACAGCCTAACATTATAGTTGGTTTACAAAAAATTAGGTGTAAAAATAACAATCTGAGGTTGTACTGAGGGTCTGATCCTTTCTCAGCAATACTTTAGGATGTAGCCAGTTTAGCCGTTTCCTCCCTATTTCAAGTGATGACGCTAAGTTAACAGTCTCTTTGATCCAGCTTTATGTTAAATGAAAAGACATGGGAGTGGTATTGATTGCCGCATCTAACTGTTGGGAAATGACAAACTATTGCCTTAAGTACAGCTACATCCATTATATCCGCATTTTTTTCAAAGTTATTTTCTTGCCATTTTGCTGTTATTGGATAGATGATTGTAGAGAAGCAGACATTACACAACGAGAGAGAGGAGCATGACATGCAACCGAAGTCCCCTCCTCCGCCTCTAGTTAAACGGGCAATTTGTCTAGGGCAGGATTCCTCTTGTAAATATTTTCACCTTTTCCTGAAATCCAACATTCCTTTTTAGACTGGACTGGTTACAATTCAACAGGTCTGCATCTAGACTACTCACTGTGAAAAAGCAACTGGATTTGAACTCCTGAAAATGTCCCCACACCTGACGCGTGGAGAATCTGCTCAAAAAAGTTGCTGTATCTCTTTATTTGCTACTATGTCCTCCATTCCTGAAATACTAGGTCATACATTACATAAATGCTCTGCTGCTTAAACTAACAGGAATATAAAAAAACTTATTAACTTGTGGTCCAGACTTCAAACCATGCCTCAGACCATGACTAAGTACCACTGAGATTCAAAATGGTTCCATTAAAAGACCTCTCCTAAGGCAGGAGGTCTTTCATTTTTAATAACTTCTTGGGTTCACCTGGTCTACACTTTCTAGTAATAGCACTGACTCGGCTTGGGTCTGGTAATGCAAGTCTGCATTTTTTCACTTCATCCAGCAAAATCACAGGCAGCAGTGGTGGTTTGGTTTTTCTTAGTAAACAGGCTGAGCGTCACTTCATCAACATTGGATTATCTCCCTTATTCGAGTTCAAAAGTCAAAAGTGAGCAGGACAACCATCCCTCACTGATTTTAATAAGCAGCCCATCCAATCCAACAGTGATGTCTAATCTGAGTTCACCTCCTCTTTACATTATACAGTGCTTGAAGTCCCTCTCCGGTCATTGATTTAACCCCTAATAGCTTTTCTTTATGAATCAAAGTTGCATATTTAGAGTTTATTCTATGAAAACAATACTTCCTTGCCGGAAAATCCCTCAGTTATAATATTACACAGTTGCTTCCTCTAGAATGTGTGAATCTGCGTAGTCGCTGCTTCTCTCTTCACCCACTCCTTCCCTCCAATAGCAGGTATAGCTCTCTAGCCAACCTACGACTCCATCGAAACACTGTAAAACTACTCTACCAATTCTAAAAAGTATATAGCTTAGTTCCTTAGGAACTAGGGAACCCCAGAAGTCTGAATTCGTATTTTTGAGATTGTCTGACACATCTCCGGTTCCAGGCAAATACGTAGTCACATATTGGACTTGAAACGCTTTCCTCATAAATGATTTTCATCTTATACTTTCTACTAAATGTAGCAGTCAATTTTCTTATTAATTTTATGGTGATTGTGCAAACAAATGTGCGAGAAGGGCTGATCATCCCAGTTTGTGGTAAATAACCTGCTATGGTTAATCTAAAAAATCCAGGCGGTAAAAGAATTGGATAAAATTGAGACTAAAATCACTGGAGATCTGAGAATTTGTGTACAAAAACATCTTACGTGATATTTTTGACCTTTTGAAGCCTAACTGTGACTGCAGCTGTTGGGTAAGATTGCAATAACAACTGTGAGGATAGTAATCTAAGCCAATAATTACTGACCTGCTGTCCATACTGTATGCCGCCCATAGTGCCAGGTGTTCGGCTCTGCATCCCCATTGGGTACCTCTGAGGGCCTGGAGGTCCATAGCCCTGCCCTGGATAAGAGCCTCCCTGCTGTGGTCCAGGCCCTGTGGGAGGCCCTTGCTGCTGCTGCGAGTAAGGGTTGGGCCCTCCATATGGCTGGCCACGCATCTTCCCTACCTGGTCCATCGGGCTTGGAGGCTAGAGGACAAAGAAAGAGAAATTGTAATGTATGTTTGAGCTAAAACAGTGGATGGCTGGACTGACAATTCTGTCATCGAAACTGCATGGAAAAGGTTTGACTTTAGAGATAATTATGTCATGCAGTCTAGGATTTGGGGTTGATGGTTATGGTGTCTCCTGCCTTATTAGACTGTGCAGTCATACACCCTAACAAGCTCTATAATGATGCAACTGATAGGATATTGTTCAGAATCCACTGATGTGACAGGAAAGGATGAGACAATGCAGTCCAGGTCAAATTTAGCCAGAGTTATTTCAGAACCTGCTTTAGTGGGCTTTCTTGAAAAGGCATTACTCAGTCATGAACACAAATGATGACTCCGCCATTGCAATGTGTCATGCAAGCATCATCTCATAAACCAGTCACACTATAATCAAGCAAATATAGAACAAAAAGCAGAAGGGGGAGGGAAAAAAACAGTAGTGGATTTACTTTCCAACTAGAAAGGGAAAAAATTGGCCATGAATGAATGAATGAGCCCACTACATCCGCCAGGAGCGTTTCCCTGCCCAGGAGATCATTGTGCCAGTGGGTGGATACTGTTACGGCGGAGACGTCGGGGAGAGTTTCTATGAAAATAAGCTTAAAGAAGTGGAAGTGTCTGCGGTGGCTGGAGCTGGGCCCACCCCTCAGCTGGAGCCACGTCAGTGTGGAAGCTGGGGTGGTGGAGGTAGTGGTGGGGGCTGACCTTGGCCAGCTTGGAGATCCACATGGCCCAGGCAGGCAATGTTAGTGAGCCAGACGGCCGTCTCTGGCTCCAGAGTCAGTGAGGGAAATGGAAAGTGGGAAGGGGGGGAGGTCATAATGAGGTAGCCTCGACTGTCAACAGCTGGAGCCAAGGACATAAAGTGTGATGCTGTGTGTGTACATAAAAGATGAGCTTGGTGGAATCCCCCTAAACACAACCCTCGTGCAGTGCAATAAAAAATAAATACAATTAAAAACACAGAATTCAACCGCATTATTATGAACTGGTCACCACTTGAAAACCTAAAAAATAAAAAACACACACCAGGGCTGTGTGAGTATCTTGGCTTGTTGTTGTGGTCTGATGCCATCTCTCATCACACCGCTGGCTGTGTGTTCCCATCAAACCCACCGCAGCAGCGTCTGAAAGTACGAGCCACAATGGGGGCTTTGAAGTAGCAACACCTCCTGGCCTGCTGACCTCGGGCAGCAGACACAAAGCTTTCATTGCTTCCCACGGTTATTAATCTGTGTGTGTGTTTTTTTCCTCCCCCCAAAACCTCTTTCCTTGGTTAAAGGAGACAACCACTGAGGCTATTTATAGCCAGCGAGACGGAGAGGGCAGTCTGCCGAAAATGTAACAGGTCCCAGCTGCACTGCTGTTTGAACCTGGGCCAGGCCTTGCTCTTCCTGGGCTTTAATAAAGCAGCAGGCTTTGGCACTCTATGAATGACAGTGCTGCAATGAGAGAGAGAGGAGGTCAGGAGGAGGGGGGGAGTGGCTCAGCAGGAGGCTGGTGTGTGTGAAAATATGTGTGTGTTGGGGAAGACTGTAGGTGTTGGGAGGTGGAGGTGGGGGGGAGTGGATCAACAAGCTGTCAGTGCGGTCAACCAACATTATCCAAGATAACATATTCCACTCCAGATTTTCCCTCCAGCCTCCCCCAGGCCACGCTCTCCTGAGCTCCTCCAGGTTCAGGAGAGTGTGCATGTGTTATGTTGTATGTGTGTACAGGAGAGGAGTGTATGTGTGTGTGCATACGTGTATGTGTGTGAGGGGGGTGTTACTACGCTGGCTTGGGTCATTACCAACCTCACCGTGGGGGAAAAGGTAACAGGCCCCAGTAGCCACTCTCCTGTGACCTCTAATGCACTTTTAACCCCAGTCTGCAAGGAAGGACACCAGAACTCCCTCCCCTTCCACCTGACATCATGTTATGATGGGAGTCCAAACGGCCTCCTGGTCAGCTTAAAGATGACTGATGGAAAGTACTGCAGCAGACACCACCTTGGTGCTGGTTTTCAATCTATTTCAGACAGGGGTATTTGTCCAATTACAGCAACAAGAAGAGAACATCTCCACATTCCCACAAACAAAACTGGATATTTCACTGGATAGAAATATGCTATAGCTCTTTCCTAATGAGCTGCTTAAGCAGTTAGACAGAGCCTCCTGTGTCATCCATAAAGTGCACCGAAGAGGCCTGAATCACTTGCTAACGTCCTCCAATCCACATGAAAAATGACTAGTATGCTAACAAACTACAAAGCAGCCACACTAAAGGTAAAATCTATTTCTCATTTAGACAAAATCTCCTAGCGATGACCGGCCCATAAAACAATCAAGCTTTTTTCCCCTCACCAATTTCGGTCGATATTTTGCCGGCAGTGAGAATATTTCTACACCAGCTTGTGTACCCGCTTTTCCATTAAGAAGCCTGACAGCTCGGCACTCAGCTCAGCAGGGAGAGAGCTGGCAAGTACAGCTCGACTACAATGAGGGTTTCCAGCTCCCAAGGCCACGTGGAGAATCACCGCTGACGTTCTCAAAACAACCACTCGTCTCGCTCTCGTGTCTCATTTAACAACCACTCCAAAGATGAAGATAGTGGTCATTTGAGCAGGTGATCAGATAGCAACGGTAAGCATGCAGCACACCGAGCACACAAGCAAAAGGCCAGTTTGTACCTTACAGCAGTCACTTTTTTATGTGAATATTTACTAAATGTTTCATGATATTTCGATATTTTACAACTATTCACTGGTTTTGCCAACTGTGTTGCCAAAACAAAAAAACTGTAGTTCAATTCTTCCTATAGAAAAACGGGACCAAAAAATCTTATGTAAAAATGGAGCAAGATGCAATGATTGGTAATTTAATTAATTAGCTAATAGACAACTGTTTCGCTAATTAATAAAATCCAATTGTTGATCCTAGATGCATAAAGTAATACAAGAGCTTTAATATTTCATGCTTTCCCCTGTCTTATATGCAGAATAATGACTAATGAAATTACCTAATCATTAGTTCCAGGACTACAAACTGTAATTAAGAAAGTCGTTGATAAGTAGGGACAATAAACTTGAATTACCCTTTAAGGCATCGTCACACCTACTCCATCAGTGAATCTACTAAAATCCCCACAGCATAATCCAGTCAGCATTCAATAAAATACTAACATGAACGGGGGATATTGGTGTAACTCTTGCCCGAATGCTCAATATAATCTAATAACATGCATAAAAAGTCATGACGGCTTTAAATGTATATAGTCTGCTGCCTGGCATAAATCTGAGGATGTCAAATCTCCTCAAGACACCTTGTTTTTTACTCCTCAACTCATTCGATCATGTTAACACATCTGTACGCTGTAGGCTGGGAGATAGCTGTGGCCGGTCTACTGCTTGGGCCTTCATTGATCTGTTTACCAGTATTTTCCTTGCATTGCTTAAGTTGTTCACATCTGACACACCATTACACATCCTCCAAGATCCCAGAGAGCTTTGGCTGAGGCCTTTGTGAGTGTGTGTATGTGTGCTTCCACCACACTAAACAGCGGCTACTGCATCTTGCATATAGAGGTCAGGAACTGCTATAGAAGGCTCTGTTCCTGTTCCTCTTAGCCATAGAATTAGCTCTTTAGAAAGGCGATACCAAGACTGGAGCACTGATGCTGTTGAATACGGACCTTGAGAAGCTGAATCTGCTTTCCCAGGTTTTAGCATCAAAGTTGAGTATTTAATCATAACCAAACAAAATAATGATTAAGATTAGTAAAATGTTAAATATTAAAGGTACAAGGTTGATTTAAAAAATAAACAGTAGAAAGAATGATGAGCATTGCGCTTGTTAGTTTCAGATCAGTTTAAAATAATTAAAGTATTAAAGCAGTTTAAAGTGAAAAACCACGCGAGTGTTAAAGAGGCCATATCAAGCACATTTATAGGTGTATAATTAAATTTTTGGGATGTACTGGAATATGTTCACTATTTCTTTGGAAGTCAGCATGGTTGGTCATTGTTCAAGGTAAAGGACAGAAAGGGATTTATTTTTGATGTATCACAGGAAAATGTCAGTGGTTGGAAGTGGTGAGGGCAAGATGGACGCAGTGGAAAGACGGTAAGGCATGCAACACTGCTGAGTTGAGTGAAAGTCTGAGTCCTTGAGCTTTGAAAGACAAATGACTACAACGAAGGTCTCACACAAAAATCTGCCATCTGCCACTCTCCAGTAAAAGTGTGACACATTTTTTTGTAATCAAACTATTTTCTAACAACATGCTATATAATCTAAGTCAGATTTTCAATGACTAATTTTGAAGAAATTCTACTCTCATAAATAAGCAACTTATTCTGTTTACTGCTGCATCTAACAGCTACTTTCAATATAAATGAATCTTTCCCTGATTCTTGACTAATCTGTTGATCGTTTTGCCCAGAAAATGTCCAATAAGTAATTCAAATGTTACAGTTTGAGCACCCAAGAGTCAAAAATGTTCACCCTCAACTGATCACAACCACAATCATTCCGCAAGACACTTCAGCATTCAACAACATAACAAGCTAACAAGTATATTCAACGTTAAAGCAACAACATCCTCTAAAAGGACATATAATATTTTCTCAAAAAAGGAACTGGCACATTTATTTATTTACTTACAAAAGTGTGAATTCATAGGCAATAAAATGCACTCAAGCTTAATCCAGTACTCTGAGAGGATAATGCAGCCTAATGTTAGCACTCTGGATATATACTGAGGCAGTACGACCATCAATGAATTAGTTCACTGACATTATGATTCCTCTCTATTGCAGCTAGTAATGTTTTTACTATGATCCTGCAATTGCCAGCTATGGGCACAAAGGGTTTCTGACTCCAATTATCTGTATTGATTATTCAGATCATTCCCAATAAAATGAATTAATTTAAAATTGCTCTCCCTTGGCTAGAAAATAACTCATCAACACTCAATAATAAACGTTAAAAAGTTTTCTTCATTAAAACTATGTGCAACCTAACAAAATGGATTTCAACAAACTACTGTGTTGAAGTTTGTGTTATTCTGCGTTTTGACAAGATTTACATTTTTACTGCAAATGTATGTCAGTTCTAAATAACAGCTAGAGTATCCTTGATACTGGTACTGGCTCTGTAAAGACACATTAGTCAGTGTGTAATATCATTACAAAATTCACATGACAACAAACTGTAGTTATGATGTGTGGGGGAAATTCCCTGACAGACACAGATCAAAAGTAGGTGATAACATGCTGCAAAAACCCACTCTGTTTCACTCTGATTTTTGTTCCAAAAGGTGAACTGCATGTTTTGTCAGATAAAACATACTGCAGATAGATTGATCATTCCTGCTGTAATATGCTGATAACAAGTAGCCAGTACTGTAGTGTTTCATCAAGAATACCATAACAACAGATGCAAACCACTTATGTTTTCACTCAGACATAGCGTAGTAGTATAAACGTACTCATCTGTCTTATCAGAATCAGATAAAGTCTAAGTGGTCTTTGCGCAAATTCAGCAATATTATTAAAAGGTCAAAATATTCTCAACTCAACTTCAACTTAAAGGATTATTCCAAACTCACAAAAACAAAATCTCAAACATGCAGGCTGAATGGCATCTCAACACTGTCTTTTTTTTTTTTGCTCAGTCATCTAATCAATTCTGGAGGAAACTCCACTCCTCCCTTTTTTCTCTCTTCCATAAAAAAATAAATAAATAACCACAATTAGCACATGGCTAATCTGCATAGAGGAAAGCCAGAGCACTCTTGGCAGAAGAGGTTGCACGGAGTATATTGTGTCATGACTGGGCTGCTGGTGGATATTGCAACTATTCAAAACCGTGTGTGTGTGTGTGTGTGTGTGTGTGTGTGTGTGTGTGTGTGTGTGTGTGTGTGTGTGTGTAACAGGGATGGGGATAGGGATTTGTAAGGGGCTGGGGAGGGTGGAGTGTGTTCGGAGGGGGGGGGGCAGTGCCTGAGAGCAGAGCTAGAGTCCATGGGCCGAGCAGAGCAGATGGACCGGGGGGGACAGACGATAAACAACTGCTGCTAATTTAATCCGCCACACGGCCACATGGCCTCGACTCGGCACACACACCATTGTTCTGCCTTAAAGCCCTTCGACACGCAACGACACACCAGCGCCAACACACGCCGGCTAAGACCGCCCTCATATGGTCGTGGAGTCACACACATCACGTCAAAGAGGGACAGGATATCCCACTCTTTTTCACCATCATTAAGTTTGGCACTGAGAATTATTTGAGGGAGCAAGTTAAGTGAATCTGTTCACTTTGCTGCAGCAACAACTTACTTCACATTAATGTGGTTATTCACATTCACAGTGGGAGCTACCCAGTAGCTCCAGTCTTTCACTGTTTAAGCTCTGAACTGCTGAAGTGAAGGGTTAAGCACTTTCCTCCAGAACGACGGACAGTACTCATCATCCACTTTCTCTACTGGCATTTCTGCAGCTGTATGAGAAGTCACGCTGGTAACACTACCCTACACTTAAAAGCAGACTGCCTTTAAGCTGCATGTGGAGATACAAACTCTTCAGATAAGAGTGTAAAGAACTCAGGCTGATGTGTTAAACCTCTTGCCTTTTTTGGTACAAAGCAAAACTTGTCCTTGATAGAGTTTTTTAAAAAGTCCAGGACCATATTGTACTGAATATCTAATGACATTTGTACTCTTTTGAGTTCCATCTAGTTTTATTATCTAAATATTATGACAATACCTATAAGGGGGTCTACAAAACAAAAAAGAGGGAGTTTAACATTTAAATAAAAATACAACCATTTACAATATTGCCAAAAAAAAAAGATAATTTAAGAAACTACAATCATCAATCTTTTCAAATTTTATTTAGGAAAGGTTTCTGCACAGCTGTTTGGGTTGAACAGAATGTTAATTGAATTGATCGTTACTTCACTGTTTGGACAACATTCAACATTTTTGAAACATAAAAAAAAAGAGTTCTGTAGAAAAACACTTATATTCCTCCAACTGAGGTATCAAAAGTACAGTTTTAATGATAGAACTTAGGTGTCACATTAGCACAAGCACTGAAGCTGATGAGAAAAACAAGGGATGCACGATATTAGAATTTTCGCAGATGTCTGATATGCCAATATTTCCAACTAATTTTGTCCGATTACAGAGAACATGAGATCTCACCTGTAGTGGAACTGACATATTAAGCCTACTGTTACTGTATTAGCCTCTGGCTGATGTAGACATAAAATACGTTTTTTGAAATGCCCACATTCACTGAACAAAATAAGAAAACTACTTCATTTAGGATGCCACATATTTTTATGCAACATTTTCTAACAAAAATATAAACTTCTAGTCTGTGAGCCTATACTTTGCTGCCAATGTGTTTTTTGGTCTAATGGATCATCAATCAATGGATCATTTACATTTTGATGCTGGAAAACATTTCTTAAAATTCCCATCAGTTTAATAATTCCAATTATTATATAATGTTAACTTAATTGGAACTTTTAAATCACAAACTGCACAAGTATTATAACTACTAAAACACAGCAGAGTCCCAGCAGTAGTGTGGTAAACAATGTGGACTGCTTGTTCAAATGATCTTTAAAATCAAGCTACAGGCGTGATCATATAACTGGGAAAAATAGACACCTGAGAGCTGGAGTTAGGACAAAAACAAACAGACCATGTTCTCAATTAAACAATTAGACTTCCCACTGCATCAACCTGGGAAGTTCCAACTTCCATCTGACCGCTGCATGACTCTGAATAAAAGCAAGGAGTGGGCTGAGTAGAGGGGGGTGGCAGCCCACGCCTGCTGGTGCTATCATCCACACTGAGCAAAGGCAACAGCACCCTACTCACCCAGATGTTCACCCAGCTGTTCCAAAGAACTCAAAAGATGTTCAGGGAAGAGAGGAAGAAGGGAACATGCACACTCAGATGACAAATCCTGCTTTCACATCTCAGGGAGATGAGGGAAGAAGCAAAGCCATTCCAGGGCTATTTAAGGTTAATAAGAACAACACAGATGACAACAAAAAGACAGGAGTTAAAAAACAGCACCGCTCTTGCATGAATTAGGATCGGTTTGAAAGAAGTAAAAGAAACTATGGCTGCTGAAAAAGGTTCCTTGCATATCTGGGCACCTTTAACTCCCACTGACACACAGCCAAAAGGTAGATGTCACATATATTACAGATATTCCTGGGTTTGTGAAAAAGAGATTTGATAAGAGAACATCTAAAAACTTACAGACCAGTGGACTCTTCTTATAGCTTCCACTTTACTTTGACATTTAACAATCACACAGGGAGAAATAAACCATGGAGGCAGCACAGACACCAGTGTCTACACAGACCGCTGACTCAGTTAATGGCAATGTCGTTTAGATAAAAAATCTAGCTAGGTCCACTTGCAAGCTTTTGAGTTATCTACTGTATCTCACATCACAGTTTGTCGTAATGTGCCCAAATACGTAGCTCACATAACGACAACTGACCTACCATCCTGAGATACTGAGGCAACGTCATCTTCTAAGGAGGACTAACAGTTCCAGTTTGACCTTCAATTTAGATTTTTTGGCAGACTACTTTTCCTGATATCTTTTTTTTCTGAGTAAGGGCTGGGTTATGCTAGAAAAGAGGTGGTTCATACGATGTGCAGTACAAAAAGAGCTCATACCTAATCTGAATAACCATATTTTAGAGGACTGGAAAGCTGGAGCGATGTAGTTAGAATGTCACAAATTTTCCAAAAGTCTCTTCAGCAAGACATTCAGAACATTGCACTGAATTGTACACATGAAAAGTGCCACAACTAGCTGTGTAACAGCGCTGTCTATAACATAAAAATCAGAATGCTGGTTTCAGAAAGTTAAGGAAGTGTCTGAATGTAATCTACACCCCAGTCTGAAAAGCCGTAGGGGAAGGAGGTTTCTGAAGCTTTCTGACGATCCACATATATGAGAATATGAGCAGACAAGAAGCACTCTACTGGTTTCACATGTTAATGTCAGTTCACTTATCAAGTCTTCGATTTTTTGCAGCACCAGAATCAGCTCTCTTTAGTGCCATCAGCATTGTCTGGAATAGCGTTAGAAACTTCTACTTCATAAACACTGTGTTACAATCTCAAGGTATGGTCTTTGAGAAACAATGGAAGACTGTCAGGACAAAAACACATCACTTGTTGCATTATGATGAGTGTACGTTAGGTTCCTATATTACCCCATAATACAAATTTAACTCTTTGGATACATTTATCATAACAGAAAAATAATTATAAGAATCTAAGAGTACAATCATATTTAGGAAAAACAGATTTGCACATTATACCTTACAAGTCAAAATTTTGACTGGTAGTGTACACTGATATTGCAAAAAATTTGATTCTATTTTGTTACTGTTCTTTAACTGGATATAAAACCTATTACAACTCAAAAAATCCTTATAGAAATGCTCCTACACTGAGAAGAAACTCAACAGATTAGTACCAGTGTCACAGTGGTGACTGGCACATGCAAGTGATTGTTTACTCACGAATAACAGCATAGCTGCTAGACACTAACTGGTTCCCACACTGTCCTGATAGGGCCAGTGTGGAAAAAAATCTCCTGTTGGATAAATCAGAACAGCTTGCTGAGACCATCCAGTGAAAATAAAAGTGGGCTGCCTGCTGCCTGACCTGTCAGCGCGATGTTAAGGTTGGAGGTACAAGAGAGTGAACATTCGCCCTGACTGCCGGCTGTCAACCTGTCAGGCCAAACTTATATTTCCAGGTGACAGTGGCTGATTCCCGGGAGTGAGACGAGACGATGGGTGTTTGGATGGGAGCTCAGAGGGTCTAAGAGCAGGGCCAGTGGGTAGAATGCACTTTGTGGTGAGAAACAGCAGACAGCAAACCAGGTGTTCATCATTTACCCGTGGCATAATAGTAGAGTCCGAGTGATGTATACTGCACCGGAAGACACACATCGGATGGGTTTGCCTTCTCCACTGCTCATGAAGAAAGTGATGAAAGATCAGAACCCAGGGGAAAAAAATGACGATCCTTTGTAGAAAAGGATACACCTCCAAATTTTAGTTTAGTCATGACTGAACAGCTATTAGTGTTGAAAATAAATATGTCAACAACCTAAAGCTGACCATTGACTGGCGAGTCACATTCTTTATTACTACTTCTTTGCTTAGACAGTTTCAGAGTTAAATCAAATTTTAATCAAATTTTGCCATCTTTAGACTATTTTATTGTGTGATTTATCTTGTGACTCTGCTTAATGACAAATAAAAAATAAATTGGAAAAACTTATTTTCAAATCAGGTATCAGTACTCAAATAAAAAAAGTGTCACACTGAAAAAATTTCAAACAATAAGAAGCCCCTCTTCTGCATGAGTTATATTCAAATAATTTCTTAATTTATAACCTAGTCAGTGTTTTAAAATGAAATGACACATTTATCAGTTATACAGTGATCCTCAACACTATTAAAATACAGTTCGAGTTACAGTGGACACTCACCCTGTAAAGCACACCAGTGTGGTTTATAGAGTACAGTTTAAGAGTGGCAGTGCCACTCAGGTCACATGAGCACTTCACCAGGAAAGCTCATGGAAGAAAAAGTGGTCTCTGCTCTCCTCTTCAGCTCAGAGATAAGCCACTTGATGCCCGTTAGTGGGCAGTGACTCCTCCGTCAGCATTGGAAGCAAGACAGTGATCGGTTACATCACGTTGCCGAGGCTCAGCAGGCGCTGCCGAGAAGGATGCTTATTCAGGCTGACCATTGGCACCCTGGACGACCCATTACGATAAGTGTGTCACTCACTACTATGCCAAAAATACCCTGGCTACTGAATGAGGCGAAGCCACTTAAGGACCTGGCTGGGTCACCGGCTGCCTCATGGTTACAGTCACAACTGTGACGCTGACGTCAGACACTGTTCTGCACACACAAAAACACACACACACACACACACACACACACACACACACAGAGAGAGAGAACCTGAGGAAAACATGCCTGGTCATAATCTGAATCACAGACTAGTAATTTCACTGGAATACAGGGTTTGTGCATTGTAGCTGAGCTGTCCAGTTTTAATATCAACTACAGTATGGACACATTAAGCTTTTAGGCAACAGTGAAGGACAGTTCCAATATGTTTGCAAAACAAGTGAGGGGCTGACTGAAGAGGGTGACTAACACTGCTAGGGTTGTTAATTTGCTCTCTTCCAAAAACAAAACAGTCACAGATGTAGTCATGCAAATTTTCAGGTTCATGGAGAAAATATGCCAACACTTTTTTTTAACAGTCACATGATCACACATTCAAGTATCACAACAAGAGCTCAATTTTAGCATCAGCAAGCATCCAGTACTGTTCAAATGTATATTTAGTGCATAAATCATTGTGACTTGCCATACAAAGCAGAAACAACAGGGCTATAGTTTTTCTGCTGTTTCACTTGTCTATGTAACTTCCCCCTGCTGACCATCGACTGCCCTTTTTTTTTTTTTTAAAACCATGAGCAAATCAAACCACTACCAAACAGTGACTCCATATCATACACACTGTTTACTAGACACCAGCTACACTTCTGTACAGAAACAAGTGCAAGCTCAACTTCATTTTGAACTGTAAATGTTCAAGTCCAAATTGTACTCCAGTTGTCACTACTCTGTTGCTATGATGTGAAGCTATTGTTATTTAAGATTGTAACAAATGATTACAGGGTATGGCGACGTTCAAATTTTATCTGACCACAGCCCTAAAGCAATCAAATGTAGGGCTACAACTAATGATTTCATTCATCAGCTGTTATTTTCTTGACTGGTCAATTCATCACTTGGTCTACAAACTATTAGAACAGTGTCTGCAATCTCCTGGAGCCCCAGTTGACAGGACCGAATGTTCCTGTTTTGCCAAAGTTACAGTCCAAAGCCCAAGGACATTCTATTCACTGATATAGGATATAAAGAAAATCAACGGATATGAATGTGAAACTAGTCAATTTATTTAAAAAAAAAGAGTCAAGACATTTACTAATAAAAAGCTTCTACTGATTTAACACATCTGTGGCGGGAAAAATGATTTTGATTATCCAGAAATCTTTTGATTATCTTTTCAATTAATAGATCAATCCATTAACAGATTTAAATTAAGATTCAAATTTCTTACTTTATCTAAAATTCCTAAAAAAAATAGATGATATTGTATGTTTGTAAACAAAAAACAAAAAAGACTTATGCAAATGATTATTTAGGACATTTCTGTTGTCTATCGGTCACTAGCAATTGTTGTCCTGCTCTTGTGATCTAAATATTGAGAACATGGGGCTCTCACTAGCCTCATGATTTGGGTATTGATTCATCGCTGTTCGCTAAGGTTACTGCAGTCTGCCGAGGCTTTTTTAACTTGCTGCCGAGTACACTCCGCTTTGGTTTTATTAGCCTTGAAAAAAAACGAAATAGGGAATATCACATTAGGCAAAACAGAAAGGAAGGCAATGACTAGAGGGCACAATCCAGAACAACACACACCACGACTGAGTTCCACAAAGGCATAAAGGCAGAAAATCAACTGCTCCTCGTCTGCTTATGTTCCCTATCTTTTGCCTTATATATGAGCCATTGGCTTTATTCCTTTGCGGAGATCAAAGGTGAGTGCCGTATGAGAGCTGGGAGGAAGCATCATTCTCTACCTCTGAGTATCAACAACTGCACCCATTTAAAGGTTAACCACTTTATTCCACAAAAACACACACCATACGTCATTTAAATGAAGTCTGTAGTCCCACACAGGCTCACAGAAGGATATTACTATGCTAATCTGGAGCATTTTAGAAGGTAAATGTCAAAAGAAATGAATTACCTTTACATTCCAGCGTGCCCTGATGCAATAGCCCAAGCCTGACATTTGTCCATGAGGAGCTTGTTTTTTTTTTCCAAGAGTATTTTCAATTGCAACATAGAGCATGCAATTATTCAGATCAAGTAATGTAACAATCTAAGTGTGCATATTAACCTTTTGAGCCATTAAACCAAAGATTCCAACAGTATCACTAACTAATGGATGGATAGTTTGCAGAAGTCAATAAACCTGGAAGCATTCAGTCAAATCCATAAGCACAAGCATAGTAGTCAGCTTCCAAAAGCGTTCATCAATTTCTCTAACAACACGCTCAGTGCTGCGAAGTTCTTGGGAAAACGTAGGAGTCTAATTGATGATACTATTTAAAAAACAACAATGAACTCTGAAAAAGACTGAGCTGGACAACGCAACTCTGTCTTGTGGTTGTCAGCGGCATAAAAACAGCCGATGTTAGTAAAGAAAGACGGATGGCTGGTGACACGTGGAGTAAGAGCAGGTCAGAGAGGCTCCTGAGGCAGCGGCAGACAGACACACACACACACACACACACACACGCGCACACACACACACACAAACCATCACCAAGTAACTGTCGCACTTTATACACAAATACACACAGCTGTCAGGGGCAGACGAAGATCATTCACAAAACACCCCCCACCCCCCTCCCATGAGTATCACTGACACCGTTTCTCCCTCGTACCCACACACTACTCAGTCACACACACACACACACACACACACACACACACACACACACACATACACACACACACACAGACACACACACAGTTGCCAGGAGGCAGCATGCTGTCCATGTGGCCTGTGGAGAATCATTACTCAGCAGTGTAGACTAAAGAGCCGAGAGTGAACTTCCTTTTTGAATGCTCCGTCTTCCTCTTCCTCCACAGCACCCACCCTTAAACGGGAGCTGGAAGTTGTTCTTTATGTACTCTTGGAACTGTGTGTTGTGTTTTACTGAACAGGAACAATATCGACAATGCCGGCCCAGCTGTCAAAGAAAAGCATAGGGCTCTCTAGTGACTGAATACAGGTTCACAATTAATGCTTTGTACAGTGACATCTGATAAAATGCCCACATCTCAGTGGTATAAGTTTTACAATTACAACAGACTGAGAAAAGTTTGAGATTGATTTTGAGATTTAATTTCTTGATTGCTTAATCTGTCAATTATTTGCTCAATTAACAGTTTTGTGTATAAAGGACATGAACATTATATTAGAAAAAAGTATCTATAGCCCAAGGTAAGGGTCTTGTTTTGCTTTTTGGCACCATGCTGAAAATGACAGCTAAACTGAAAGAAAATTAGTTGCAAATTATTTTGTTTGTCAGTGTCATTTTAACTATTTGTTTCCTGGCAAAAATGCAAAACACTAATTTGTCTCAGCAAAAATGTGTGAGAACTGACTGCTTTTCTTTGTTTAAATTTGACACTGAACAGGAGTTACATCCTGATTGTCAGCCAAAAAACACAATTTGAAGGTGTGATGGCCATTTTTTTCCGATAAAATGATCAGCCAATCAAAGTAATAAGCCACTGATCAACTGATAATGGATTCTTAAACTTATGTGGATGTAAAAAAAAAAAAAAAAAAAAACAGGCACCAGTTCCCCACGTTTAAAAGGCTGAAACAAGAAAATGACTGAAATTCTACTTAAAATATCAAAATAATTGCTGGATAATCAATGATCTTCTCTAAAGTTGACTTAAATTGTAATTACTTTTTATTATCGCTAATCTATTGATTTTATTTCTCAATTGTTGGACCATAAAGTGTCATCAAATACACAAAATATGTCAGTTAAAAGTTTCCAAACGCCAAGCTGGTGTCCTAAAATGTCTTGTTTTGTCTGATCAAGTTTAAACAGATTCAGCTCACTATTCTATGACAAAGACACGCATCAAACTTGCATATTTAAGAAGCAAAAGGCTTAATTTCATCACTGAAAAACCTGGAATTACTTTTGTGATTCAGCGATTGGTCTGTATTTATTCAACAAAACCCAATTCACCATCTTAGAAGTCACATCTACAGTAGATCTTTAAACAGATAACACCCTTAGTACCGCACTTATATGCTAAATAAGAGCACACTAGGCTGTTTGATACCTTCCTTACTTTAACTTTTGAATGACAGAGTAAAAGCAAGGCAAGACAATTGTTCAGTTAAATGGTAAATTTTTTCCATCATCACCTATTGTGAGTTTTTACACCGTAACGCTGTCCTAAAACTGTAATGTGTGTAAGCTACTTTCCCCGTTGCAGTGGGCTTTGCTGATACATCAGCCTCAGAGCTGTACATGCATCTAATAGCAGCAGTCAATTTAACACCCTTGGTTTGCTGTTTTTCATTATGCTCTCAACTGTGGGACTTTCTCAAAGACATATTTGCAAAGTGTCTTTGATTATGATTCAATTCAAGCTCAATTGGGAAATTCAGCCTTGCAGAGCTGAGGGAGCATCCCTCGTGGTGCACTCCCATGTGTTAGGCGGGGGGGAAACACCTGGTGTTACACCATCCAAAACAACCCCACACCACAATCCGCTTCACAGTATTTGTTTGTGTGCAAGGCGTGATGAAAACCCACAATATTAGCCCTCATCCACCACTTAATTAGCACATTAATTCATCTTGAGCAGGTGGCCCCAGGCAGGTGAATGGCTCCATAAAAATCATCGGTCGAAATATTACTGGAGATATATACGGCAATTAAAAGGCCAATCACGCCACTGATAATGACTGAAAAGTTCAAGCATTTAATAAACTCTGGTAAAAAGCAGCCAGCAGCACTTATCATGGACAGTTCCTCTGCAGAGGACAGCCTGTGAAAAACTCATCATCTGAACTTTGGTCTACTGGTCGCCACATCAAACTCTGCAGTCAAACATCAAACACACAAGTTCCCTGACTAAACATCACGCAGATGTAGCTGTGGCCTCGTGTGACATCTCCATGCTAAGACTTGACAACAGTTTATGTCTCCAAACATATTTATTTGTCCTTTGTGAAAGATCCTGTTTTCCAGACGCTATCAACAAAGTAACGTGTTTTCTGCATCTGGACCGCTGACATCAGAGCAACCTCCTGTAAAGCTGAAGTCCTTCAGATTCTTCCCAGTTCGGTGATACTAATCAGAGCTTGACAAACCCCTTTTGCCTTCTGCTAAAATTCAGTTTCTGCTACCTTCAAGTATGCAAAACAACTGAAAAGTGCCAAATTACCTTCCCATGCTTCTGACACTCATACAATAAGAAAGTGCCTTGTATTCTGTAGAAAAAAACTGCTCTGAAAGCACACCAGCCCACATGAAAAACCTGTAGATGGTAATCTAGTAATGAAAAGGTGTTGGGCTAGACATCACTCTTCAAGCACAAGAAATTGAGAGGATATGCCTGCAAGGGTAAGAACACAAATAGTTTACTACAAACTATTCTAATCACACCTACAAACAACAATATACCCAGAAATTGAAGCAAAGTGCCAAATCAGTCTTCACACACTACTCGTTGGTTTTCATAGAAGTGTCAAGCAAAACTAGAGCAAACTTTTAAAAATGTTGCAAAAAAAAATGTAAAAAGATATGCGCCAAAAATCCCTTGAGAAAGCAGAAGAAACAAACAAAACTTTGGCCCTCTGACAGAAGCAAAAAGAAGTCTTCAGGATTTTTTTTAAATGGCATAGGTTGTAATGATTCTTTCATGGCAGCTGGTATCAGTCATGTTTCATACTGTCCAACGCCGAACACAACCAAAGAAACGGCAACATCTGATCAGTCATGTGAGTTATATGTTCAATGCATGTGAACTAATTCAAATAAGATGTTTCCATCTCCAACTATGCACATTATCTAAAAGTCTAATACTATCTCAAGTAAAACCTTTTTGCAAAAATTCCGCATGTTCTTTGGAATACTGTCGGCTTCATTAAACTAGATTATTACAAGTTCATAGCTCTCCGTTTGATACCTGGAATACGACACAGAGTTGATACACTTATTCAGTGTTTGTAAGATGAGTCTACATCAAGAAGTGACAGTTACGAAATTTTGTAATTTCACATTATAACTGCAATCTAGATGCACCGACTCTTAGGCGAAAGAGAAAATGATTCTACATACAATAAAAAAATAATAGGAAATGGGATTTTATAAATATCCTTAAAATTTGTGCAATGTCAAACATGAGAAAGTAATACACACGCATTGCAGTAGTTTGAGCAACAAGGTGAGCGCAGAGATGAGCATGGCTTCTAATTTTTACTTAAGTGATGTATTTAGGGCAATGCTCCAGCAGTAAAACCTTGACTCTATTTTTTTTTTTTTATTTGTTTGTTTGTTTGTACTGAAAAAGTCTGACCCATCCTCACCAGCTGAGATTTTTCTCTTTGCACAAATTTAAAACTGTCCTCAGGTACAGACACTTCTCTACATGCTGGAACTGACAAATTGAAAGTAAAAGGGGAAATTCAAACTTTCCTCTAAACAGCAGTGAGCAGCACTCCAGAGAAAGATGGTCACACTCAACGTGACACCTCTCATCCCTTCTGGTATATTTTTGTATAAAGCAATAGCGATGAGCATTTGAGAAAAACAGCCACACTGTCTACAGCTGCTCGATGTCAGGTCGCTGAATATCTGTGCATTTGGTCTACAACATATTGAACCAAACACTTTTGCTGCCATTCAGACAGAAGTACAAATGGGGACTATGCAGCTATTAGTGCCTGTGATTTACCTTGTTGTGATGCAGCAAAGTGGCTATCAAAATGTGTGAAAAACTGTCACCTTAAAGTTTAAAGCAACAAGTGGTGTGAGCACTTCTACAGATGAGGTCTGACCTCGATAACACCGTTTCAGCTGGAAACAAATTGATAAAAACATAGTACATCTAGCTACTTGTGCAACTCATGCAGAACAATCGAATCCTCTCTGATTAGCAGATGCCACATCATTTTTTTCCCGATCTAACCATCTGTACATAATGCATACAAAACACTTTTATTAGCAAACGTGAAGTAAATCTAAGGTGATTAGTGAAAGTGGTGTCAAAGGAATTGTATGCCTTCTCTGTGACAATGCTGTATGCATACAGCTGACACATCCTTCTCTGACCCATATATATTTAAATTATTAAAGCTAATTCTGTAATCTATCCTTCTGTGTAAACACACTCCACCTACCTTGCCTATGACACATAACTGTAGAGTAAAAACACTACACGTGTGGCTGTTATCTCTGAAGAGCAAGATGTAGGTAAGCACTGTTGACATGGTTACACTCTGCCTGTGGAAGCAAATTAGGCTATTGTAAACCTGCAGAAAAAAAAAGCTCTGACACTTGGCTGACACCTTGGTTGCTTGTAAACACAAATGCAGCCAGTCGACTCTCTCACGTGGCCACGAGACGTTCAGGCACACAAGTCTCTTCAGCTCCTGATCTGGAAACAGTGGAAAACACAGTTGTACAACGGGGCTACATGACCACACCTACTCTATCTGCTGTACCAGAGTCAGTCGAATTGAAGGAGCAGTGCACACAGTGTACCCAACAGCGGAAAAAAACTTCAGGTGCATGCCTGAGGTCAGCAGCTAAAAATGACGGCAGAGATGTGACTAAGCACATGTGAGCTGAAGATTTCATCAAACGCATAAAAACAATGGTGGATTGACATCAGCGGAGCCGTCATGCAATTTACTGCAGTGGGAGGAACTGAGCAAATTCTGTTTTTTAAAAATTTTTAAATAAATTCAACCAAAAGGATAAGTTTGTATTTAGAAACAGTCACGCTTCTGGTGTGTTTCAGTTGATGTGAGGCAATATCTAGATATAATTTCACATTATAAAAAAAATCAAAGATAATAAAACGACACAATTGCAAACAATAGTGCTAAAAATGAACAAAAATGCAAAAAAGATGCACGGACTATGGTTTCTTGACACGGCAGAGGAACACTTAAGTGGGCAGAGGGGGCTGTTTTTCTGCAGCCTTCCATTAGATGCAATTATAAATGGCCGAGAGCAGAGGGATGGGGAGCCAATCAGATCTCGGCTCGCATGTCAACCTAAGACCAACTGTCTCCTGGCTCTGACAGCAGGATTTTACCTCCATAATTCAAATCCCAAAGCAAAGGCAATCTGCACTTTGCCAACTCCAACCAGCGGGACCGTGTTTACAAGGCGGCACATGGAGGAGAGCCGCGGAAAAAAGCGAACCGAGTCGAACCGAGCCACAATGAATGAAACCCTCCATCAAGACGAATCAATCGCGGTCACAATCACACTTTGATCCGAGTAAACACTTGGCGGATGTAATTGTTGCCATTCACCGGACTGTGAGACACATCTCCACTCCAGTGTGCAGCGGCTTTTTAACCGACACAGAGGTCTTTTCTTAATGATTATGCAAATGTTATTTAACGGCTATCGCTGTCATTTGCATCTTGTTTATTGCCCTGACAGCCATTGACACAACTTTGATAGCACCGGAGGGAGCTCGGTACCGAAAAGAAGCTATTTGGCGGCGGATTCTCGCAGAAATAAGAGAGGTTACAGCACTGAAATCTACAATGAGGGCTGGAGGAGCACTGCGAAGAAATATCACCGTATCTGCCTCTGCACACACACTCTTTCTGCTCACTAACTCTTGCTCTACTTAGTCAAACTCTTGCCCTGTACCAAGCAGGGGCACACACTAATACCCACAACTCATAAAGTTGTTTCTGACACAATATGCGGCTTCTTTCTCTGTCTAAACACTATTGCAGGGGTGGTATTGGGAGAAAGAGAGAGGCAGCCATTTTAGAGCTCTTGCTACATAGACAATGGCTGGTCCAATGCAATATGCAACTCTACAGTGCTTTTTCTCTGCTACGGAGTGACTTAAACTCAGTCAAAGTGTGCCAGTGCAGTAAGTGAAGTTTACCTGATTTCTGTTTGGAGGCTGTCCAGTGTTTCCCGGGCTCATGGGAGGCGGATGGTGGGTCCTTTGTTGCCAACCCGGATGGACCCCACCATACTGAGTGCTGCCCATATCTCCTGGTCCCTTGTTGGCCCCTTCCTGATTGTTATAGTCTCCTTGGGGGTAATTCGGGTAGCTCCTGGCAGAGCTGGGGGATGTCAAAAGCTGATTTAAAGTTGGCGTAGACGTAGGTTGTTGGTTTCCCATGTTATACCTCTGATTATTATAAGAGGCAGCCATAGCTGTGGTTCCTCCTGCTGGCTGTTGCTTGCCTGGCTGCCCCCCAGCCGCCGGAGGCTGGTTGTTACGCGGGGAATTCATGGCCCCGTATCCTTGGCCCTGATAAGAAGTCCTGCTCTGGAACGGGCTGTAGTTGTTGTAATGGTTGGGGTAGCCGTGTTCGTGTGAATTGGGGGGATAAGGGTCCATCATGCCCGGCCCCGATGCAGCTGCCATGCCAGGGCTTTGTTGTCCGCCATGTTGATGAAAAGGGGGCCGGCTGTAGTGCTGGTTGTAACCGTAAGGAGGTGGAGGAAAGGGGCCCGGGTGGTGGTGTCCCATCCCGGGATGGTTATTCCCTTCGGGCCCGCCTGTATCATTCTGATTACTGCTATTATTATTTACCCTGGGTAAATTCCCGTTGCCGTTCTTCATGTCAGGATCCCCTCCTCCCCCAGCATTTCCAGCATCGGTCCCGTCCTGCAGCTCCTTCTGGCCAGGAGATCCGCCGTCAGGTCCCGGTTCCTTATTTTCATGCTGTTTCTCTCCCGGTACCGACTCCTCCTGTGTGTCCCGATCCGGCTTTTTGAGTTCGGATGGCGGGCTAGTGTTGAGAGTGGCGACGCTGGCGACCTGAGCGGCCATGATATCCCTCTCTCTCTCCCCCACTCTTTCTCTGCCTCTCTCTCTCAGCACGGCGACTCACTCACAATCAAACTCCGAATAACCATTGAATATAAATACAATTATATTTATAACAACGTACCCGTTGTCCCGGTTCATTCCCCCCTTTTCCCTCCGCCCGGACCGGTATCCGGTAATCCACCGCGACTCCGTTTAAAGTTAAAACAGAGAGGGGAAAGTTTGTGAAAGAAAAACTATATAAATACAGAGGCTGGGAAATGAATTTCACCGACACCAGTGAGTGTGTGTGTGTTGGGAGGGGGGGCTTCTGTTACAGAACGAGAGCGCGAGCTAGAAATCAACCAAACCAGCACGAGGCTCCGCGAGACACAGCCATCTTACCGACCTGTCGCGAGAAAATGAAAACCCGGAGCGGATTCAGCGCGAGAACTGGATCCGGACTGCGCTGCCTCCATTATAACAACATTGTTTATAACCAACAAGAGCCATTATTGAAGGTCTAATGCGCTTTAAACCGAGCTCCGACATAAAAACGTCGACGTATTCGAAAAGCCCCGTTTGTTAGCATAAAGTAGTGGTCACTCTGAGGCTAATTAAGTGCTGTACAAATGAAAAGCTAATGCAAATGATGATTCACATCAGTGGGCTGACTGCTGAAGTAAGTGAGCTTATATTTTTAGACTCAAAGCTATATGTGTGTCATTTGTGGAACACAAATGTGCAGAATGTAAGTCACTGTGTTTCATATAGAAAGACCCAAACAATTCAAACCAGTGTCTGTAAGTGTTGGAGTGCTACTTCATCTTTCCATTTGCGAGGATACAAACTAAGAATGTGTATTTACAGCTTTAGAAGTAAACACTTTTATTTTTTTACATCCTTGGCCTCAACAAGCCTCAATATTCAGTTCAAATATGTTTTATAAAGCCACAGGCCTTCATATACAAGGTTTCTGCCATACACAGCTAAATACAAAGGAGTTTGTTTCTACAGCAATATTAAACTATCAAAACGTCCTGTCCTTCACCATAGCACTCTGCCTCTACATCAGCCATAATTCTGATTGTAATAAAAAAAAAAAAAAAGCTTTGTGCATAATCAGTGTGTGCCTCTTTGTGCACTCATGTTATTCTTTCTATCTTATCTTATTAGCTGGTGAAAAGAGCGGAACAAAACAGGCTACAATGTCATCTTCTGTAAGAGTGGGCTAATGGGTGGAAGTGACTGCTTCCATGTGTCTGCAACTGCAAATGAGAGGAGTGAGCACAGCGGAGGAAAGTGGAGGAAAGCATGAAATTACAACCTGTGCATGTCTGTGCAGTGTGTGTGTGTGTGTGTGAGAGAGAGAGAGGATAGAAAGGGAAGAAGGATGGGGGATGGACTGAGCCAGTCACAGAGCAGGAAGTGAAGATAGAAAAAGAGAAACAGTGCTGGTGGAAAAGTGACAGTGTATAGGCCACTGAAATGCAACGCATCACATGTTATCAGTTAAGAGTCAAATCTCACGACAGCACACACGCACGAGAACGAGAAGAGATTTGGAGAAAGCAGAAAGTCGCCCTATAGAATTAATGGGAACAGACACCCTATGTCTCTTCACCACTCTCTCTCTCCCCACCCCCTTTCTTCGTGTTCTCTGCCTGCCTGCCTCGCGCTCTCCTAGCAGCAGCAGCAGCAGCAGCAGCAGCCCTCGTGCTTCCTTCACGTGTTGTCGGAATTTTCTAAATCACGCCCTCAGTCAGATAGAAACGACTCGTGTGGAGTAAAAACAAGCAACTAAATGCCAAGTATGAAATGTATCAAATGTCTTAGCCCAGTTCAAGTTAGCTGCTCAGACTTATGAGTGTGGTACGAGAGTGTGAAAGCTGTTTAATAAGAAGATCACTTAAATGAAGCACATTGATGGAGGAGCATGAATTAATGTAAGGCTTTTTTATAGGTCTATGGTGACTTCAGCTACTTCACAGGGAAGAAGAATCAAATCAAGTACATTTTAATGAATACAAAGCACAGGCTTGCATTGAATTCAGTAAAACTTTAATGAAATAACAAATGGAGAGATCAGAAAATTGGGAGAGTATGTTGATAACAATAGTATCAAATGTGTTCAGAGCCGAAAGATTAAAAAAAAAACTTTTCACCCAATTCAAGTCAAATTCAAGGAGATAGGAATATACTAGGGTGTTTTATTCTATTTCATATGAAAGGCTAGTGGGCTATTTTACACTTAAAGTATCTTAATATTAGCTGCACAACACTGTGTGTGCTTTCTCTCTCTGGAATGATAAAATAGACATGCCTGACGATAATTTTTCTATCTTCATTTTATGAAGCAGCCTGAGATATACAAGAATTTAGGAAAAAATCCTAATATACACTTTTTTTTGTAGCCTAAGCTTTCTTATTTCCAGACAGAGAGAACTTGAATGCTGCGACACTGTGCATTCACGAGCCTCGGGTGGAGCTCATGAAGGCAGCATCACCGCTTGCAAAAGCAGCAGAACTTTGCTATGTGAATGTGGGGGATGGGAAGCAGCAGAGCCCTGCTCTGCTCAGCCCTTTCTCTCTTCAATGTGGGGCTTTCTGCTTATATTGCTCACTCTGTCCATGGAAAAGAAATCTCCTTTTTCTTTAAGTTTTACTTAGAAACTAACAAAAATATCCACATGTATTTTGAAGCTGCAAAGACAGCTTTTGTATGTTTAATAAAGGAGAGAATGCAGGGTGGAGGGGGTCAGCTCAGCTGCTGTCTGCTTATATAGGCTAAGGGAGGAGTGTGTGTGTGTGTGTGTGTGTGTGTGTGTGTGTGTGTGTGTGTGTGTGTGTGTGTGTGTGTGTGTGTGTTAGCAGAGAGCACAGATAGAAGGCTATATGGGAGGAGGGGGTAGGGAGCTTCTTTTTCTTTTTAGCATAAACTTGCTGTTTATTATCAAGAGGTGCAGCCTCTCTTCTTCTCCCTTTCATATATTTAAAAAGAGCACCACAATCTGCTTTCTATGCTCCATTTTCTCAGTCTTATTTTAGGAGAGGCTTCAAAATGTGCTATATTTTCAGCTCTCACCTTGAAAAATATTTGTCTGTTTTTTTAGCCGTCTGTGCAGCTTTGTGTGGCTGCAAAGTGACTTAAAAGTACTAAGATCATATGGTATGTTAAATCTCTGTGGGAGAGCAACAACATGATGCTAAAGACCTCCTGTGCAGCTAAGAGCACCATGCATTTATTTATGTGATTCTTGTTTTACAAGGATATGGTGCTCTTTAAAATGCCATGCTGTCTGTCCGGACAAGCTTAACAGCAGGTATAAGGGCCTCCTTAACACCAAATTAATAGGGACACTGTGGTTTTTGAAACTGATATGGCCTGGAGTGCAGTGTTTTACCCTGAATACTGAAGCTGAATCAGAAAACAGCCACCTACAGTAGTTACGGTTGATATCACAAATGTTGTTCATACACAGTCACTGTACTATAACTGTTACCACCCACAGATGAAGAATGACTTGATGAAAAAGTGCTACCATGAAAACTTGCTACTCACTAATTCTCTGCCATAATCCTGTCTGGCTCATGTAGGAAAAGATTCACACTTCCCACATGATCTCATGCTTTTGTGCCCCATGTCTGTCTTTTGTCAAATTCACAGTCATTCAAACAAAGAGCAAGAAAATCCAAATTAATTTGCAGGTTGTTGCCTGACTACGGTCTGGACTGTGTCACATTTACCTCTTTGCTCTAATCGTTGATAATGTGTGTTGAGGGACAGGCAGGGAGGATTGGCAGTAGTAGTAGTGGTGGTGGGGGGTGTAGTGTTTCCCAGGATGATGATTTAAGAGTGTTTACTTGTGCCTCACCACTGCCTCTCTGTGAGGATGACCATGATGCATCACCTTCGGCCGGGTGTCGCAGCTTCCCTGGCCGTCACCAAGGCAGCAGCTTGAACTTAATCCAACAGCTTTTTTTTCTCTGTAATCACTTTGAAATTGATATCAGGGGTTGATTAGAAGAAGGGAAAGACAGTAACAATGGAAGTGTTGATGAAAAGCTGCATTTTAAAGATGCAACGATTTGGTGGGAGTTCATTATTCATGTCATCAAATCTAGTTACAAATGCAAAGCAGAAATTTCAGTGGACAGGCTAAGGCCATAAATATTTTACTAACTTAACTAAGCCAAAATATTCTATTTCTGTTCATTTATGTAAGCCTTTGATATTCTTAAATGTGCATTTTTAATGCTGTAACTTTGTTCAATTAATCTCAGCTTTGGACTGTAGAAGCGTCACTCTTGCTGAGTTAACTGGTGACTGATCATTCAGGAGTTTTTTTTTCCTTTTATTTTAATCCCTTGGGATCCAGTCTGGGAATGAAGCCATACAATCACCAAGACAACCCAATAATGTGGCGTGGAATTTCCTAACAAGAGTGGAGCTGAATTCAGACACACATGCACGGTACACACCCACGTGTACAATAGCCAAACACAACCCGTACCTGACAATAATGTACACACTGTGAATTTATGGCCGTCAAGAGTCTGTCATTAACACACACTTGCGCCAAAGATGAGTGTCAATCCCACACTGAGGCTGTCCTGGCCACACACACACACACACACACACACACACACACACACACACACACACACACACACACACACACACACACACACACACACACACACACACACACACACACACACACACACACAATCAAAACAGTTGGGTCGTGTCCAGATGGTTGCCAGGCAGCAGTTCAACGCATAGTCTGGAGTGTGTAGAGGAAGGAAGTGCCACTTTGCGAAGTGCAATGGGCATCCGGCTCGTTCCCAGACACTTTGTGTGCGTGTGTGGAACCTGCTGTTTAAACACACACCTGACAAACACACACCCACCACTTTGTAAACAGTGCAGGAGTAAGAAATGTTCAATAGAAGCCCTGCATGGTTTCCTGCGGGGTTCCTTAATAAATGTGAACAATCAGTTTTATATTGGTTTGTAAAGAACACACTCTCCTCTTCACAGTGAGGGCCACAGTATATGTTAAATCCAAACATACAGCACTGATAGATGAAATAGATTAAAGGATATTAAAAAGCACTTGGGGAATTATTACACTGCCTTATAAGGTCATATTTCAAATTAATCTTTCCGCCATTGTTCTTGCCTGATTTGATCAAACAGGATCAAACTTTTTTACTACTGGCCACAGTTCACCCTGAACTGCTTTGCAGACATTTAATCAGTTTCTCCTCTCTCCTTGTATTATTCTCTTCCAGGCAGTGAAATCCTCTCTGTTCCTTAGGTGAAAATAGACTAGGGGACCTCAATGCACCACGACAGGCTTTCAAATCAAAGCTGATAGGACATATTCAGGTTACACTGGAGCACTTTTATCCACCTTTTTTGTGTGTGGGGCGATAATTTACTAGGGGGCATTTTATTTTATTTTTTTTCAAGATCTCTGATTTCATGAAATCCACCCAGGATCCTGCGCTGAATTCTAAACACTCCATTTTCTGGCAGTGTGTTCAACAGAAGTGAAGGAAAGACCCCCAATCTCAACAAAGCCAGGCAAGGTTAAGAGCACTCAAAATTACGATGTCCACCCTGCAAGGACAGAGAAGTGCTCACTCTCTTTTCAGCAGGGATGAAAAGAAACCGTGTGGGGAATCATCTCTGTCGTACGGAAACTCATCACTCTGAGCATACTGCGAACTGCTCCATTGTGGGTCACCGAGCCCAGTATGTGAGCTTCTACTCCACTGACAAATGGTTCCATCCCTGTAAATCCCACAGAGCATCTTTTCAGTGCTGGAGCTGTGAGCTACGGCCAAAGTACAGAAGAGAGAATACTGTAAAGTTGTCTTCCAGAAGAAAACATAACCAAGACTCCTCAAAAATAAATATTCTCTTCTGGTGCTTAGATATTGAAATATATCCATGTAGTTTCTGTAGAAGTCTTTAGGGGCCAGTGATGCCAACAAAAGGTGGACATTCTTTGCAAGAGAGGAGGTGCTATGACTTGGTGACATAGAGACTACTTGAAAGGCAGTTGTTAAACAAATTGAGCTGCCAAGCTAACCAGTTAGAAGCATACTAGCACTGGTCTGTCACAACCAAAAACTGTATATAAAAGATGGACATTGCCTTCAGGTTTGAAAAATGAACAGAAAAATGCTGTAAACCTGCATACTTTATCAGCCAGCAGGGGGCGACTCCTCTGGTTGCAAGAAGAAGCCTGATTGTATAGTAATCTATGAGAAAATTACCCAATTCATACTTTATTTGTGACCACGGTAAACATTTTCTTAATGCTTTTATGGTCTCAGTCGCTAGTTTCAAATCTCCTTCAATACAGTATAAAGTTAATTTTGTAAATGATGGCCCCATTTAGACTGAAACAGACAAAAACGCAGGGTATGTTTTAGGACCTGTGATTGACAGGTTGCTACCATATTAGAAGGCACGTTCTGAGTCAGAGCAAGCGTTCACTTGTTACTTCCGGTTTCAGAAGACTGAAGCCACAAACCCATGGGTGACGGCACCACAGTGTTCATCTTTTATATACGATCTATGGTCACAACAGCTCTCCAGTTTCTCTGTTTTCTCTGTAGTACTGTTTTTCATTCTGTTCAATGAAGGCTTTTTGACAAGGCAGAAAAGTAAGTAACTCTTGGATTTATCTCACAGTTGTGAGCAAACAGCAATAACAGCAATTTCAAGTATTTAATGGCTGTTGCTGCAAAATGTTGCGGTTTAATAGAACAGTTATAGTTGTGAACAAGCTTTCACTCTGAGCTTTGCAAAACAGCCAAGGACACAAAGCTACTGTTGTAGTTCAAGGTTATATAAATAAATGAGAAAATATGAACTACAAGGTAATCTGCTTTAATACAGACAGAATGAATCATAAAAATATTAAACAAAGAAATTATCTAAAACATTTTGAAAATTCAGCTCATTATAGTTTTTTTTTTTTGATTGTGCAAGGAGGTTGTTGCACCTCATTTTTATTTAATAAAGAGAAATTCCCATTTCCATGTTATTTCTCAACATCTTTCTCTTCAAATTAATTTGATTTATTTAATCTCAAAGTCTTTTTCTGTCAATAAAATGACACTAAATACAGCAGGGTCAGGTATGTGATTTGTTGTTGCTTTGGTCTGAGTGAAATGTCAGTCAGCCACATAAATGTTTACAGTCTATTTGTCTTGACCAACATGAACTTAAAAAAATACACATCTTGTCTGTATTTTTAAAAAGATTATTAACTGACTATATAAAGTCACATTTTTAGTCTTTATTCTGTCCAGGACACAAACAATTTAAACAAAAAGATTTTCAAAATGCTTTTAAAAAGCTGCTGGTAATGTTTCACTTCTCATTAAAAAAATGAAAACCATTCACTTCAGAAAATGTTATATTTAGTTGTTTATAGTGCTGCCTTTGTTAATGTGTGGATAATAGACTTGAATTTAGATTCTGCTCATGCAGTACAATCATGATAGAAAGACAAGGTTATGAATATTTAAAACTTTAATTGAACCAAATATGCATGCTTGAATTAGGGATTCAGAAGCCATAAGTTTGCAATCAATGGTGGCAGTCGGGGGACCTGCATTTGTTTTCAGGTGAAATAGCTAACTGTAATGCAGACATGATGAACAGCAGAGTGGGCTGGCGGAGAGATGGACGAAATTGACATGTTGAAGACGGAGTGATTAAGTTACCTGTTACAGAACAGCCCCTGAGCATATATCAATATGAAGTGTGGCAGGCTGAGAAGATGAATTGGACGCGAATGAATGGATGTGAAAAAAAGAATTGCAAGCAGCTGTACTTATCCAGCTCGGAAAATAGAGTCTGTGTAGAAACCAAGGCAGCGTTTTATGGAGAAACCATTTTCTGTGTGTAATATCAGTATGTTGATACAAAGCATTATATTGAAAAACGGCTGATGTTATTCACTCCCTGGGCCCCTGAGATGCTCAAGAGACCAATCTTCTCATATATTGAAATTGGATGTATTTCAGCTGTTACCAGCTGAATCATTTTCTTGTCCCACTCTTTTAGCCTATTGTTTACAGATGCGCCTTTTGTTGTGCCTGAACTCTTCCCTCGTATGGGGGATGATGTTTGTGCTGTTTCAAGCATGATTGCCTTAACTTACAAAGGGCAAGGATGAAGTGGAACTGAAAAAAGAAGGGAATACATTAGCATAGACGTTTGATGTGAGATAGGTGGCGGAGCTGATGATGAAACAGCATGAGAGTTTTGTTTTAAGGAGGATAAACACAAATGGAGGCTGTCGAGGAAAAATAGAGAATAAACTTTGCCACATAAAAACACAATGATTGCAAGATGAAATATACGTATGAACAGACAGACCTCCATCTTTTTCTTCAGAACATGCCCCCGTTTGTGGCGGCACACTTCAGGAATGACCTTTTGCTTCCCTGCTAGGACACCCAGTGGGGGGAGTGACGGGGATCCAGCACCACCCACCAGTCAACTGTGAAAACAAAACTTTATCTTGACTCTGTTGGGGGGCCTCAAGACAGGGGACTGCAAGTCTTTTGAGGGCAGAAACCATTCTTTGAGTCTGATGACTGGCCTGCAGGGGAAGGTTGGAGATAGGGGTGGTGCTGGCTGGAGGTCAGATCTCAAATCTTTGCATCGAAAAGCTGATGAAAGAGGACATTCAGCTGTAATTGCTCTTTTGCTGTAATTCTGGGTGACACACCTCCAAGCTGAATACCAAGAAAACAAACCATGAACGCTGATGTGTTGCAGCTGCCACCTTTTTTCTCCACGCATGGTGAGGGAGGAGGATGCTGAGATTAACAAACAAAATGTACTATAATGTGTGACAATAAAGTAAAACGAGGCTGTGCATATGACTTTCCAGTTTTTCTCCATCTGTTGCCAGTCGAGTTGATAAAACATAATCCACGGTTTCCTCTGAATGTGATATGAGAGCTTACAATTTGGAACGCATCATTTGGATCATTTAGGATTTGGATCAGGTTCACATTTGAAGAGGGTATTTGAACCAGAACCTTAAGAGACACTGTTGGGCACAGCTCTTGCCAAATAGGGCATTTATAAAAGGTTGGCACAGGCCCTACAGAGTGAAGGCTGGCAAAGGCATGATGCCCACATCATAGTGCCAACCAAGGGTTTTGTTTGGCATGTGTCTCTGTAGTATGGCTTGTCTCCTCCAGACAACTGGCCCAAACACAACTTAGCATTAGGTTACAGAAGCATTACAAACTGAAAGTGATTCATTAAAAAGCTCTCAGTCTCTGTGTGAGATGAGAGGCACAAGATTGAGGATCAGTAAAACACAGTAAAGGTGCAAAATATCATGGACATATGGCTGGAGCCCCTCTTTAGTCTTACCTGTGTGTTTGGACTGGCTTTAAATAAGAAAAATCAATAAGCCGTTATGGATTCACATCATCACTACATAAAGAAATAAGTTGCCCTAATAGTTTACTCACTTTATACTCGCTATCGCACTGAAAGAAAAAAAACAGCTGAGGAAAATTAAATTAAATACACAATATCTCATCAATTAGAAAGTCGGTGTGACAGTGTCTTTACCCTGAACCTTCTTACTCGAGGATTTGGCTGGATGCCTCTCCAAGAGATTTTGATATCCCTCGTTTGATAGCAGCAGGCGCCACATACGCAATCCTCACTGAGACTGTTACAATAAAAAGGGCTCTAGGAACATAGTCAGGGACAACAGCAATGTTTAATTTCAGGCACAGAGGAGAGCAGTTTCTGTCCTGCAACTGTACAAATCAAGACAGTGGGGAGAGCAGGGCAAAACACAGCTAAAGTAATTTATTCTGCCTCATTTTAACCTGCCAGAGAGGCCTATTTTAAGAGAAAATAAAAAAAGAGGGAGGAGGTGCTGAAGACAATGCATTTTAAGGGAGGCTGTTCCCCCAGTGTGCCTTTATCTGTCAGTCCAACCCAGCAACGTAAACACATATTAAGGGGGAAGACAGAGGGGTTTCCATAGCCACAGCTTTAAATGGCACTGTCGTGCTGCACACAGTACCCCCCTTTTTTGCATCACTGTTTATTTGCTGTTGTGTTGGAAGAATTGAGGTTGTGCAGAAAGCGCTGATAGCAAGGCACTGCGAGGCTTGGCTTGCGCTATTTCCACTGCAAAAGAAAGAAGAGAGAGACAGAAGAGGGCCCAGCAGACTAAGAAAAAAAAACATACAAGGCCGGTTATGCAGAAACACAGATTTAATGTAAGGCTTGGCTCTCTGTTATAAGCAGGGGAGAGAGGAAAAAGCTGGTCTGGAGTGGCAGGAAGAGGGAGACGGAGAGGAGGAGGAGGAGGAAGCTGAGCTCATCCAGCGGTCCAAGGCATACCTGTTAGCCTGTGGACTCAGAGAAGCTTTGGAAAACATTCGGTCCTGTAAGGATTCCCTGGACCCACGCTGAGTGGACCGTCTCTCTGGGAGCGACGTCTCAGAGAGGACCCCATTTGAAGCAGTTCCTGCCCCCTCTTTGGGTAAACAGTGCTATAATACACTGAATTAACAACACGAGCCCTGGGGAAATCAGGTCTCTCTACAATAAATTGGCAACCCCCACCCCCTGCCCATGATTTTTATGGTTTCAAGCTCAATAACACAGTTATTATTAAATCATGTTTACTGGAATCACGTGCGTGTCCCAGTCTTGGCTGTGTAGCTGTTGGGTTGTGATTTCAAACGTACCTTTTTTTTTTGTTGTTTTTTTTTGCCTTTTAGGTGAATTAATTACATGATATTTCATAAGCACTTATTGATTGTGGCTGTGGGCTAGAAATTCAGCACAGCCTTTGCTTTTTGAGTCTGTGCAGAGGAATTGTAATGCAGATTTAAATCATTGTAAAAATAGCATTTGGTTAACGTCATTTGTTCAAATATATCACCACTGGATGCGCTGTTCATTGGCCACCCGTGCAGCTGAGCTTCTCCCTTGGAGGTCCGTACTTAGGCAATACATAAAACATTAAGCATGTAAGCAAGAAACACTGTTCATCAACACAATGAGCAGTGTGAAAAGGAGATGCAATTCTTGCAGAGCCACATTTAAGTGCTCCCTAAAAACCTCTGATTCTGTTTCCTCTGTCATCTCTGCTGGAGACCAGGTAGGAACCCCTTAACTGTGGCTTCTCACCCGCCGCTTAATCTTACCCACAATCACATTCAGTGACAGGCGCACAAAGCCGTCCGGCGAGCCCAACAAGGCTCTGCTATTATGTAACCACTGACAGCTGGGCTTTCAAGGGAGGGGTGAACCCCCATCCGTGTGGCAGCACTTTGTGTCAACCAGACGTCACAGTCAAGAAAGGGCCTGGGCAGAGAAAGGGTATTATCAGGCCAGGCAGGGGCATGTGGACCCAATAACAAATGCACCAAGTGAGGAGTCCAAATCAAAACAGCAGCACAGGCACAGCTCTAACATTCACTCTAGATCCTTTGTCAAATGTTGTGTAACATACTGTCTGTGTGTGACACTTAATAACAAGTGCTGGGCCACTGGTGTAATATTAACGCAATCGAGAAAATATACATAGCAATCTTTATATTTTCTTTGCTACAGGATCTCACTGTGTCTCATGGGTAACACAAATTACAGCTTTCTGTGTTGCAGAAATGGATGACAGGATTTTTTTTCTCTGATGCAGAAAAGTCTTTTAAGTGCACCCAAAAATGTTCTTGGTTGCATTTCAACCAAATGCACCTAAATGGAGACTCACGTGTCTCCAAAAACAAAATTGGGAACAAGCACATGTGCACGGGTTAGAAGTCTCCTCGCTCCAAAGGGGGTGATTTCTCCCCATTGTTTTTCTTAATATGTCATTTCTTTGAAACGGTGGCACATGACACTGAACACAGAGGCACCCAAATGTTTGATTAAACTGTGCATCGGCTCCCTTTAGGCTGACGGGGCTTTGATGCTCTGAACACACAGTAGAGCCAAAGGACCCAGAATAGCAGGGGGATAATCGACAGACAGTGTGTTGATTTTGCCACCCTTTCCAAATAATTCCCTGTTGTCCCAGGGAAGAATCGCTGTCAGTGGCGGCATTCCAGGGCAGACAGACTGGAGAGATTGTACAGGATGAGGGCCGCCATCTAGATAGTGTGGATCTAAACATGTCTGTGGTCACACAGACCTGGCCTTCAGCGTGCTCTTCAGCCAAACTGACTCATTATATGCTTGATGGAGCAGCTTGGGCATGAACATAAACTTGTTTATACCATCCAAAATTAATGACTAACACTCCTGTTTGTCCATAAAGATCCTTGATTAAGATAAACTTTTATGAGAGTAGATTGCTGCAGCAGCTTAATAAGGGAAAACATATACAATGCAAATAAGCTGCAGAAGCTAATATTACACAAATTATGAGGACTAAGTAGTTTAAAAGACACTAAAATATGAAGCAATTAAAACAAATGATATACTGCACCTTAATCTTATATTTGAAGTTAAATTTGCCTCATATTTTTCTTTACTTCAGAGTAAATTCTGTCTTTTTCAAAATAGTCTGGTATGACAATGCTGTTATTAGCTTTAAGTGAATTTAGAGTACAAACTTATTATTCAAAGAGCTAGCAAACAGATATCTGTTATTACAACTAATTTAAGTGTTTCTGGCTTCATAGCTTTAGTTATAACATATTTTGATAAGACACTAGTCTTAAAGTTTACAGAATTGAAGGATTTTAGCATCTTGCTAACTTTTCCACAACATTTAAAGATGTCTGCCATGCTATTTTACTGGTGCAGAGGCTTGTGGAGCCTCTAAACCTCTTTTTTCTTTTCTGTGTGGACATTTTGTGGACCTGCTAACTGACCTTCGGGTCTATTCTTGACACAAACATGTCCCAGTTTACCACCAGTATAACCAGTTTCCCTCCCTGTGCTGCTGCTGCTGCTGTCTGGCGCTCTCACCGTTGAGCTAAAGATTGTCAAGTCTAGATAGAGGTCATAGTACAGCAACCGTTCCCTCCAACACGCAGCCACTTCATTAGCACACACGGGCTAAAAATGGCCAAAATATGCTAAAATATGAACCATTTCACTGTCACATTTTGGTAGAATATATTTGTAAGACAACGTGGGGCACGGTGACGTTTCACTTCTTCATTTTTCCACTTTTAAAATGTGTTTTTGCCTCAGATTAAAATCAAACTCCGCTCCGTGTTTTCCGGGAAGCCGGAGCCTCAATTTACTGTGTGTGCTTTCAGCGCCGCACCACTCACTGGCAACCTTAAGGATTCCTCCGCGGCTCACTTGTGTGTGCGTGTATGTGACTCTTGTTTTACAGCGCAAAACGACAAAGTTTTCCCCCGGTACGGCACGCACAACAAACTGCAATACTTCTTTTTGATCGTCTTTTCGTGGGATAGTAAATATAATGCGTTTCAACACCCACAAAACGGGTTTGGGGAACTTGGTGCACTATTTCCCCTCAGCTGTCCTGTCTTTCTAACGCATACAATACATTCCTGTGTTGCTCCGCGGTGTGACAAGGCCCTGCCTGCCTGCTGTTCCTGTAAACTCCCGCCTTGACTCGATGAGCGAGAGAGGCAGAGAGACATTGGGGGAGAGAGAGAGAGTGGAAAAGCCCTATAAAACAAGCAGGCCCGCAGCAGCCACACTGGAGTTCATATTCCATTATAGAGCACACGTCAAGTTTGCTGCTTATAATGAACACACTAATCACATAATAAAATAATGACTCGCACTTATCCGAGTAGAGAAATATCAATTTACCCAACAAAACTGCTTGCATACCAAATTATTCAGCTCTCATTGTCCACTACACCAAGAGAGAGCAGACAAATGAGCAGCTTCTGCATATTGAAGTATGTATAAACAAAAACCGCCTTATTAGCAGGGAAATATCAGCTTTGATTGCATTATAATGATCAGACATGATGTAATATTGTGTAAATCAAAAAGGATCATCTCAGTTCCCTTATTTTTTACAAAGTCGACATGTCCTTCAACTGTCATTAAAGCCTAAACTGTTGCTATGTAGCGTTGAAATCCTTCCATTTCTGATGTTTTGATCAGTGTTGTTACCTAAACCCCGAGCCCATCTAGAATAAGGCCCTCCAATAAAAATACACTCCATAATATTCCTGTTATGTTCCTGCAGGGACTTTAAAGTACATCTGTGCCATTCAGATGTGGTGCCTTTGTCTTACGTTTTTATATCAGATCATACCACAAAGATATTCCCATAACATGGGGTTTTACAACTTCTTTTGCTGCTATGTGACCCTGAATCTAAGTTTATTCTTTTTCTTGGGGGCGAGCCAAAAGAAGCAGCTCCTTATCGGACTCACGTCCCAGCCATCAATTAATTTCTGACCAGGTTGTGCGTACCGTGATGGGGTTGTATTATGACCGATGCTTTCGCAGTCAGACTGCGTGCAAAACCAGATTCCACTGCCCCTAAGTGACAGTTTATGGTCTTTGATTTGGTTTGGCTGGAGATTGCCAGGCAACAAAACTACCCTGAGTCCTGAATGAAACAGCCATCTGTTCCATAGCCCGGTAAAACTGAATTAATTTAAGTCAGGGCCTAATCCTGGAATTCAGCTGTAGATTGATTTTTTCTTCTTTTTTTTTGTTTAGACAGAGAGTAACCAAAAAAGTAGGTTACATCTACGAGCTCGGTGACCACGGTGACACTGAGAGCCTTGTTTAGTCACATCCTCACTCCATTTGAATATTGAAAAAAAAATACAAAAAGCACACACTTCAGCAAACACAGGATGTAAAATAACTTTGAAATGACATTTTGCGAGTGGAGTAAAGATGAATGAAAAACAAAAGAGAGGCTATTGTTTGTGTCGACTGTAAAGCAGGTCATAGCATGCTAATCCCCTTGTCTGGGCTGCTACACACTGAATACTGGTCATTCCTTGCTATTTATATAGACGTGGCTACGAAGACTTTGAAAACTGAGATGAACCGCAACGACAACAAAGTCAAAGGAATAAGAAAAGCCGCTTGTGATCATAGCTCCAGACTCAGGTGAGAGGGCTTCAGCCAGCTCCTGTTTGCATGTCAGTGACCTTTTCCGCCCCAGATTACCCCACTGCCCTTGACCCGTGGCACGCTGAGGGTGAGGCCCTTTGGCTCGGTGACAACGTCTCCTTCCAGTGTCTCCCAGCTTTATCCTTCCTGCTTCATGCCTGTTAAACCTATATGGATTGTTTTACCCTCCAATCCATGGGCCCACACAATGCCCATTGAGAGGGAGAGGTCAGGGGCTCACCGCTGCGACCCCGAGCACGGGGCCCTTTTTTTGTATGGAGCCGAGCTTGTATCCCATTCTCCACCCCGGCTCAAATCATGTAGCCGAGCACAAGACACACTTCTGGGCTCACACTAAATCAGCTTCATAAAGGGGGTGAAGACAATGCATGCAAAGCTGATCATCTGGCTGCTGCTGTTTCCCTTCCCACACAGTTTAAGGGTTAACTCGGATCACGCTTCTTTTTTTTTTTCCTTCCACCTCCTCTCTCTGTGATATTAAACTGATGCTAAGGGACCGGGGCTGACACTGACAAATCTACTAATACTGCCACGGTGTCAGACACACTTCCAGGCTATCTCTCTGTCACAGCTGGTGAAAGTGGCTGATAACCTACATGCTCTCTTTCATCTCGGATGTTGTCTAGTGCTCATGCAGGTCACAAGGTGTAACGGCGGCAAGCAGCCAACCCTGCCTGGTGATTGTGGCACCTTTGGTCTACCTGCAAAATTAATACCAGCGACAAAGGTCTTTCTTCAGGTGTGGAATCTAATCGAGAGCTGTGGGAAAACCAGCAGAGAGATGTCTGATTTCCTTGCTTTCTTTCATTCCTCATAATAATATCGGTTTGATGAAGAAGATTAATTGGCAAAGAAGGTCAGGAGGAAAGGGGCAGCTGTTATTTTTATCGCTGATTGTTTCCTTTTTTAATTATTTAGCCAGGCTATTCTTGATTCGGAAAGTGCTTTGACAGCAAAACAAGAAGAGCGTCTGCCTCAATCGGAGGAATGATGATAGTCTATGAGGAGCCAGCAGAACAAACAGCTCCCTCTTTTATGCCAGTAATTAAAGCAGCAGTGGGTGGAAGAGTGTGGGAAAGAAGCAGGGAGGACGGAGGAGGCCTGGTTCAGGACTGCCACCTAGTGGTGAATCCAGCACAGTGCAGGATGAGACATGGACAGAGCTTTTTAATTGCCTGTTCTTTGGTTCTAGTATGCATTGAGGACTGTGCAATGATATTGTGCACAGTGGAGACTCTGTTAAGAATGAAACCTCTCACAGAAATCACCTTTCCTGAACCCTGCGCTCGCTCCTCACCCGTATTTGAATGTGGCAGCTGCCAAGATCTCCAGGATCTATCATCTCTTATGCCATGAATGGCAAAAATAATTGAAAAGGGTGACCCACACTTGGCAGCTGAAGTGGAGGATGGATTCTGATCCCTGTAATAAGTAGGGCTCAATAAGCACTGCAGGAAGCCCCAGCTCTGTTCCAGCAGGAGAATGACTGGGTCAGATTAAGGTTGAGGAGTTTAATTATGAACAAGGAAATGAAGTTCTCCAAATCTCTGGCTCACGGGATAATTTTAGCCGAGAGACGGCGGCGGGTGTCTCGGCCCGTCTTTCTCTCTCTGTCTGCATGCTCTAGCTGAAGCATCTTCTGCCACTTCACAATCAGAAGCCTCCTGAGGGATGAGGAGGAGGAGGAGGGAAAGGAGGAGGAGGGTGAGGAGGGAGACGAGAGGGAGGAGGCTGTGGAAGAAGGAGACAGGGATGAAGTGCCACTTAGGATATTGCTTCAAGGACTGCTCTCCTTGTTAAACTCATTGCTGTGGGCATAAATATAGCCAGGCGTCAGATGATTTATTGACACACGCTCCCTCTCCTCCTTCTTCCTGCCTAACAAGCCTGTGGACAAATGAATTGTTGAACCAGAGGAATTTTGCCTTGATTTACACTCACTTCTCACTGGCTGTGGGAAATCGTAGGGGATGGAGCTCAGTGTGTGAGAGAGAGCGAGGCATGCACAGAGTGTGCAGTAAACTTTAAGCAAGAATGGAAGAAGTTAGAGGATTTATATGTTTTTTAACGGAAACCAAAAGCACAGAACGTCTTATTTCTTTTTGGAAAAACAAAAATCTTGAAGAGGAACTGCACCAATTTTACACATCATGGCAGTTGAGTTGATGTGTGCTACTGAGCTTTAGAAAACAACTGCATAAAATGTTCTGTGGCTCTGCAGGAAAAAATAATCCCTGATGATGTCAATAAAGTTTACTCACTAAAAGAAATCTTAGGCAACAGACTGGTATCAGGAGTTTGAAGCAGGCATTCACTCTCAATAATCAAATACTTCTGAAATTGTTGTCACTGGAAGTAGGGTGTGTTTAGACCCTCTTCCAGAACAGAAGAATATCTCGGCCTCTTCATCTTCCATTATTTTTTTAATCTGCCTGTGAGCGATTTAACTTTATGGAATACTAAATACTAAATCAAATAAATGTACTTCATGAAATCAGAGATCTGATTCATTAAAGCTGCACCCATCAACATTTACAATGTGAAAGATGTCACTCGTAGTGACAAACACAGATGATTGTCTAATTCTATTATGCTTAGCAGCTCCTCTGAGTTATATGACGTTTTAGCCCCTTTAGCCAACTGTTTTTGTTTTTCGACTGATGCACCGCTTGCGCAACACTGTTTCCATCAGGGAGCTGTTCAATCCGGATAACATCCTGATAAACCTACTTGGCAAATTTTTTTTAAAAAAAAGCACATACATACATTTGATGAGTTCTAAATGCTGTATAAGAATATATATGAGTCATCCTCTCACAGCAATCAGCGTCCTCTCATGTGAAAACCTACTTGGCAATAAAAACTTTCTGATTCTGTAAAAATATTGTCCACACATTGATACAGATGCTCCCAAGAACATTTGTTAAGTTACTAACTTATAGTGACATAAACAGAATATTTTTCGAAAATATATTTTTTTGTCTGAAGTTAAATTAATGTTACACTACACTAAGGTACAAGTGATGCAAGTTTTATTAGGGGTTATACACAAGGCTGCATTGTGGACGTCTGTTCCCTCCAATTACAGTGTATGTGATTGCACCCACTGTTTATGTGGCCACTATGCCACAAGGGCACCAACTGTCCGTTTAGATTTTCCAACGTGCTGGACAATCAAAATAAGAACTGCACGTCTGTGGTGTCATCAGCTGTCTGTGTGCACGTCTGCAAGGGAGTATATCCACGTCTTATAGGTTGCTGACAGAAGCAGAACTAAGAGGATAGTCAATGTTGGACTTACGTTTTGTTAGATGATCAGAAACATGACTACAAACGAAGAAATGTGTAAAGTGGCAACTCTTTGGAAACATGTAAGCTCTAACAAGTTTGGGGTCACCCAGACAATTTCATGTTTTCCATGAAAACTCATGCTTTTATTCCTGTGCTAACATAATTGCACAAGGGTTTTCTGATCATCAATTAGCCTTTCAACACCATTAACTAACACAATGTAGCATTAGAACACAGGAGTGATGGTTGCTGGAAATGTTCCTCTGTACCCCTATGTAGATATTCCATTAAAAATCAGCTGTTTCCAGCTAGAATAGTCATTTACCACATTAACAATGTCTAGACTGGACTCTTGATTAATTTAATGTTATCTTTATTAAAAAAACTGCTTTTCTTTCAAAAATAAGGACATTTCTAAGTGACGTCAAACTTTTGAACGATAGTGTAAGTCTGCCCTCATGCACTTTCAGCAAAATAGAAAGAGCAGAAAACCTGACACTATTCTCATTAGGAGGTGTTCATGCATTATTGGAAAATAGTTCCCACCACCGTTGGCCTTGTAGACAGAACATGGATGTATTGTGTTGTTTTCATAAAGACAGATTCCATCATTGCCTTAGATAATCAGATTAGATGTCTAAATTTACCCATTGCACACAAATGTTACCCTCTTAGCTACCTGAAGATGTTCTAGTTTGTTGGAATTCTTGGTAAATTAAGACTTTTTTTCTAATTAAAAACATTAAAAACCATTTGGCTCTGTTTGTTCCATCAGAAAACCCTCCCTTCTAGAAGAAAATGAGCTGTATGTTTTACCATGAAAATTCAACCTTTAACAAGACTTTAACAAGATTTGGAAATAGCAGCGTACAGTGATAATGCTATTGTTAACTGATGTTGCCCCCTTAGTTTCACAGTTTTAGCTGTCCTGTTAACAGTTTTATAGGTGTCTCTTTTTCTACAGGGGATTTTTTTTTCTTTATCATTGGAACACCATGAGCGGCCACTGGGACGGAGTGGCTGCAAGACTGAGTGATTGCACCACATCCAGCCTCATAATACATCATTAACTCTGAATAGATAAAAGCGTCATTTGGATTGTGATACATATGGTTACGTACGATTTATTAGAATGTGACAATATATAATATGACTTTGGCTGAATCGGTCATAATATTGTTATATTAGACATTTAATTGCAGATGTAAGTGCTGCTGATGTAGCTTTGCAGTGACTTTAACAGGGATCTGCAGACTCCTCTGTAGAGTTTTTTTTTCACCAAGTGGGAGAAATCCTAATTGTCACTAAGTCCTCAGCAGTATAGGTTGGTCTCTTTCCTTTGAATACAATCCATCTGAAGTGTAACAAAGCACAGAATCTTTCATTTATTTGATCTGGTTTAGGCATAAACACAACTTGATTAGGTTTAGGAAAATAATACCATAGACTAATAGACCTTCAGTGTTATAGTTACAATAACAAGCAAGCAATTAAAAATATGAAAAAGCCATGAAACCTCTAATAGTGATCTTTAAGACAGCTCTGTCAGTGTTTTGTCAACCCATCCATCCGCCCCGACCTCCTTCCTATATGGACATTGTGGTTCTATGACTCACTGTCACAATTAAAGGTAACTACAGCTGTAATCACAAATTGTATATAACAGATGGACATAACAACTATGACTTAAACCATTTGCAAAGCCATGAGTTTTGCACTTGGCCTTCACAATACTTTATCAAACAAAAACAATTCTGTGCTAAAGGAGACTTGAAACTAGCGATTGAGTCTATAAACTGATTCAGAAAACGTTCACGCAGGTAACAAATGGAGTGTGAAGTAGAATCATTTCTTCATAGACCTTTACACAGTTGGACTCTGTCTTGCAGTCAGAGGAGTCGCCTCCTTCTGGCTGACAGAAAGAATACAACTTTAAGGTACTTCTGCTCTTTAGATCTGGAAGATACGTCCATTTTTTACATACAGACTATGGGTGTCATGAATTAAAACCCACAAGCAGCTTACTACTAGGAAAGAGTCCAACAGTTACAGTCTTAACACTATGAAGTAAACACGGCATAAGGTTATAAATATCAATGTAAGCTTGAGAGGACATTTTAAATATACATAAGCATAACAAAAATACTCCAGACTTTCTACTTTTGTTTTTGCTCTGTGAAAAATAGACAAAGAATCCTTAGTCAAAATGACTTATTAAAGTACATTCTAAATACGGCATTGTTCCAGACCTTGATAAGCATTATATGGGTTGCCGTCAGAGAGGAAAGCCCCTCTTTTATTCCTGTTTACACTGTGATTGTGAGGTAAGACTGTGTTTGAGAAATTCCTCTGTAAGAAACAAGAAAAGGCCTGTGGGAGAAGAGGCTAATCTTAAGCAAATATTGGGGAACTGCACTTAAAAGCCCCGCTTAGAACTTCCTTAAATTTCTTCCTCTCATGTAATGCTTTTGCGAATCCAGGCCTTGAACGCTGAAGCCTGGCCTGCAGCTGGCAGCACACAACGCTAAGTAAATGAACACAAGAGCAGATAGAAGACAAATCATTGTTAACTGCTCTTCGCCATAGCGATGTGCTTCAGTGGTTGAAGATAATAATTGTACATCTCATAAGCTGTCAGCACCATGTGCTCACATGTAATTTCTTAGTCTGTGTTATTCCTCCCCGTCTTTATCTTTGTTTTTTCTTCTCCATCCTCCCTTCAGTCCCCACTGTGGGTCGGAGGGTGGCACATCAGGACTGATTCGCTCTGACAATGAGCCACTCGCACTAATTTACTCATTTATGCTAATATGATTGACATTTCATTTCAGCACACTCCCCTCCCCTGCCACTGATAGGGTTGGTCGAGGCAGCCAGTAATCACTGACAGGCCCATTAAAGGGAGATTGCATGCAATTATCTCGCTAATTTAGAGGGTTCTTTTAATTTGGCAGCATAAAATTGTCAATCTTGGGAGTGTAATCGGCCTCATTCCTGTTTCAGGCCAGGGCTAAAAATAAATAAGAGTGGTGTATGTTTCCCTTTGCAGTGGTCTAATGACAAAAGAGACGCTGAGAGAACAAATGGAAGGAATGAAGACACTCATCTGTTGTCCGTCCTCGCTGACGGGAATCAGGATGATGCATAGAGTGCATGAAATTAATATTGTTCTTACTGTCACATCACTTCCATTGCTGTGAAGCCATCGAGATAATATGCTTTATCTGTTGCATTTGGCATTGAGTGTTCACCAGCATAGACACGTGCAGAAACTAGAGTGAAACATATTCCCAAAAGCACGTGGAAAGCTTTTCACAAAACTTTGTAATCTGGCTGCAGGCAGTTGGTGTTCCAGTTCACTCTAAAGGTGTTGGATGGAGTTTAGGTTGAGGTCTGTAATTTTCAAACTAGAAAATGATTGTTGCAGTAAAAATCAAAGGTTAAAATAAAAATCGTTAGATCATTTAGTTTTGGTGTAGATTCTACATAGCTGTCGTACAAAGGCAGAGGTAAGCACACACCTTTTGAAATATGCTGATTTTGTCATGGGTCATGCTCTACAGAACTTGCAGTGCTTACATTTCCATGCATCTTCAGTGTTTTCACTTGTAAATGGTTCTAAATTCCTTCTTCTCTGACCAGGTGAAATTTTTCAGTTTCTTTTGTTTTCATGTACGCTCACAGAGTACTTTGACAGGAACGCCTGTCTAATCTGATTTAATTTAAATTGTCGGAAAGGTGATAATTACTCTGCCAAGAAACATGGCAGAGTTATGTGATGACTGGTGTACGTCTGTCTGTGCACAACATTACTCAAAAACAGACTAATGGATTTGGATGAAATTTTCAGGGAAGGTCAGAAATTACATAAAGACCAAGTGATCAGGTTTTGGCAGTGATCCAGCTGATAGACTGGATCCATGGATTTGTTAAAAATTTCTGCCTCATTGCAAGATAGCGGCACAGCGTCACTGTAACTATGACAAGAAGTGAACACTACGTCAGCTGCCTGCTGACGATCACATGATTGTGATCCTACTACAAATCGATTTATCAGGACTTATCCAAAGTAAATGACACCAGGAGCAACTGATTAAACTGTGGGGGCGTTTCCGAGTCCCGTCAATTCCCGCCGTCCGCTTCATGTTTAAGTCACGCGATTTTGTATCCGTGAATAATGTACACATGTATAACACACGCCTGCGCTTAGCACAAGGTCATTTTGTTTGGAGGTATATCTATGTTAAATGGCCACATTCTATGTTGTCATGATATCTGATCATCAATACCTAATGAAAAGGCTGCATTTCTACAAAAATATGCTGCATTTCTGACAGTGCTATATGGGGGAATGAACAGCCTTGGTGGAGTACTGCGCTGTCCGAAGGCTTTTCATGTTCTAGTTTGTGTTTATTACTGAGGCTGTAGTAGGTGGTGGTAGATGCATTATATTGAGGTGTTCCAAATATGTATACATCATGTACAAAATATGAAGAATGACAACAAATTTGAAAATGTATCAGCTTGGGGAAGAAGAAGTACAATTTATGGCAGCATTTTTGTATTGGATGGGCTCAGATGGGACATTATTCCAACCTTATGTGAATGTTCACTTTTAAAAAGTCATTAAATTAAATGTTTAAATGACTTTTTTTGGCACAAATTAAACAATTTAGCAGCTGTACATCCCCTTGTCATATAAATCCTTGGGTGTGACTGGCCTTTATGTTTTACTGTCAGTGAAAAATGCTTTTACGGAGTGGTTAGTATGATTCTTACTAGCTTGATAAACAGTTGTACAGGGTTCTGTGAAGGCCAGCTGAATTATTTACACATTACTTTATGAGCCTTCACCAGACTCTTACCACAAATTTGGAGGCTCGCTATTAGCTCATATATTCATGGATTTTTTTTCCTGTAACACAAATATTTCCCTTCAGTGGAATTATGGGTTCAAACATAGAAAAACAGCTTACTTGTCCACATATTTTTGTCTGTATATCATACAAAAATGTGCCATTGCATCACATTGCTATAGCAACATATCAGTCATGTTTTCATTGTCTCTGCTATTCTGCATCTAGATGTAGAAAACATAGAGAGCCTGACCTCTTAACTTGAATTGCTGACCAACAGAAAATTATCTGCAACTATTTAAACAATCAATTAACTGTTTAATTTTTTTAAAGTATAGACAACAAGAATTTACTTGTTCTGCTTCTTATATGTAAGGATTTGATGTTTTTCTTTCATATTTGGCAGTAAAATAAACAGCAGTGGAATTTTGGACTGCTAGTTGCACCAAACATGACACGTGAAGATACCATAGTGGGCTTTGGAAACAATGCACAGGACAATTTTTTTTTACTTTTTACTGATGATTTATATGTAACAGGATTAATCGGTTAATCAAAGCAAATAGTGAGCTTAACTGAAAATCAAAAACAGGTCTGTTCATATCATATTTTTTGGTTTTTTAAAGTGCATTTTCTACATTGCAGCCACATCTGAAGGCCAATTTAGCTTCACAATACATATTATACAGGAGCAAAAGTACCTGGTTCACTGGGGACAGTAGGGTTAGGGTTTGTGGAAAATGTGATGTTTTTGAGATTCTAATAGCGTGAAGGTTAGATTGTGTTTAATATGTAACGTAAATGGCTTCTCATTTTAGAATATGCATTGCCCATCTATTGATATGTTTTTCACGTTTCCCCCTTTTCCAAAGTGTGAGAAAGGCATAGACTGTGGCGTTATTATGAGAAATGGTTTTGGCATTCTCATATGAAGTCAAAAAGAATGCTAAACATGCAAATGAGCAGCAGAATATGAAATGTCACAGCGAGAAATAAATGGAAAAAAATGATTTTGATGTAGCAAAATGTCAATAAAAAAGCGCATTACTTAGCAGCACGTAGGGATACAGGTGTGTTACCGTCACATTAACACGGAACGCAAACGTCTGCGGTGTCTGCGTGTGCACGGTGCGTGTGGCAGTGCGGGGACTATCCGCCTCATCATTACATTCAATTTGCACATGCAGATAACACATGACATGTACATCTCGCCGCTGTCCCAGTGCATTTTTCACAGAGAATTGCGCGGCTGTGGCTAATCTTAATTCCACATTCACACACTGTCCCCTCACCACCCACCCAGCCCTCCTTCCTACCTCCCTCCCCTCTTCAGTGACTGTTCTCAGGATTTCCAGACAAAGGAGTGATTGGTCATTTCCCCATAAGTGCGAGGGCCCTCGATCACAACCCCCCCCACCCACTCACCCCCCAACCTCCTCCCCGAGCCATTCAACAACCCATCAACCGGCCTCGGAGAAACTGGAGCCGGAGTGGATGGGAAAGGCTGCGAGAAGTGGACCTCTACATGAATGAGTGAGCAAACCCTTGGCATTCAGCGCTTGAAAATGGCTTTTCATACCACGCTCTCAGAGAAGCCAATTGGGCTGTAATGCGTAGCACGTCCCCTCTTCTCCCCCTCACTGCGGGCGATTCAATTACCTCCCATGCAAATTGGCCGGGGCTTTCATTTCTGGGAGGCAACCCTGGTAACTCATAAGGCATCTCATTGGTAATCTCAGCAATTAGGGAGCTAATGCATCTGTTTGTCATGGTTTGGAGGGAGTGAAAGACACTGGTGCAAATGAAAGTGTCCAATTCACAGATCGAGGGGAAGAGGAAAAGAGGTCCGGCGTGAATGCAAACTCACTTATCTAAATTCCATAAAGCCTGATGAGATGTGCTCAAAAATGTTTCTCTCTGAAGTCGAAATCTTCAAAGCAGAGAGGGTTATTTCGCTCGCTGCCGCTGACATCAGAATTCAAATGACATTCAGACTAGGGAAATTTATACATTTTCAAGTGATAACGCTAAGAAAGAACGATTATACAACAATCTAATGTGTTTGCTATTCTCACGGATCCATTGTTCTGTGGGTGTTCATGTTTCAGCTGAGATTTTATTGTTTATCTAACCCCTCATGAATAAAACATCTCGTAGTCATTTTTACCGCATGCTGTTGCATTATATCAATCATTCACAAAGCCTGTGCGCGTAATTTGATTCTCAGTGTAATATTCATGGCAACAAAAGCAGGTCCACAAAAGTGAAATTGTGGAGACACGTGCATTTTTGTCGCCTCTCTATATGATTTGTGGTTTATTCATCATCAATCTTGTGCATACTGCTGGGGGGGAAAAACATAGTACATTGTTTGGGCTTCACATTCAGAGTAGATTAAATTATCATATCCAACATAATGCACAGTAATATGGAAAACTGGAGTGTTAAAGCACATCTAACGCTACACAGGGGATAGTGATATCTGCTGTGGCCACCAGAGGGTGACCATGCATTATTTAAGGCTTGGCTAAGAAAGTTAAAACTCAATACCACAGCCAGCAATCAGCAAAGCAGCACAGAGACCCCTTATGATATTCAAAACTCCCTTCAGAATTTGACACATTTTTAACTGCTGTGTCTGAGCTGAGACCTCTCCAGTGCAAACCATTCATTTGTACAGATGTTTTCCTCTCCATCCTCCTCTGTAATAAACACCAGGGGGCAATTTAGCAGCAGATCACTGTGAGGATCAATGAAAATGTCACCAAACCTTGAAAGAGTGTCGGCAGCTGTGTCTCTTAAAAGCAGGAGGAGTGACAGGAGAGTCGGGAGTGAGCGCATCCACATTAGTGAGATCAATATTAATCAGCCGAATGGCATCGTTTGTGTCATGTTGGTCGTCACTGGACTGCGGTGGTTGATTCTGTTTGGTAAAATGCAACAGTGTGGATTGTGCTTACATCTGTAAACATGCAGTGATGCAGTATGTATTTTTAAACCTGTTACACTGAAATGTCATGAAGCAGTTAGAATAAAAAGATGCAGAGCGTGTGTGATGGCGAAACAACATTTCTTAACCCGTAGATGCAAAAGTGGGTCAAAAATGACCCAGTAAGGTCATTTTCTTGCAATGAAAAATTGTTTCATATTCCAGGTATTCCTCACAGTACATGTTTTTGATATCATTCTGTTTATAATTTTAAGATACCTTTTATATTTTTTAAGAAATTGTAATATTTATATTACTACCCAAAGCTTCCATAAGTGGGTCAAAAATGACCTGCATGCATTTCCTATAGAATCTCATGGAAACCTGTGATTCTTATCAATTGTGACTGTCAGAAATATATTTACTGTGAACCACACACGCTATGTCAGAAGTGTCATCAATCAGGAAGATTATTTTACACAAGAAGACCTGATACATGTAAGCATTATCTATTTTTTTTACCTCAGAAAAAAACTGATGTCGTCGAATTGATATTTTTCAACATATTTGCACATTCATGACTCTTATGTGAAAGAGTGTGTCATCATTATGTATCATCAAATTAGCCTGCTTTACTTGGAGGGATGGAGAGTAGCAACAGTTGGAGGAAATGGAAGTGGAAAAATGTCAGCAAAATGAAGGTTGACATTCTTCTATTGCTGTTCTGTGTAATCTTCTTCTTTTCAATTTTTCAAAATGTTCAAAATCTGTTATGAAGTGAAAAAAACATATTTCAAACATGAAATCGTTTGTGTAATACAAACAATAATGCAAATGATTATTCTTAGCCAGAATGGTATGAAAAACCACATTGATTCTTGTACGGGTCATTTTTGACCCCCTTATGGAAGACTGTAGGGTCCAATCACTCCTGCATCTAAGGGTTGAAACAACATTCCATCCACTGTACATGTGATGGTTTTTTTCATCTCATCCTTCTCCTTGTGCATTCTGTACACTATAAAGTCATCTGTTGTTCCAGGGGCAGGAGAGGGGGCAGTCAGGGGCTTTCTGGAGTCTGAAGAAGCAACCCTGATGATGTCATAGTGATGTCATCAGGACAAGACTCCCCCAGATGTAAATCGAGGTTGAAAATGTTTTGTGAGAAGGCTTGTGCTCCACTGTGTGTGTTTGAAGAAATGGGCATTTAGGAGTCGAGGGGTGATGAATGAGTAGTGCTTATGAGTTGCATTATGGGAAATGTAGGATCAAGCATTTCCTGAGGTAGACCCATGTCAGGGATTGAAAATGATCATACTTCTCACATGCTCAGAACAGCTCAAAAGCTTTGGAACAGCTCATCCATTATCTATGCACTGCTTAATCCTCATTAGGGTCGCAGGGGGCTGGAGTCTATCCCAGCTGACTCAGGGTGAAGACAGGGGACACCTGGACAGGTCATCAGTCTATCACAGGGCTACATATACACTTACATTCACACCTACACACAATTTAGAGTTACCAATTAACCTCAGCATGTTTTTGGACTGTGGGAGGAGAGAGAGAACCTGGTGAAAACCCACACATTCACAGGGAGAACATGCAAACTCCATGCAGAAAGATCCCTGGAAGGCTGGGACACAAACCAAGGATCTTCTAGCCCTTTGGAACAGCCTTCGTGTTTTAATCAAATGTTCCTCCTCCACTGACATTTTTAAACAGAATCTCAAGATACACTTGTTTTCAATTGGTGTTTGCCAATAAACTTGATTTATGTGGATTGCTCACTTTGACCATTCTTTTTTTCTTTTTTAAATTTATCTATTTGAAGTCCACTAAGTATATTAAATGCTTGAATGTCCCTTTAAGGGCCAAATTCAGAGACACCTTTAATTTCAACTTTAACTTTATTTTCCCCAAAGAGGAATTTATCTGAAGTGCAGGTGAAATACGACGAACTCTCAAACCTGAACATAATACACGTAAACTATAAATCATGCACCTTTACAATACAGCGTTTGGACTGCATTCAGCCATCATTATCCAACTATACTTGTTCAACATCCCATCGCACAAACTGGTTTATGAAAGATTCCTCATCAGTGGCTCATCATGAGCATTTAATAGTCTGAACGCATTAGAAATTAGAAAGTTTAACTATGTGTTGCATCCTGGATGCCTTTAGAGGTTTCAGCTGTTGACACTGTAATTGCAAAACTCCCAGTATGAGTCTTCTGGGGACCATTGTTGCACGTGTCATTCTTCTACTGTCACTGTCTGACGGTAGTTAGTGGCAAGAAGCAGCCTGGTGTTGTCAGCAGTTGACAGATTACAGCACCAAATAATAACAGAATATGTAATGAGTGGTCCTGTAATTAACTGAATAGTTTAGGATCCTACAAAAGCAGGAACTAGCTGCACTGAAAGGAAAGATAATAGTTGGAAGAAGTTCCAATTTTTCCCACAACATCACACACATACAAAATAATACAACAACAATACATTTAAAATAAAATAAACCTAATTCAATTGAGAATCTGGAAATAGAAAAAAATGGTAATTTTGCCTTAGTTTAAATATTTAATTCATTTTTGCTCATCGGCAACACATCTTTTCAATACTAGCAAATCTTATTTTACACATTATTTTCAAATAGTTTTCAGCTGAGTTCTTGTTTATTCATCAGCAGACAGAGAAGATGATAATGTTAAAATATTAACAAGAATAAGCACATTGAAATAAAAAAATGCAATTAAAACTACAAAATATTCAAAATATATCACTTCAAATAGTGGAAGGCAATAAAGGTAATAAGACTATCTATAGGTTTGGTTAACATATCATATCTGAACATATTTGACACTGTTTCACAACTGCAAGTTATTAAGTTATTGAGGGAAGGATGGAATTTGTGCTTCATGTGTGATTATATATGTATATATTCAGTTCTTCTGCTCTAGAAATATGGGTATGACATAGAAGGAAGGTTTTATGTGTGTGCGTCTCCCACAGTGACTCTGCTGACAGGGTAAAGATGCTTACAGTACAATAAATCACTCCGGGAACCTGCTACCTTTACTGTCACCTGGGATAAAACAATCTCCAAAGCAAATAAAGGGGAGGCCTGCTGTGGTGCTGGAAGCAGCGACTCAGCCTGCAGCTCGCTCCCAGCCTCGGTGGCTCCCTCTGCAACAAAAGAGCAGACGGTGATTCCGACCCGGCTCTTTTGTCCGGGTCCACATGGGGCCCTGATTAAAACAGTTCAACTCACAGAGGGGGTCCGACGGCCCTCCCCTTCCCCTGACAGCAGCTCCTACCTGCAGCCTTCCCACCGAGGCCCTCAGGAAACCCAGGAGCCTGGAGGAGAACCGGCGTCTTCTTTTGAAATGACAGATACATATGCAGAACCGTTCAAAAGTTTGGGGTCACCCAGGCAATTTCATGTTTTCATACGTTTATTCATGTGCTAACATAATTGCACAAGGGTTTTCTAATCATCAATTAGCCTTTCAACACCATTAGCTAACACAATGTAGCATTAGAACACAGGAGTGATGGTTGCTGGAAAGTGATGGTTCCTCTGTACCTCTATGTAGATATTCCATTAAAAACCAGCCATTTCCAGCTAGAATAGTCGTTTATCACATTAACAATGTCTAGACTGTTTTTCTGATTCATTTAATGTTAAATTGAAAAAAAAAACTGCTTTTCTTTCAACAATAAGGACATTTCTAAGTGTCCCCAAGCTTTTGAATGGTACTGTATATCACAATCATATCTTTAAGTGACCCACATCTTTCAAATCCGGCATCTTTTAGGGTGATCCAGGTATCCCACCAAGCGAGTGTGTGAAACGACATGTTTGCAGGTATTCACGCTGCTCCTGATAGGATTACTGACACACTACTGAAGCCGTTGATCGTTCTCTCCGCATCGATTCTCTCTGTTGTTGCTGCATTTACTTGTCGTCACCTCGCAAGTTCAAAGTGAGGCCCGTGATGGGTCACGGTGTGAGAGTGTGAGAGTGTGTGCGGATCCTCTCTCACCTTGTTTCTCAAGTGTTGATTCCACACAGTCTTTTGACATGTTTCCTTACATGTGTGCACCGATTTCAAAATCCACGAGAATGCCTTATCAGTTTTTTTTCTCATGTAATTCCTCCATTACTGGAGCTTATATAACTGTTTAGAACATCTGTTGAGCAAATTTATTATGATTTAATTTTAATAGTGTATTTGCAATGATGTAGTTTCTCCAAAGGGGCCATTATTTTTTTTCTCACGTCTTACTGGATACAAGTAATTATAAATGAATGCACAGGACTTTGTTGTGTGTGGATTATCACAATCAAAACCCATTGACATAGAAGAAATCTAATAAAATTACCTATTCTTGCTTTTCTTTAGAGGCAAAACCACAGAGAGAAATCAAGCAAGATACTGCAGGATGAAGTGTGTGTTTATGGCTTCATATGTTAAAGATACAAACTGAAATCCCATTATGTTATTTTGAAAAGACATTACCACACAGCTGACAACAAGGTTAGTTTATCTGAGCTCATAAAAAGTTGATATTTTTGAAAAATTATGCAAATGAGGTTATGGAACATACTGGGTAGGTAAATGGAGCCATCCACACATGTATTAATGGCAAAACCAATGCAGAAATGTAATAACTGTAAGGCAAACTGCGCATCTAGCAGTGTAAAATAAAAGCTATGTAGGATAATCATGTGTAGAATATGAAAACACACTAAAGTATATGCTACAGCTTTCAAACAATAGTAAAAATCTGAGCAGAGTGAACATATCTGCACTGAGAAACTATGAGAAGGTGGTTTTGAAACATCATAAAGTTGCAGTTATGTAGTTTGTTGTAGCGAGTTTCCAAGCAACTCATAGAAACAGTTTTCCTCTGCGCTGATCAGTCGGTCACCAGAGCGATGTCCTCCATCTGAGGTCAGGTCAGAGGTCAGGAGAGTCTCAGGACCTCCAGTACACAAACTGCTCTGAAGCTCCATTTGGACTTTCTTGGCACTTTCGGAAGGTTGTCGGGCTGCAGCTGGCATTCTTGGAATGATTCCTTACAGCCTTTTCTTCTGGAAATTCAAACAAGCTTTTGAAGGTGTGAAGAAAAAAAAATGCGGGTTTGGGGTCTAAACTCTGAGATCTGTGAAGTGTTTGAATGATTTCGCAGCCGGTTTGCGTGGACCTCTCAGAGACAAGGACAGATACATAGAGAGGGACTGAGTGAGAGAAGAAGGAAGGGGGGTAAAAAAAAAAAAAAGAAAAAAGAAGAGACACTCCAAGATGAAGGGGCAACAGAAGAAAAGGGGCAATTACTGTTCCTTTCTTATGGAAATGGTAATGAAGTGGGACATGGGGCTCAGGACAATAGAGGGCCACAGGCAGGTTGAGCGTCACCGTGTAAACTGCTTCCTGTTAGGGAGCCATTTAGCCCTCACTTTTACTGACTAACAAGCCATCTCCAGGCCAACTACAAAGAGGCTTCCCCATCAAAGCTGGAGGCTGCTGCTGTCTGTGGAGTCCAGATAGGCTTTTCCCAGGCCGGCTCACATCTAACGGGTGCAGCGCAGGCCTTTAGGCTGCCGCTTTAAAATGTTTCTGTGTGTTCAGGGACGAGGGACGACGTCTTCCTGCGTCTCACATCTCCTGACTGATGCAGAAATTCTCGTCCCGAGTGTTTCCCCCTGTGACTGTAGGGACCCAATTTGAAATTCACAGTCCACATCAGAGAAGTGGCCGCTCACAGATGAAACTGATAAAAGGATGGGAAAAGGCAGAGGGCAGAAAGAATCAATTTTTGTTCCAGCTTTGAAGCTGTCTGTCGTATAAAGACCCCGGCTGCTCACAGAGGAATTGTGATAATAACAACAACTTTATTCTACAGGTATTACCTTCACGTTAATATAGCACATAAAGTTGATATAGTCCCCACAGGGAATGTTCCCAAAACACTGGCTAACATTACCTCTGATTTCTAATAATGACTCAAAGACGTCATTTTGATCTAATGTTTAACCCTCCTGTTGTCTTCATTTGTGAGCACCAAAAAATATTGTTTCCTTGTCTGAAAAAAATCTAAAAATTCTGCAAAAAAATTCCCCAAATTACTGAAAATTTGCAAAATGTTAAGGAAGAAAATTCCAATAATTCCTTAAAAGTTTCACTTAAAAATTTTATTTAAAAAAAAAAAAAAAAAATCCCCCAAATTTGGCAAGAAAATTCTTGTAAATATTTTTTAAAAATGAGTAAAAATCTAACAAAAAAATCCTAAAAATATCTAAAGTGATTACATATATGTCAGTAAAACTTCTAATATTTTCTTTAAGAACATTCACATAAAAATAAACTAAAATCCAGCAAATTTTGCTGGATTTTGGTTGATTTTTTTTGTGAATATTCTTAAGAAACATTTTTAACATTTCTTTTTTTCCACCAAAAAATGTTCAAAGATTTCCAAAAAATGTTGAAAATGTGGACATCAGAAGTTTCACTTTGAAAATATTACTTTTTTCCCCACATTTTCAAACTTTAAAACGGGTCAATTTTGACCCGCAGGACGACGCAAAGGTTAAACACTGTTTTAGGGATATTTCTCATATTAAATAATGTTCCTATAAGTTTAAAAGTGAACATTCAGGGAATATCTTGAGCAGGTTGTCAGGTTCTGTTACATAAAAACAACAGAAGAATGATCTGAAACCAATATTCAAAAAATGTTTTCAAGATGTTATCGAGGTCTCAGGTGAAAGAATGCTTTTCTGTGACATATTAAGGAAGGACAGAACGTTTTTCCTGCAGTGTTCTGGAGATGTTTTGGGGATGTTGCTACGGCAACGCGTTATTCTTCCTTGAAAAATTACAAAAATGTTACATGATAAGAAGGCAGGAGATTCATTTAAGAAAATAATTTGAAAGAATTTTCGACAGAATTTTTAAGAATTTCTTAAGAGAACTTAAACCTGCCTTTATGAAGAACATTCTTGTAACTGAGAAACACCAGCCAACTTCACTGTTGTATTGTTCTGTTTTAAACCCAATACAACTGTGGGTTGTGTTTGTTTCCATTAAGCACATATTTTACCTCATATAAAAGAAAGATCAAATGCATTTTAAGACTGCTCGAGGCCATTGAAAACTCATGAAACAAACTCTGCGTCCCATCATCAAGCAAAAATGTAACTTTAACAACAACAGACTTTATCATCACTGATGATGGAGTACAGACAAACACACGCACATATTCAAATTGCTAAAACACTGCAATGTTGGCTGCAAAATGATCTGATTGAATCTATGATTTTAAGTACAAAATCACATACAAGACCAGTGGTATAGGACTTTAAAGCATAAGGCTGGAAATATTCTCCACTTTTCTACAGGTTCTGTTGCTCCAAGACCATTTAAGGTGAACATGTACAATACTGTTCAAAAGTTTGGGGTCACTTACAAATGTCCTTAATGTTGAAAGGAGTTTTTGTTCAATGAAGATAACATTAAATTAATTAGAAATGCAGTCTAGACATTGTTAATGTGGTAAATGACTATTCTAGTTGGAAACAGCTGATGTTTAATGGAATATCTCCATAGAGGTACAGAGGAACATTTCCAGCAACCATCACTCCTGTGTTCTAATGCTACATCGTGTTAGCTAATGGTGTTGAAAGGCTGATTGATGATTAGAAAGCCCTTGTGCTAAAACTCACACTTTTATTCATGTTAGCACATGAATAAAAGTGTGAGTTTTCATGGAAAACATGAAATTGTCTGGGTGATCCCAAACTTTTCAACGGTAGTGTCAATCTTTAAACACAGGCCACACGTATAGTTTGTTGTAAAGTGATTTTTAAAAAGGCTAGTTTTTAATCAGGTGTTATTCAGACATGAGGATATTGATTACTGGGGACTACTTCAAGCTGTGGATGTATCTAGTGAGTGTCAGTGACAGCAGGAAGAGTCAAGATAAACTCCAGTGTGGATTCATGGTGATGAAGGAAGATGTCAACCAGTGCAACAGTGTGTCTTACTAGTGTGTGTTTAGAAGGCAGCGGAGCTCTGTAGCTCAGAGGATTAAGGCAATCAGACTTGATCAGTACTTGAGGGATGGTTTCACACTTGTATTTGCATTTTAATGGGAGCTAGGGATACAAAGAATTAAGAATACCAGCAGCCTTGTGCTTTAAGCAACTGCACACTTTCATAAATGAAGTCGTGCAGAGATGTTTAGTGGACAGAAGGGGGCAGTGTGCTGGCCTCAGTGGGTCTGGGAGGACTGGGTTCTGTGCTATAAGCTCAGGCAGGGTTTGGGGGGGGGGGCGATGAGGAGGAGGGCTGCATCTATTGTCTTTTAATGAGAGCCTTTGATGTGGCCCCACTGTTTGCTGTTTGTACACCTGGGTCACTGAGCCTGACTTCAGATTGGCTGTCTGCCGGTGGAGGGGGGCGACCCGGCATATTCCAGGTAACACTTTCCAGTCAGCTGCTGCTGCTGCCTGGCGTGGGAAGGCAGTAAAAGCAGCCCGGCCCCCTTTGTTTGCCCTCCCCTCCGCCTCCCTGCAAGTTTACGGTGCAGCCAGCTTCCCCACCACCACCTTCTCCTACAGTCCTGCCCGTCCTCCAGACTCTGCTGCCAGACGATGGCTGATCTCCGGGGCCCCTGGACACCCAGAGAGGAGGAGGAGGCAGCATCTCAGGGCCCACAGGCAGAGATACTTCCTTCCTGCAGACTGCTACCTCACAGAATACAGGGCTGACTTACGCTAGCATTCAAAAGTTTGGGGTCACCCAGACAATTTCATGTTTTCCATGAAAAGTCACAGTTTTATTCATGTGCTAACATCATTGCACAAGGGTTTTCTAATCATCAGTTAGCCTTTCAACACCATTAACTAACACTATGTAGCATTAGAACACAGGAGTGATGGTTGCTGGAAATGTTCCTCTGTAACCCTATGTAGATATTCCATTAAAAATCAGCCATTTCCAGCTAGAATAGTCATTTATCACATTAATAATGTCTAGACTGTTTCTGATTCATTTAATGTTACCTTCATTGAAAATAACTGCTTTTCTTTCAACAATAAGGACAGTAGTGTTTGTGACGGAGAGCAGCAATAGATACAGAAAAGAGGAAGGAGCAGCAAACGTTTCACCCCTGATCTAAGACATTTTTTTTTTTTTATCTCTACAGCATCTTGCAGGGGTTTTATCGGTCTTCAAAAGAAGTGACATGAATTTCCATTTGCTGCTCAATGAGATGAAAAATGACATTTCTACAAATATCACTGACAAAAATAAGTCCCGCTTACAGTGGGTACGGAAAGTATTCAGACCCCTTTAAATTTTTCACTCTTTGTTTCATTGCAGCCATTTGCTAAAATCAAAAAAGTTCATTTTATTTCTCATTAATGTACACTCAGCACCCTATCTTGACAGAAAAAAACAGAAATGTAGAAATTTTTGCAAATTTATTAAAAAAGAAAAACTGAAATATCACACAGTCATAAGTATTCAGACGCTTTGCTCAGTATTGAGTAGAAGCACCCTTTTGAGCTAGTACAGCCATGAGTCTTCTTGGGAATGATGCAACAAGTTTTTCACACCTGGATTTGGGGATCCTCTGCCATTCTTCCTTGCAGATCCTCTCCAGTTCTGTCAGGTTGGATGGTGAACCTTGGTGGACAGCCATTTTCAGATCTCTCCAGAGATGCTCAATTGGGTTTAGGTCAGGGCTCTGGCTGGGCCAGTCAAGAATGGTCACAGAGTTGTTCCGAAGCCACTCCTTTGTTATTTTAGCTGTGTGCTTAGGGTCATTGTCTTGTTGGAAGGTGAACCTTCGGCCCAATCTGAGGTCCAGAGCACTCTGGAAGAGGTTTTCTTCCAGGATATCTCTGTACTTGACCACATTCATCTTTCCTTCAATTGCAACCAGTCGTCCTGTCCCTGCAGCTGAAAAACACCCCCGTAGCAAGATGCTGCCACCACCATGTTTCACTGTTGGGATGGTATTGGGCAGGTGATGAGCAGTGCCTGGTTTTCTCCACACATACCGCTTAGAATTAATGCCAAAAAGTTCAAGCTTGGTCTCATCAGACCAGAGAATCTTATTTCTCATAGTCTGGGAGTCCTTCATGTGTTTTTTGGCAAACTCTATGTGGGCTTTCATACGTCTTGCACTGAGGAGAGGCTTCCATCGGGCCACTCTGCCATAAAGGCCCGACTGGTGGAGGGCTGCAGTGATAGTTGACTTTGTGGAACTTTCTCCCATCTCCCTGCTGCATCTCTGGAGCTCAGCCACGGTGATCTTTGGGTTCTTCTTTATCTCTCTCACCAAGGCTCTTCTCCCACGATTGCTCAGTTTGGCTGGACGGCCAGGTCTAGGAAGAGCTCTGGTCGTCCCAAACTTCTTCCATTTAAGGATTATGGAGGCCACTGTGCTCTTAGGAACCTTGAGTGCTGCAGAAATTCTTTTGTAACCTTGGCCAGATCTGTGCCTTGCCACAATTCTGTCTCTGAGCTCCTTGGGCAGTTCCTTCCACCTCATGATTCTCATTTGCTCTGACATGCACTGTGAGCTGTAAGGTCTTATATAGACAGGTGTGTGCCTTTCCTAATCAAGTCCAATCAGTTTAATTAAACACAGCTGGACTCCAATGAAGAAGTAGAACCATCTCAAGGAGGATCAGAAGAAATGGACCGCAGGTGAGTTAAATATGAGTGTCACAGCAAAGGGTCTGAATACTTATGACCGTGTGATATTTCAGTTTTTCTTTTTTAATAAATTTGCAAAAATTTCTGCATTTCTGTTTCTTTCTGTCAAGATAGGGTGCTGAGTGTACATTAATGAGAAATAAAATGAACTTTTTTGATTTTAGCAAATGGCTGCAATGAAACAAAGAGTGAAAAGTTTAAAGGGATCTGAATACTTTCCGTACCCACTGTATAGTGGATATTCCATTGATTTAACCCTGAACAGTTTTCATCAGATTCCACTCAAGAAACAGTTTCTAAGAAAAATGTCAGATGTTTAATAAGTGAAGTACAGTATTCAGTTCTCCTCCATTGTACTCAGAACAGATACACTGCCTGAAAAATGAAGCATGTAAAGCTAAAACAGCCACAGGTCTGTATGGTACTTTGAGAAAGAGAGAAAATACTTTGTCATTGTGGTGAACTGATGCCATTAATGTGAGATTTATATTTTAAAAATTGTGTCAAATGATAATTTAAGTTTATTTTTAGGCTCTTTTGAGAAAAATTTAAAAAGACAGAGAATTGTAATTTATTATATTTTATGTGACAGTTTTAACCCTTTAAAATGAACTACATGCACACATCTGTTAATTAAATTTACCAGGTTTAAAATAATAGCTAAAGAGTATCCCGAATGTTTTTCGAATAGCAGCGATTTAAATAAAAAGGTTACTATTGTTAAACCTTTTTGAGTACAGTCCTGATTGGGGTCTCTTCAGAAAGGAGACTCTTTTTAGTTAGAATGCTGAAACACATTTTTGGGACTGAATATGGTTCATTAAAATGTCCTTTGTTTTATCCCTTGGGAAAAAAAATGCTATATTCACAACCGTTCAAAAGTTTGGGGTCACTTAGAAATGTCCTTATTGTTGAAAGAAAAGCAGCTTTTTTTTAATGACGATAACATTAAATCAATCAGAAATACAGTCTAGACATTGTTACTGTGGTAAATGACTATTCTAGCTGGAAACAGCTGATTTTTAATGGAAAATCTACATAGGAGTACAGAAGAACATTTCCAGCTACCATCACTCCTGTGTTCTAATGCTACATTGTGTTAGCTAATGGTGTTGAAAGGCTAATTGATGATTAGAAAACCCTCATGCAATTATGTTAGCACATGAATGAAAGAGTGAGTTGTCATGGAAACCATGAAATTGCCTGGGTGACCCCAAACTTTTGACACTTTTATATAAAGAAAAGTTTAGTGTTTTCAAAAGATGGTTTGATAACTGAGATTAAGTGAGGATTTATAACAGCCGTATTTGTGCTGCTGCTTTAACCGAAGTTTTTCTTCTTTTTTCCTTTACCTTGTTTGACTTTTTAACATTTTTTGGACTCTGATGTGGCAAAGTCACCCAATAATTCACTAAGGACAAAAGAAAGAAAAAAGAAAGATCTTATGGTTGTTGAATCATAACTTTGAATAGAAACTTTCTGTGTTGTCGCTGCAATGACAGCACTGAATACATTAAACATCCAAGTGTGGCACCTGTTGGTGTTTTTGGTTTATGACCTTACTCTTTTTTAGCATTTTACTCAATTATTCCCTCTTTGTGAGCACCATTCCTGCTGTCTAAAGTCTATTTCTGTGATTGGTGTCACTGACATTTTCAGGTTGCCCCCAGAGATACAGTAAAAGGATGCTGTTATTAGTCCTCCATGTTATTGCTGGGAGAGATGCTGATAGCTCATTGGTCATGCATCAGAAGGTGACACTGGGGTGTGTGAACATCTCATTTTAATTGTGCATTTATAGAGAGAGGAAGTGGCGGCAGAGGAAGAGGGTGATGAGCTCTGAAGTCACACGTCCTCTGACTCTGGGTAAATAATGTTCCTGGCTTGCACCTATCATTAATCCTCTGTCTTTAACACTTACTGTTTGTCAGTGGAAAGTGGCCTCGCTCCTTTTGATCTCCCCCTCTGCCCATTCAGCCCTCTCACTAAAAAAACTCTCCCTCCCAGCAGGTCAGAGCAGAGACAGAGAGGAGCGTCCTACAGCGGAGACTGCAGTTATAAAACCCCGAGCAGACAGCGGGGCCTGCTTCAGATGATCCACCCCAAAAAAGTCATGATTAATATCTGCTAATATTTGCTAATGTCTTTCACGGCTTCCCAGCACAGCCGAAGTCGATCCCTCTTCACGTCAGAGGGAGATGGGCTGAAGTGTGATCTCACTCCATGGCTCTGCTGTTAATATGTGTGTGTGTGTGTGTGTGTGTGTGTGTGTGTGTGTGTGTGTGTGTGTGTGTGTGTGTGTGTGTGTGCGTGTGCACACAGCTGGGGGCTGCAGAGAGGAGATTTAACTGTGTTTTCTCACACACTGGTGTCTGCTGACCTCAGCTGCTCATATTTACATCAGGCAACACCGATCGCACTGAAAAAAAAAGAGGAAACAGAGCAAAAACAAACCTGCAAGGAAGAAAGTCTGAAAGTTCACTCTCTCTACTGTGGCACAAAGTCATGAATAAATGAGAATGTTTCTCTGTTTATGTGTCTCTATATAGTTTTGACTTTATACTATGTGAATCAAAATGTAGAAGTCTTGCTCTACACTACTGTTCAAAAGTCACCCGCACAATGCCATGTTTTCCATGAAAACTCACACTTTAACTCATGCTAACATAACTGGGGTTTTCTGATTATCAATTAGCCTTTCAACACCATTAGCTAACACAATGTAGCATTAGAACACAGAGGAGTGATGGTTGCTGGAAATGTTCCTCTGTACCTCTATGTAGATATTCCATTAAAAGTTTCCACCTAGAATAGTCATTTACTGCATTAACAATTTCTAGATTGTATTTCTGATTCATTTAATGTTATCTTCATTGAAAAAAAAGCTTTTCTTTCAACAATAAGGACATTTCTAAGTGACCCAAACTTCTGAATGGTAGTGTATGTCCACAACTGGAAGGACAGATAGCACACATATAGTGGACAAGTGACCAGAATAAAGATGTGTAAATCAGTGTGTGACCATGGCACTAAAAGGAAATAAAGTAACAGATAAAGCTCAGGAAAAATATTATTTATTTTTATTGCAAAATTCAAGTTTCTAATATAATTAACTAAATGTAAATCAGAATATTAGAAATACTTTATGAATCTACGAGGGGAAATGTGTTTGCTACAGCAGAAAGAGTTTTAAAAAAATAAGAATAATATAAAAAGCAAAATGTCCTATATAAATGATGTACAAATGTTAAAGTGTTTTATAGTGCAAATGTGTACACTTATAATAAAGTGTGCAAATTCAAATTACAGAGTCAAAAAATCAGTGAAAAGTGTTACAATATCATGATTTCATTCAGCACTCCTTACAAATCTGATGTGATTTGGGCCAAGACATCAACTGCAAATCGTAAAACCGTAAATTTTGAATGATTTCTAGACCTTGACAAGTTGTTTTGATCATAAAGTAAAATACTATGTTGTTAAGTTCCAGACACCAGTGACTAAATGTTTTGTGCCTTTCTGGACACTCTGTGATCTGTAAGGTGTAATGTGTAAATGATAAACTGAAGCATAATATTGTTGAAATTTACCTTATTTTTCTTATGAAATTTCAAGTTATTCATAATGTTTTGTGTTTAATGTTCATTAAATGTGAGCATTTTCAGAATGTACTTTTTTGCTGTAGAACAAAGGGAAATTATCATTATTTATAGGCTATTATGCTTAAATGCACACTACAGATCAAATGGAACTGTATGTGGCCCTGGACTAAAATGAGTTTGACACCCCTAAACTAGACAATTGGTTTCATATTCAGTTTTTCATTACAGTAAAGTAATAACAATAAAGGATTTTGTTCCCATAAAAAAAAACTTAAACTGCTGTTGATATCAGACAAAATATTTTTTTTATTTTACCTGTCATACATCACTGTATAATAATCAGACAGACACAGTGATCAGAGGTGATTGTGTGTGTTCCCTAACGGCAGTTTCAGGCTAATTGATGATTAGAAAACCGTTGTGCAATTATGTTAGCACATGAATAAAAGTGTGAGTTTTCATGGATGCATAAAATTGTCTGGGTGGCCTAAAACTTTTGAACGGTAGTGTATGATTACCTTTGAAATGGTGATGCATTTGGTCCTGCAAAAATACTCTCTTTTTGTCCAATTTTAGTCAAAAAGTGTAAAAACTCTCCACTGAAGTGAGACTTGTTCTACCTGCTTTCACAGTGAAATGATTAGTTTGAAGTATTTCTTAAATCCGGTTTCATTTTGGTTAATTGTTGTGTGACAACCTGCAACAAACAATGTAAAAATGAATCTACTTAAAATGACATAAAACAGGTAGCAACTACAGAGAACACTTTAGTCCAAAAATCAGTTAGAAAGCAGTTTATATCTTAAAATGGAGCCACGATGGATTGTCTTTGATATGAAATAATAATTACTACAGTAACATTTCATCTAAACTACTGAATGTTAGAGGAAAAAAGAAAAACAGACCTTTACACTACAACAAAGGAAGTTTACCGTCTTGTTTTTGGATGGGACAAACTTGTTGATTGGAGCTGAAAAATGCTTCACAAAGCTAAGAGCAGATGTTCCAAAAGAAGCCTAATAACTGAATGCATTTAGTGCTTAACCACAGTGTTAAGGTCTGGTAAATAAAAGTACAATATGAGCTGTTCAGGAGTCAGTGATTGCTGAAATGATGTTTCCAAGCCTGGAACTTTCCATCTGCTACAGACTGAAGTGATCTATGTACACATCACACTGATGATTCCTCCTCAGATAGTCCTCCTGAACTCCTCCTAGTAGATCACTTTCTTCTTTTAAAATATTTAGAAAAACTGAATTTATCATGAGGCCTTTTGTCTAATTATATAATCAGTTCATTTAAAGTTATATTGTATTTATTTTTAGTTTATTCCTATGTATTTATTTTATTATTTGTGTCTTTTACCATGTTGTTCTAATTTAATTTGATTTAATTTAATTTAGTTATTGTTGGCTTTTGTGTATTTGTATTTTGTGTATTATTATCATCATCAACAACAACAACAACAACAACAATAACAATAATGTCCATCTCTTCCAGCTACACCAGTCTATGCTGTATAACACCTCTAAATGGCTTCTGTTATTTTTAGTTATTTATTTTTTATTTTTCCTTTGTTGTTTGTTTTCATTACAGATTTAAATGAAACTGGAAAGTGAACACAACACATCGTGAACAGTGTGTTTACTAAATGATTAAATGGAACACTGTGTGCTAATCTTTGTCTTTGCTGCTGTTAGGTAAAGGACCATATCCGCTTATATTTTAACTTTCTTCAGGATTAATGAACTTCTATCTTATCTTACCTTAACTAAAGTCTCACCTAATCTGTTCTTATAACACCTAAAGTATCTTAATCCAAATTAAATCCTGTCTGTGTTTCCTTAGTTTGAAGTAGAAATGCTCTATGGATCTACTGAAAATGTTTCACTGAGGATATTTTCCAGGTTCTTTGCCTAACGTTCTGGTTTCTTAATGTTTTAAAGAGGCTTCTCTGATCCCAACAAGCTCATGTTTATTAATTCATCTCAGCAATGCCTTGCTCTAGATTTACAGTCATTCCTAGATTTCATTTGATGTTTGATGGCATACATTCAGTGCTGACATGACAAACTGTCCTCGTGGTCTCCTCAGCTCGTCTCCTTCATCCAGGACTGGGTCTGTCCCCGTAGTGTCAAAGCTGAGCCTCCTGTCATTAGCATGCCAAAGGTCTCAAGGTCTACTGTAGGGCAGCTAGATGAGGGCCGGCAGGGGCCACAGAGGGGTGGGAGCGTTGGGGGGGCAATTACTGTCCCCACTAATTCTTTTTATCCCTTTCAAAGGGACGGGTGATTAGAAGAGGAAAGTTTAGATTTCCTGAACTTGAAGTGGAAACACGAAAGTGACAGACGAAGCTCAGGACTCAATCCACATCAGGGAGGGCTGGGAATGAGTGTGTGTGAGTGTGAATGTGTGTGTGAATGTGTGTGTGAATGTGTGTGTGTGTGTGTGTGGTAAGGCTTCAGTCTTTACTAGGGGGATGTGAGGAAGTGCTGGTTGGAGAGTTTTGTACTGTATTGTGTTGCACTATATTTTACTGTATCACATCATATTACACTGTAGAATACCAATTCAAATTGTGCTATAACCTATTGCATCTTATCATAATGTACCATATGGTGTACGTATCGTATTTTATTAGAACGTACCATATGGTGTATCGAATCGCACCACATATATCATATTAGTTTGCATAGTATTTGTATCATATCATATCAAACTGTATCGTATTGTATCGTATCATATTAGTTTGCATCATATCGTATTATATCGCATCCCATCATATCATATTGTATTGTAGCAGTGTGCATAGTATTCGTATCGAATCGTATTGTATCATGTTAGTTTGCATAGTATTCATATTGTATCGAATCGCATCGTATTAGCTTGCATAGTAAATGTATTGTTTTGTATCTAATCGAATTGTACTAGTTTGCATAGTATTCGGATCGTAACATATCATATGAAATTGTATCATATATAGTTTGTGTTGTATCATATCGTATCATATTAGTTTGTATCGTATCTTGTCACATCACATCGCATCCCATCATATTGTATTGTATCGTATCACTTCGCGTAGCATTCATATCGTATTGTATTAGTTTGCATAGTATTTGTATCATATTGTATTGAATCGTATTGTAACGTATTGGCTTGCATAGTATTCGTATCATATATATAATCTTATCGAATTGTATTGTATCGTATCGTGTTAGTTTGCATAGAATCGTACTGTATTTTATTGTAGCGTATCATACATACTATTGTATCACAGTGTATCTTATCTTACTGCACTGGATTGTATCATATTGTATGTAATTGTCTGGCAGCTGCAGTTCTTAGATCAGCTGTACATTTTCTAGCAGTAGTATTATACAAATACACTGCAGGTTACTCAACTATTTCCAGCTAAATTACTTTGACTACATTCCGGAGAGAAACATTATACATTTTACTTCACTACATTTATCTGACAGCTCTGGTGTTTTATAGAACCATAACTGATTTAAGGAGCAGTTTATCATATTATAAATTGGCATTTCACTGATCAATTTCATGGGCAAGAAACTTGATAACTGAATAAATTATACTGCATTGTTATCAGCTGCAACACCAACATGCATCCTACATTTTCATACATCAGTGCCTGTTTCTGAGCTACAATATGTAACCACAGAAATAACAAATCTAACCATTTTGTCCTTATTCAAGTGCAGTGAAGTTCAATCTCATTACATTTAGTAAATTCAGAAGTGTTGGTGCCACAGCTTTATTTATTCTGGTATGTCCTTGTGCTCACAGTAACTAATGTTATTTAGATCCTCAAGATGCTAATTTTGGGATCTTCTAGCACTTCTGTATGTGCTGCTGCTAAACAAGCTCAGAGAAGTGACCTAATAATGACACCTTTAAATCAGCTGAGTTGAAAATGCAGTGAAACAGAGGGAACGCATTTCCACCGTTTTATTTCCTCTTTTTTCTATTTCTTCCTCTGCTGTCTTCGATAATTGATGGCTTATTTGATTTGAAATGCATCAACATGAGCTGAGAAGACACAAAAATAACAATTCCACTGACAAAATAAACAAGAAAAACAGAAAGCGTCCTTATATTGACTCATTAATATGAACTTTCCTCTCCAGCAATAAGGTTCATTTTTGGTTGAACCATTGTTTCAGTATTAAAACCTTCCTGGGCAGCAGACAGGGCTATATTTACTATTCAGAAATGTCTTCTTTAAAACTCTTTTTCTAGTAATTTGGGCTATTTTTTAATAAGGGAGAGATAAATAGACACTGTACAAGGAGATTTTACAGTTTTATAGGATATCCTCACTATTTTTGGATGCAAAGTGTTCCAGTATTCATCGGTTATTACAAAATAAAAGGCTTCTCAACCACAATCTACAGAAGCATGGAAACTTTAAACAATTAATAACCAAAAAAGAGAAATTAAACAATAAGAAAATCTTAAACTTTGAAAGAAAAAAAGAAAAATAGAACCCTTTTGATGTTTGCCCAAATTTTTTCTGAATGTGTCAAAGGACAGATAGAAACTGGTGCCATAAAATAGACAAGAAAAGTGCAGTACCAAGGCTGCTCAGTTGTTCTATCATCTCCAATTGCTGAAATCTTGAAAAAAATTGTGCCAGAAATCACGGCACCATAGAATGTTGCCATTTGATATAGATGTACCCACAAACACAATGACCTTGTGCTGAGCACAAGTGTGTGTTATGCTTGTGTACGTTATGTACGGATACTGAATCGCATGACCTAAATATGTAGCAGGCGACGGGAATTGATGGGACTCCCCACAATTTAATCAGTTGTTCCTCGTATGATTTCCGATGTAAGTCCTGATAAGTCCGCAGTGATGGATTTGTAGTAGGATCACAATCATGTGATCCTCAGCAGGCAGCTGTCGTAGTGTTCACTTGTTGTCATAGTAACAGCGACACCGTGCCACTACCTTGCAATGATACAGAAATCTTTAACAAATCCATAAATACAGACTATAAGCTGCATCACTGCCAAAATCTAATCACTTGGTCCTTGTGTCATTTCTGACCTTCCCTAAAAATTTCACCCAAATCGGTTAGTCCTTTTTTGAGTAATGTTGCTAACAGACAGACAGACAGACAGACAGACAGAAAAACGGTCATTACATAACTCTGCTGCATTCCTTGGTGGAACAATACAAAATAATATGACACAAAAGAAGTCAGTAGATCTTTACTGATAGAAGGTGTGCTCCATCACTGAACAGTATTATCTTTTCATCAGACAAATTGTTAAATGTATTCTATCCCTTTAGGCCTGACAGTGTTTTATTATTGTCCATATCAGTAAAATTGTATCTTTTATTGCTGTGTTATTTTGTCCAGCAACCGTCTTATGTCATAGTTCATGAAAAATGACTTTGTGTGTTTGTATGAGAGAGAGAGTGTGTTTTTTCTTCCCAGGGCTGACTCATCCGCCTCCCCGTGTTTACTTATTTAGGCCAGCGAAGTTCTCTGGAAAATATGCATCGTTATAACTGTCTCTTTGTGAAGCACCAGACCTCTGCAATATTTCTCACCTAGGTGAGTGTGTGCTGATGCCAGAGCAGAGCCCTGCATCGGTTAACCCTCAGCCTGCCGGACAGCAGCAGCAGCAGCAGCAGCAGCAGCAGCAGCAGCAGCAGTGTGTGTGTGTTTATGTGGAGAGAAAAGCTGTGGGAAACCTCAGGTGGCTTTTCAAGCAAACTTCATATCTCGGAGCAGACGTTCGCTCACCGTGTGGGACCGAGATGCTCCTCCTTTAGCCCAGCTTCGCCTGTCAGTCATGTTGCGAGGATGTTTTGTGTTGTTTTGTGCTTTAATCATTCTCGCCCCGGCAACACCCGACAAACACACAGCTGAAGCTCGAGCCAAGAGAGTGTTTTGTTGCTGCAGCTACAGTCGACTCATCCCTGACTTACCAAACAGGCATGACCGCCGCATGAATCCTAGCTTATGAGGAAGCTTCCAGTTGCGAGTCCGTCGGGGGTCAGCAGAGCCTGAAGGCCGGTCTGGGGTGGGGGGTTATATTCTGTATGCAGCCGCTTTTTAACACTCTCTGTCTCCTTCTCTACGCCCTGCAAAATAAAAAGGAAGAGGCTGCTGAATGATACGGGATGGAAAGGTGTGAGAGAACCCCTTTACATTTATGGCCTCTGTAGAACTGGAGGAAGTGGTGTAGTAAAGTGGAGTCGCGCTCCAAAGCCTTCACCCAATTCCAAGTACATCACAGACAGTGGAACCAGAGGGAAACAACAAGAACAAGGAGGCTGAAACCTAAACACCTTTGTTTAGATCGACCGGTACAATTAATATAAGTATTATGCTGAATACTGTACACCAGGTGATATATAATATTATATAAATTCAATTCATTTTCAGTTCAATATTGGCATAAATATCCATCAAAGATGAACTAATTCCAAAATAATACTAAAAAAAGCACACAACAATGCAAATTATGAAGTGGAATATAGAAATAAAATGATAGAGTTGCAAGAGTTGTTCTTTCTACCTGATATGTTGTACTTGAGATCTTTGGTGTAGGTTTGGTTTGAAGATTAGTGGCGACACATTAAGCAGGAATCTGGGAGTTCTCCAGTTTGCTGGAACTTGCTTTCCTCATTTGTGCTTTTTTTTTTTTTTTTTTTACATCCGTTTATAGACTTCCATCACTCATATGTGTTTTAACAAGATTTCTTCTCATGCTGGAAACTTTCTACACATTTACAAAATATCTCACACATATCAGTGTTTGATATGCTGCAGAAAAAAACAACTGCATGTATAGTTTTTTTTTAGAAAACAAGTGCACATGTTCAACATAAAGTCGCCACTAAAATCCATGTATGTGCTTGAGATGATAATGTATAAAAGGGTAAGTTATGAGGTATGAGCTATGACTCTTCAGTGAGGCTTTTAAAACTGCAAACTAATAAAAATGTAACTTACTTTCATTTTGTGTGTGTGTGCGTGTGTGTGTGTGTGTGTGTGTGTGTGTGTGTGTGTGTGTGTGTGTGTGTGTGTGTGTGTGTGTGTGTGTGTTGCATCTTTTTGTGCTACAGAACTAAAATGTTGTTGATCATTATTTACAGCAGGGGTGTCAAACATCGCAGTGTCCAACCCGCCCTACTTTGCAGAGACATTAACTGAAAATTGTAAATTTATAAACCTGTAAATTTTAAATAATTTCTAGACCTTGCAAGTTGTTTTGATCATAAAGTTAAATACTATGTCGTTCAGTTCCAGATACCTGTGACTAAATGCATTGTGCCTTTATAGATAAACTGTGATCTGTAAGTTGTAATGTGTAAATGATAAACTGAGGCATAATGTTGTTGAAACTGAACTCATTTTAAAATAATTTTTCTTCAGAAATTTGAGGTTGTTCTTAATGTTTTGCATTATTTGTCACTTTTGCAATGCTCTGTTCTTTTGCCATATGCTGCCACTTGCACAGTTTTTGTACATTTTTTGTAAAGATTTCTATTTAAGTCTTTTAATCCACTATTTAGTTATTTTTTATTCTCATTTTATTTTCTTAACTCATTTATCTTGTATGGTTAAAAATCATCTGGAATTTCATTGTACACTGTGTATAATGACAATAAAGCTTTTGAAAATCTTATCTTAAAAAGTTCACTAAATGTAAACATTTTCAAAATGCATTTTTTTTGTACTAAAACAGAGGGAAGCATTCAGAGTTTTGGTTACTTATAGGTTATTATGCTGTGATTTTACTGGCCTGGCCTACTTGAGATCAAACTGTCCTGAAAGTGGCCCCTGAACTGAAATGAGTTTAACACCCCTGATTAACAAGAACTGTCAAATAAATCTCCCATGTGTGATCATTTTAACCCTCCAGCTGTGCTCTCAGTTGATGCTGTTATTTATTCCCTGAGGCCTTCGGCTGCAAGTCTGAAGAAAACAGACACACCTATAAGATCATGTAGCACTTCAGCAGCCCACATATTCAAATAGGTCAGCTTATACTAAAAAATGTTATCATTGATCATTTAAATATAGTACAAAATCAGCGACAGTTACACAATGAGTACAGTGGACAAGAATCCAGAGAATGATAGGAAATAAATGAACCTCTGCTCTGTTTTCTGAAGAATCTAATTGTTAAATTTACAGTATTTTCATCTGACATGTGGTGAAAATAGAAAGTAGCAGAAAAATGCAAACGAAAAAAGTTACTCTAACGTGCAGAACAGTTCCATCAGTGGGAAACATATTTGAAAGTGAATAAAGTCCCACAACACTAAATTCAGCAGCTTCTGCCTTGTAATGGATCACGTCACTGAATCAGATTCAACCAGCTGGTTTCCACTTACCGTGTGAGGTGGACTTAAGAGATTTGGTGTTAAATTATAGCAGACTGAGACTGTTACAGCAGAATTAGCCTCTGCCTGGCTGAAATATTTAATATCAGAGGGAACCCTGGAGGCCCATTTTGCAAATCCAGGCATCACTTGTGGGCCGTCCACACTTTGGCACAACAGGAACACAGTCTCCCCTAATGGCCCTTAGTCAGTAAACACAAGTCCTCTGCCATGTGGATTTGGGGCAACAAAAGATTAGCACTATTTGCAAATATACAACTGAGTTCAAAGGCACAGCTCTCTTTCCTCACTTCCCTTCTTTTGTTTGCTCACGCAGCTTTGAATGGCATCAGCTTCAACACTCTCATAGCCTTCCAGGTATCAAATTATAAATCCTAAACTTCATCCAAGCTGTAATTTCATTTGTTAAGTCATTCTTTGAACACTTTAAAACATTTCAAAGAGCTGATGTTTTTCTTTTAAATTCTTACTTATAAGTCAAATTTGAATTTATAAATTCTAAACATTTGCAGAATTTTGGAGAGCGGCTCAGGTTGGAGTGGGGCCGGCCTTTGGAGAAGCTGGTCACAGAGGAGGCGAGGTGTGTGCGCGCAAACCACGCCCCACGTCCCCATGAGGTCCCTGGGGGCCCTTAAATGAGGAGGCCTCTGGGTGTAGACACCAGTATCCATCGGGCCTGTCTCGGAGTCCCATCAGCATAACGTCTCGGATTTAGGTCTATCAGCACAGCTTGGAAATATGACTTCTTCCAACCCCGACCAGCGCCTGGAGCATCTCCTGAGCGCCGTGGAGAGCGAGTTCCAGAAGGGCAGCGAGAAGGGAGACGCGTCCGAGAGGGATATTAAACTGACGCTGGATGACGCAGACTTATGGAACAAGTTTAAAGAGTTAACCAACGAGATGATCGTGACAAAGACGGGGAGGTAGGTTCAATGCAGCAGACTGTGGAGAGGCCGCTGCTGGCGCACAGGTCGGGCACATTTTACGCACGACGCTTTTCATAGTTAGGAGTTCAGGTTCGTTTGTAAAAAGATTGTTAATTTCAAAAACTGGTTTTCAAACCTACATAAGAGACTCACATATACACAAGTTCTCTGTCAAAAGTTCCCCACGGGCCTTGGAGGCCTCGGGAGGTTTATAAAAATGGCACGAAACTTGCTTGTGTGATTAATCTGCAAGAGATCAACGTGTTTAAACAAAGCAGAATTCCCTCACAAACCAATTGTTCCAAATTCCATCTTTGTTTTCCAGGAGGATGTTTCCAGTTCTCAGGGCCAGCGTCACCGGCCTGGACCCGAACGCCATGTATTCGGTGCTGCTGGATTTCGTTGCCGCGGACAACAACCGCTGGAAATACGTGAACGGGGAGTGGGTCCCCGGTGGCAAACCGGAACCCCAAAGCCCCAGCTGCGTCTACATCCACCCGGACTCCCCCAACTTCGGAGCGCACTGGATGAAGGCGCCCGTCTCCTTCAGCAAAGTCAAACTCTCCAATAAACTGAACGGCGGCGGACAGGTGAGGCACCGTTAATACGCACCATTTTTGCGCGAAGAAATATTAATTATGGGATAAGCAAATCTTTAAAAATATTAAATTTATGATACATCACTTTTGTAAATTAGTCCTTAAGTGTTTGATGTAACAGAGAAGCAAACACATTAAGTTTTTCAGTCAACAGCTACTCATATTTCTCACTTAAATTGTTCAGATTTGTCAGAATTGGACACATAACTAAAAAATGTGGCTCATTTATCTCTAGAGAAAGACAATCTATTCAAGGAATCCTGTGATTTTTTTCCTGGCGTCACTGGATTTATGCCACTTTTACTGAGCTTGATATCAGAAAAACCCAAGACTCATAAAAAAAATGAACTAATGGTGACATTACCTTCAATGTTTCCACAGATCATGCTGAATTCTCTGCACAAATACGAGCCTCGGATACACATCGTGAAGGTTGGAGGCATCCAGAAGATGATCAGCAGCCAGTCTTTCCCTGAAACGCAGTTCATCGCTGTCACCGCCTACCAGAATGAAGAGGTCATTTGTACAACGATCACCAACTTCCTCACTGAGAAACCTCGTCAGCCGTGATGTCTTTTAAATATCAAATGAAATGCTAATAGCTGTATATCTCCTACAGATCACTGCCTTGAAGATCAAGCACAATCCCTTTGCTAAAGCCTTTCTGGACGCTAAAGAGAGGTACAGACTGAAACTTCAACTTATCCTCAAGCTGCTAAGTTCGTATGTGAGAAGCAGAGTAGCTAATGTTGTTTTTGATTTCAGGAGCGACCACAAAGAAGTCCCTGATCACAGCGCAGACAATCAGCAGTCTGGCTACTCTCAACGTGAGTTTCATGTGTCTTCTTTAGGTTTAAAATCTATAAAAGTAGACAGCACGGGTGTCTCTACTGGACGTCCGAATCGTACTGTATGTTTAGGATGTGCTCAGCTGTTCTAATCAAGTCAAATGCTTATTAATCTTAACTATTTGTACTCTGATGTGTGACTGAATGGCTCATCTGCTCTCTGCAGTTGGAGGTTGGTTCCTCCCCGGCCAGAGTCCCATCTGCCCCAGCAGCAGCCCCCCTCAGTTCAGCAGCACAGCCGGACACTCCTCTGGCTCCTACTGCGAGCGCTACTCCAGCCTGAGGAGCCACAGAGCAGCTCCATATCCCAGCCACTACCCCCACCGCACCTCCAGCTCAAGTGAGACCCTCCTCAGACCCCATCTATTACAGTATTGGTGTTAAAAATGCATATGAATAAAAACTAGAACCGGCATTAATTTGTACCTCGTTTTCAGACAACTACATGGACAACACTTCAGGGACTCTGCCGACTCATGACAGCTGGTCTGCTCTCCAGATCCCCAACTCCACAGGCATGGGCACTCTGTCCCACACCACCAACTCCACATCTAACTCTAGGTGAGCCTCTTAGCCTTTTAACACGTTTATCTTTGTGTCAGAGGCAATTTAAAAGTACTTCAGTGTCACTGGAGCATCGCTGGTTACATGTTACGGGTTGAGAAAGCCCAATAATCTGTGATGTCATCCTGCGCGACCCCACATTTTTACCAACAAAATATTAAATCAAACCAACCCTCTCGTCCACAGTCAGTACCCCAGCCTCTGGTCAGTAGCCGGCACCACCCTCACCCCTTCAGGCTCGGCCTCCGGCTCCATACCCGGAGGCCTGACCTCCCAGTTCCTGAGGGGTTCTTCCTACACGGGACTGACCTCCTCGCTGCCCGTCTCCTCACCCTCCTCCATGTACGACCCCAGCCTCAGCGAGGTCGGTGTTGGGGAAGCCCAGTTCGAGAGCTCCATCGCCAGGCTGACCGCCACCTGGGCGCCTGTAGCTCAGAGCTACTGAAGCTTTGACTCTGCTGCCCGGCCGTCGTCTCTGGAGGCTGGAGACACCTGAAGCAGCATAAAGACAGAAACACAGGTCCTGGAGAAGAGGTGGAAAAGTCACAAGACCTGCAAGGCTGTTTGTGATAAGCCGTAGCGTATCCATTCCAAAGATCTACTGAACAAAGCTGATGTGCAAAGACAGAACTTGAAAGACAATCCGTCTCAGTTTCACCCTACGATAAGCAGCAGTAGAACAGCTGCACAGTGAGAACTCTTTGCTCTTAGTCAGTCCCAACATGCTTATTACACCTTTTTAACATGTTTATTACCTTTTTGACTCCACACAACCAGCATCAACTGAACAATCATTGGCATTTTGTTTTTATTCTTAACTATATAAGAAAAAAAAGGTTCTGCTAACATATATGTGTACATGTGTGTATATAGAATAAATTAACGTTCTGTGTTATCAATATAAATGTGGTTTTTCTCTGATTGCAATACAAATGTTCCACGTTGAAAGACACAAGTGCCTTCTGCATCCTGGCAGGGTTTTGTCGAACAAGAAGACGCCCCTGCACAAAAGCGTGTACATAAACTATGTATTTGTATTTTAACTCGCTGTGAGTTTTATTTATGTCATTTAATAATAAATTAAAAATGTTTTGTTTTCTCAGATATCATTTTGTCCGTTTTTCACTCAGTACTTTGGATTGGAAGCAGTAAGATGTATGGTTTCTCTTTTGTTTTTTGTCTGAAATCAAACTAAATTTCACAAAGTAATAAATATGAGCAAAATTAAAGATAAAACATCATCTATACTTATGCTAAAATCTGCGATCTGTGGGGTCAAAGGGCAAACAGGGGCCACTGTGTTTTAATTAATAGGAAACCATTCAGGGGTCATGCAGCAGACTCCTGTTCTCATTTTAAAGCCTATGGGTTTAGTCTCGAGGTGTAAGTCTCACTTTGCCTTCACGCATCAAACCACAGTCATCAAACTTTTGCCCCTGCAATATGAGCTTTCTTTAAATAACAGCAGCGGCACAGCGACGCTAAGTGAATGCGGTTTCTCTGACATGTGACTGAAATGACGATGTGATAGAGAAGTGTCCAGTTTAAGACATCTATCTTTGCCATCACTGGCACCCTTTTGTTACAATCTGCGTTGTGGTGCGACGTACAGCTAACACGTTCAGATCTGCGTGTGAGGAAGTCAAAGAATATGAACCCAAAATGCTAACACCTGGGACTGAATTCAATACACTGACATATGCACATTGACGCTACTATACCTGCAAAGTTAGCAGGAACACAGCGAGAGACACCAAACTCCACTCACTTTACAGAGATTTATTTGCACAACATAGCTTGAACCATCTTGTAATAATGAGAACAAGAAAAGCCCTCAGAGAGCGCAGTACTCCGCCAAGGTTGTTCATTCCCCCATATGGCATTGTCAGAAACGGAGCATTTTTTTTTTTTTAGAAATGAAGCATTTGTTTATTAGTTATTGACGATCAGAAATCATGGCAACATAGAATATGGGCATTTAATATAGATGTACCCACAAACAAAATGACTTTGCGCTGAGCACGGACGTGTGTTCTGCATGTGTACGTTATGTACGGATACAGAATCGGCATGACCTAAATATGTGGCGGGAATTGATGGGACTCAGAAACACCCCCACATTCGAATCAATTGTTCCTTGTATGATTTTCGACGGATAAGTCCACAGTGATCGATTTGTAGTAGGATCACAATCATGTGATCGTCAGCAGGCAGCTGACGTAGTGTTCACTTGTTGTCACAGTTACAGTGATGTCATGCGGCTATCTCAGTGACACAGATATCTTCAACAAATCCATGGATCCAGACTATAATCCGCATCACTGCCAAAATCTAATCAGCTGGTCCTTGTGTCATTTCTGACCTTCCCTGAAAATTTCATCCAAATCTGTTAGTCTGTTTTTGAGTAATGTTGCACACAGGCAGACAGACAGACAGAAAAACAATCATCACACAACTCCGCTGCGTTCCTTGGCAGAACAATAACACAACATATTTTTGTATTTTTGAGCAACGTTGCGCACAGATGGAATAACAGATGGACAGACAAACGTATGTCGATTGTCACATAACTCCACAGCATTCCTTGGCGGAGTAACATTGTTTATGGTGCAAATTCATACAATTTATTATTATCAATAGAGCTAAAAAGATGTGAATAAGTTAGATGATGAAAGGATTTTTAGGGTAAAATATATGTTTTAAAATATGTCATAAAATGAACAGACTTTTGTTCATAAAGGAGAGAAGGTTTTCACACTTTTGAGCTTTCCTAATTCAAGTTCATAGCTTATACAGCCCCATTTTTAAACAATAATAATATTTTTTTAAGAAAATCTATACATATAAACCTAGTATATTTTAAAACATTGAATAGTACTCATTTTAATGGAAAATTACATCTTTATACACTACCGTTCAAAAGCTTGGGGTCACTTAGAAATGTCTTTATTTTTGAAAGAAAAGCTTTTTTTCCAAATAAAGATAACATTAAATCAATCAGAAATCCAGTCCAGACATTGGTCAATGACTATTCTAGCTGGAAACAGCTGATTTTTAATGGAATATCTCCATAGGGGTACAGAGGAACATTTCCAGCAACCATCACTCCTGTGTTCTAATGCTACATTGTGTTAGCTAATGGTGTTGAAAGGCTCATTAATGATTAGAAAATCCTTGTGCAATTATGTTAATAAAAGTATGAGCTTTCATGAAAAACACGAAATTGTCTGGGTGACCCCAAACTTTAAATCAATATTCTAACAATTGTGGAGTAAAATTTAAAGCATTGTCAAAATAAAACAAAAGTCAATAAAAGCTATAATCTATAACCGTAGTCCAAGTCAAGCATCCACTAAACAAGAAAAAATACAGTCAAAAATTGCTTCAGTATGCAGGTCTTTGGTTGATTCAGTTCTCATACCTGAGGCTTGGCTGCACACTCATGATGTCAGTGGCGTGATGTGTGTGTGTGTGTCAGGCCCACAGAGGTTCCGGCCCCTGAACAGTGATGGAGTGGGTCCTCACCGAGGTGTAAATGAAGGCAGGAGGGTCATGAGGCCACAGGCAAACAGTAATGAAGCAGCAATGTGACCTGCAGCTGGCGAGGCGGCTCACGGAGGAGCAAAGGTCCTGTCATGAAACGCTGACATCTCCCAAAACTAAACTTTACTGCCGCTCCAAATTGAGGGATTTATCCGTTAGCTCGAATGAAATACAGTGATGTCTTTGTTTACCAGTTACACTTGAGATCATGAGAATGGTCAGATCAGTACATTGGCACTGTGCACTAAAGACAAGCAGTTTAGCAGCGTCACAGGATTCTGAACTAAAAAGACACTGCAATACATTTCACATTAACACATTTGGTGAACAGAGTTAAGTGTTTGGGAGGTGGTAGAGACCAAAAAAAGAGGTAAAACTGAGGGAGTATTGATGCTTCACTTGGCTAGAAACACAGCTTCAGTTGAATAATGATGTTAATGTATTACTGTGTAAAAAGTATGTGTATGTGTATAAATGTTTGAAAGCAAGTTCAACAAATCAACTGAAAAGGTGGCCAAAAAGGACAAATAATAAACAGAGAAACGAATGGAGCTGGAGCAGAATTAATGGGAAAATAATGGAAACTCCATATGAAGACAGATCAGAATTTAACTCACACCAAAGCTTCATTACTTAAATCAATAGTTGCATTTTCATCCATCTGTTATTAAGCACATTTGCAAATGGCACTTTGTGGAAACACAGAAATGTCAGAAAAATATGCTCTTTTTATGGCTGAGGTGGAAAAGTTGGTGAAAAAGCAACTTGAAACTAAGTGCAATAGAAACACACTTAGAAAATAACTGATGTTCATGTAGCGTCAACATTTACCGAAGCTTCTGTTAAAACATCAGATTTGTGTGGAGCATTAAACAGGAAACTGTATCCTTCCTCAAAGTATTTAGATTATATTCTGTGACAGGCTGATGAACAACTGTGGCCACCCTGGACACAGTTGTTGTTGTTATCATTATTATTGTTCCACAAATGTGGCTGTGGGGACTGTTGGCAAAGACAAATTCTGGGATTGCACATGGACAAAGCTCTGTACAGATGATAAAATATACTCCAGTCGTACTCTAGTGGACCTTTGAGTATGCAAACATGGAAACTATAACGCAGGCTTAACACATAAAACAGCATTCCTGTATCACACTCACTGTCGTGCTCTTGCAATTATGTGCCTCTTTTATTGTTGATTTGTATTTAATCTGTTTACCACTAGTAAACACTTATGCATATTGTTCATATTGCTTTGTAATTTCCCTTATTTTTCTTTATTTATTTGGCTTACAACCGGGACCCAAGTACTAATTTCATGCCACCTCATGTGAATACATGTGCTGGCATGATGATAAAGAACCTTGAATTCTTGAATCTAGAAAGCATTGTAAAACAAGCCCTTCTATTCCTGTAACAGTTCTGGATTTTGTTTTGCTGATTTTTGCAACAAATTTGGCCAAAATTTGGATGGAAAACCTTCTCAAGGCAGTTAATAACTTTTCACCTCCAACTTTCTGTCAATAATCTCTGAATTAAAGAAGGATTAGAGGCATATTTCCAATTTCATAGCAGACCCTGTAAACAACATTTGCTTCATGAGGCCTTGGTTCTAACCACTGAACTCTCACATGTTCACTAGCCAGTCTCTAACTGCGTCTGGTTTGTAAAATGTGTTTTGGACTTAAAATGGGGTTGACTGCAGCAGCGTTGTCGGTCAGAAAACCAGAACAATGAGCTTAAAGAAGCTAAAAAGCTCTGTGGAGTGTCTCCGATCGATACCAGATATGCTCTCTAAAAATAATTCAATGGACCAGTTACAACCACATAATTAAACCCACGGTTGCAACTAGTAGAACTATTTAGATAAACCTTTTAAGTTGCAAACATTATTGTGATGGGTTGGGGGGACATTAATGTTGGTAATTGCATCAACTTAATATTGTGTGCATTGTTTAATTTGAAAATAAATTCAAGTTGAGGTAATTTAGTGCAATTGGTTAGATTTTTTTTTTATCTAGAGGTTTCAAGTCCCTCCCCTTCCTACTTAACATTGTAGCAACTCCATTATCTCAATTTGCCAACTACATAATAGATAAATAACATGTAAACACCATTCAGAATAACCTAATCTTTTTTTAGTAATCAACTTTAAAAATTACATTTATGCTACCAATCATCAAATAAGTGATAATTAACAATACCTATGATTGTAGAGGAAAAACTAATTCCACAACATAATGTCATTAGAGGGCATCAAGACTAAAAAAAAGACGATTGCAAACTGGGGATTTTTTTGTTTTTTTAGCCCAAACATTATTTTTCAGAGTGCAGTGAGAATAACCCCCATGGGTTTGTCATTAGCTATTATTTATAGGATTTCAGGTTGATGCTGACTTTAGCAGACAATAAAAGGCACAAAAATAAAAGTCACTGAGCCCTTGGTCTCCATCTTCAGTGTGTGTGTGTGTTTATGAGCAGTTGTCCAGACCTGGTGTGGAGGATGTTTGCTGATGGTCTTTGCTCAGTCTGAGGTGGTAAACAGGTCCTACTGAGCTCAGGGCCGTCTCTGCCCTCTCTGTTATGGTGTGTGTTTGTGTGTGTGTGTGTGTGTGTGTGTGTGTGTGTGTGTGTGTGTGTGTGTGTGTGTGTTGGTCTGAGGACCCCGAGCTGACTGAAGCCTTTGTCCTCCAAGATGGCTGATCTGTTCTGTACACCTCAGCCTGCAGCCTCTGTTGGCTTTCACTAATTGACAATTGGAGTTTGACTTTGCACACCGGCCTCCTCTCCACCCCTGCAAGTGTGTGTTCTAAATACGCTTTACAGAGTGTGTCCAGCACCCAGGTGTGGAGGACAGATCCAGATGTTGGGTCAGTGTTGCCTAATGGTGACAGCAGTTAGTAGTTTTAGTCGTAGCAGCGGAGTTGTGAAGGATAAACACCCCAAAACTACAATTTCAATCAGTTTTAGTGACAGAATTGGATGCAGTCAAGAGCTGAAGTCACGTGGCACCATGAAAATCTAAATCTAACAGCCTCCCATCTCATCTTTGTCCTGGCGTCCCCTCACGTATCGCTCCACCGCTTCCAGGAATAATCCAGCAGCCTTACGGAAGCAGAGAGAAAGGCGAAGCGGCCTCCGCGAACGCCATGATTATGGAGGTGAGTCACGGCGTGCAAGGCCTTGTGGCTGATTTACGAGGGTCCGCGGCCAAAAAACAAGTCGTCAAGTCTGGAACAGCGAGTCAGCGCAGTGACGGGGAGGTGTGTTTGCAGACCGCCCACCTCACCCGCCCCAGAACCCCAACCCCGTCCCTCTGATGTCTGTGTGTCTTCGTTAATGAAGAAATTCTGGTACCTTGGTGAGACATTGCTCTCAGCTGAGCAGACTGTGCCTCCTCCGTGCCCTCAACCCCTGCACAGTCATACTGCTGCCCCACCCAACCGCAATCCCATCAGGCCTCTGGCTGGGCCTCTGTTCACCCTGTTACCTGAACTACTGAAAAATATCCTGATACCAGATCAACAGATTCTTGGAGAATTCTTAAATGCACCAACAAAAACTTTTAAGAACAAAAACAATAATGGCCAGTAGCAATGTTCTTTTTTTTGTGAATCGACTACCATGACATTAGGAGGCAACTCTGGCATTTATTACGGCATTATCTAGCATATTCCTCTAAAGAAAACCATTTTGGAGCCTTTACTTCATTAGTATGGTTTAAGTGTGAATTAAAAGATCCTGAACTCTGAGGTACACTGCAAACAAAGACTTTAAGACCTGTGTATTGTACAAGCTTATATTGTTCAACTGGAAACAGGCAATTATGAGATCCATCCATCCATCCATCATCTATGCACTGCTTAATCCTCACTAGGGTGGCAGGGCAGCTGGAGTCTATCCCAGCTGACTTAGAGTGAAGGCAGGAGACACCCTGGACATGTCACCAGTTTATCACAGGGCTACACATAGAGGCAAACAATCACAGTCACATTCACACCTACGGACAATTTAGTATCACCTATTAACCTCAGCATGTTTTTGGACTGTGGGAGGAAGCCGAAGTACCCCGAAAAATGAGCAAAGTTATTTAGGAGAATGCCACATGTCAAAGCAAGCAACATCCATGTGAATGTAGGACCCAAGGTTTCCCAGCAGAACTCGCCCAGAGCATCATGTTGCCTCCTTCAGCTTACATCCTGCTGCCATCTCTTCGTCAGGTAAATGATACATGTTTCATCAGACCAGGCCACCTTCTTCTCATGCTCCATTATCCAGTCCTGACACTCACCCATTGTAGCAGCTTTGGGTGAACAACATGCCCATTTTGTCTGGTTTGTTGCTAAACAGTCTCATACACAGCAAACTGAGTTACACTGTGTGTTCGGACACCTTTCAATCATAGCAGCATTAAGTTTTTCAGCAGTTTGTGCTATAATTGCTCTTCTATTGGATCAGACCACATGGGCCTGTAGTCCCTGCACACAATAATAAGCCTATGATCCTGTCACTGCAGTCTAGAACAAAGCTAAAATGAGAGTGAATATTGAAATAGTGGACAAATCATTAGCAATGTTACAGTGAGTCTGTTTTTGCATTACTTTCATTACTTTCTGTAAGCAGGATTGTAATGTAATGTAATCTGCAGTTTATTAACAAAACATTTCCATAAGACAAAAAAGATCTATTTGATACCAAAAATTTTGATAATTAAAAAAAAAATAAAAAATTGTAAATTTACTGAATACTTTTACCTCTTCAGGCCCACAAAACTGATGTCTTGTTTGACCTGCTCTTGTTTGGGGTCCACATTGTCATGTGATAGCAATGGTGGTATCAGCAGGCTCCAGTTAAAAAGGTTGGAAACTGCTGATTTAAAATGTCATCATGGCTGATTATTATGTGATCGCTACTGTAACATCTGGTTCAGTGCCCACGACAGAATAAATAAAAGCTCAGTGCCTTGTAATTTGCTCAAACATGGCAGGTCAATCTTTGCAAAAAAAAAAAAAAAACATTGTCCAATGAGGCAGCTGTCTGAGGAGCTTTTTTGAACTACACGAGCAATTTCACACATTACGAAGAGCTGCTGGCCAACATAAGCTAATGTATGTTTCCTCCGGTCGCCTCAGTGATGGTGACAGCCTCTCACCATCCTGACAGGCACAGTCCAGTCAGCTGTGGACAGTCGCACAGGCTGCAAAGACTTGTAAGCAAACTGGTCCTCGGTGAAGTAACATTTAGCAGCGGTGCATGATATCCACTGTGGTCTGAGTGAGAAACTGTGTCTTTCAGTCATTGGTAGCGGCGTGCTGATTATCCTCAGGGTGCAGGCGACATGTCAGCAAGTACACAGGAGAGTAAACTGCTGTATGTTAATGTGTCTGAATGATCACTCTTTCTGGCTAGTCTGTCAGTTGTTGATGAAAGATAACAATAAAACACCTTCGCTCTACTTACATGTCTTGGTGAATCCACCAATATTACACGTTTTAAAGTTAAGGCCCTTTGTGTCTACAGATGGAAGTAAGTCAAGTGATAAATTCAAGTCATGTTGCTTGAGTTAGAGTCATTGAGGCATCAACATTACCAGAATAAAAAGATCATCTCTGTTGCAGGCCTCCACAAAGTACCTAAATATAACCCTGCACCACAAATCATATGCTTTTCCCCTTTTCCTTTCGATACAGACAACTGCTCTTACAAAGTACATACTATCGCAGGCAGGATGCATACAATTAGGACATTTTACTTCCTCATAATATTTCACCTTGAGCTTTGATAAACATATGCTGCCCTGCATCAAATAGAACATTCTGGTATTTCAGGCATGCTGTATGTTAAATATTATGTATTAGGAACAACTGTCTGGCATACTGTATAGTATGCACTATATATTGGGGTCACAGAAATGTCCTTATTGTTGAAAGAAAAGCATTTTTTTTCAATGAAGATAACATTAAATTAATCAGAAATACAGTCCAGACATTGTTTATGTGGTAAATGACTATTCTAGCTGGAAACATCTGATTTTTAATGTAGTATCTCCATAGGGGTACAGAGGAACATTTCCAGCAACCATCACTCCTGTGTTCTAATGCTACATTGTGTTAGCTAATGGTGTTGAAAGGCTCACTGATGATTAGAAAACCCTTGTGCAATTATGTTAGCACATGAATAAAAGTGTGAGTTTTCATGGAAAACATGAAATTGTCTGAGTGACCCCAAATTTTTGAATGACAGTGTAGTAGTAGGGATACTGGAACACACCCTTAGACTGCAATGCATTGTGGGCAATGAAGGTGCTAGATTTTCACATGGAGGAACAAAACATGATTCTGCAGCATCTAATTTGAAATTTTCTGAGTTCTGCAATGAGTACAATGTTAAAACTATTCATCAAATGTCTTTTAGCTCTGTATTTAAAGCTATAATCCTTAAGATTTTAGCTTTTGGTGCTATTTATGGTCAACAATTGCTATTTAATGTGTTTACATTTAGTAATGAAACTACCTCCCTGTATTCAGTTTTATTATTGGTGGCAGAGTTTGCCATTAATGCCTGGATTCAAATCGTCTGTCTTTGCAGGAGGAAATCATAGGAACAGATGTATCCATTTAATCCAGTGTTACTGCTTTTAAATGTGTCACTGCTGTCAGACCCAATGTTTGGTTTCACATTTTGCTTCAAATGTTCTTAATCATCTTCAGGATCTGTAAGAGCATAAAACAGGTCATTAGATCGATCAGGTCTGAGTGAGTCTTTTAAAGATGTCTTTAAATCATTCTACTTAATACAAAGTAGAATCATATTGCTATATTGTTACTTTACATTATTTGCTTTCACACAGAGTAAACTTTTAAAAAATGAATTCATACATGCATGTTCCAGAAGAATAGGGTGTTTTATTCTAAAAGCAATGAACCATGGGGCAGATAAATGTTAAAAATGTTGCATCTGATTGATTACACCCTTCCTATTTACTTGATTACTTGTCACTCAAGAGCTGCTGTTAAACTTCATTTTTGTTTTTACTGAAGTTGGCTCTTAAGCGAACTACTTAAAGTGATTGACACTTGAAACTGTATAGGATTACTGCTCAATGGGCATAAACTACTCAAAAGAACACTCAGCCTTCCAAAGGCTCCCGCTGAACTTTAAGGAAAACACTGCTCTCTTGTGGATAAAAATGAAAATTCTGTCTGTTTGCTTTTCCATATACCAGCAGATACCTTTACAATATTGGACTGCTTCAATGGCCAAACATGTTTTACAGGAAAACATAACTTAAGCATCATCCACAGAGGCTCTATCAGGACAAGTCTTGGCAATGAACTCTGAAAAGTTGCCAACAAAAACTGCAGACAAAGGCTTTCTACTCAGTCTTTTCCCAACAGATTCACAGCACCGAATATATAAACTTTTAGATTTCTTTATTAAAAAAAAGTCCAGACACATCTTTAAATATGGAAACCACATGCAAAGGGAGAATGCAGGTGTTACATTTATCAAACTTTGTCTCAACAAAACAAAAACAAGATTCTTAAGACATGAAGCCAAAAGAATGGTAAAGAGATGAAGGGGGAGTTGGCTGGTGCCTGACGTCAGCTCTCATGTGGTTCAGATGATGCAGATTCTACAGGTGAAGCTGCAGACGACAGAAAGTCTCAGCTGAATTTGGCTTTAGAGAAATCCATCTCTGGGTGCTGAGCCATGAACCTGCAGATACAGAAAGTGTCAAAAACAAAAGGAAGGTCGACATTTTGCCACCCAAACAAGAAGCAGTCAGCCTTTTTTTTGACATCACAACTGAAACAATGTATTTGTTGTCAAACTCCACATCACTGAAGAAATCTTGACTGTACTTTGAGTATTTTATCATTTCATTTAGATTGGAATTTTCAAAATTACATAAAATGTATCAGTTGTATCAGTAGTTTATGTCTTATGTAACATCTGACAGCTTTTCTCTGGCTAGTATATTTCTGGATTGTCAAAGGAAGACCTTTGGGTTTTACCTTTAGTTACAGCACCTCCATCTGGTCAATGAGTGAATTCTTTTAAATGTACGAACAGTGAAAACGTACGATCCCTCTGAGATGCCACTGTCGCATAGCACGTTTGATTGGACAGACACGACGTGAACTTAGCGTCAGTAAAGAAACTCTGAGACCAATTATCTCCACAACGGTCACCACGGTAGTATTGTTTAACCCTTATAAAACTAAACAAGGTCCTTGGAGGCAGCTTTAACAAGCTTAAAGAGGAAATGGGCTTCGACAGACGGCAGACACGACTCCTCTGGACTCAACTGGGAACAGCAGAGGAGGAAGACGGGTCATTTACTACCAGCAATGATAAGACACACAAGGAGGGGGGAGGAGAATATTGTACCTTAAACAACAGTCAGAGCTGGATGACATCTTCTACGTAATTATTGTGTTAACAAATACTTCTGCATGTACACACACCATTTTAATACAACTCTGTATTTTTAAGTATTAAAGTGATGTGACAGGTAGAAGGAAATCAGTCTGTTATATGCACATTAAAGCAACACGTGTGCTTTTATGTTACAGTCCATTTACTATAACTGGGACTTAACTTTGTGGCCGTCTGTGTAAACAAAGTATACTGCAAGTTTTTACTCCTGAGCTGGCCAGTTCATTATACTACACCATAAATATTGGCTTTCAAACACTTTTAACCATCGCAGACGACAGAACGATAGACTAATTTTAGTGATCTGACATGATGGCAACAGGAAGTGAGACGCTGTGCAACAGAAATAACTGTCCTGGCAGAACATTGGTGGACATCTACGGTGTATCGTACATATACAGTATAGTACAGGGTTATTCAACTAAAACTAAAATTATAGCCATGGGAACCCCACATGTATTTAGTTGGTGATGCAGAAATCACAGGTTTTATATCTGGTCTGTTTAAACTGCTGCTGATAAGTTTATTAGTATTTATTAGAGAGAATATTCAATTAGAAACCTTAGTTTCACTGTGATTTGGCCACAAATATGTGATTTCCTTCATTATGAGACAGTGCCAGACCTACATGTACTTCAATACAATATCATGTTTGAATATATGAAGTTTGACAGTTTTATTGTGCAGATGTCTGTTAGAAAAAATCAGCTGCGTTGATCGGTAAATTAAATACAATACGCACGTTCAACAGTTTTCTACCAGCATTCCTGTCTTACATAATTTCCAGTAGAAGCTTTTAAGAGTCATAAATTTTTACTTTCCTCATTGTTCTCCATTAAAACAACCTGTTACCGATCAGTTAATTTTATGTGGAAAACGAGTCAAATGATGCGTTAAATGCTCCTGTTTGTGTGATGAGTTTGAAAACCACCTTCATACCTGTTAGCTCTGACTAAGGTTTTAGTTTCTGTCGAGTCGACCCACAAAAGCAAGTCTGACTATGTTAAACTCCCTCCCTAGTTCAGTCCTCCGTCAACACTAGAAAAGCTGCACTGGTTCAAATAGAAGCGTCCCGTCAAATCTAAAATCCCCTTATGATTTACTGATTATTGGTTCGGGTCCATATAGGATGAAATCTGTGTCCGGACTACTTAGTGACCTGGGGTCTAGCATGTATTGGATTGAATGAAGCCTCGATTCAGAGAATTTGGCCTCAAAGAATTTTAGTAATCGAATTACTCGAATAACCCGAGGAATCGTTTCACGCCTCGGGACTTCTAATGACACACTGAACACCCTCCATTTTTCTCTCCTCCACTCTCCATACATTTATTTGCCATGGTTACAAGTCAATTACTGTGTCTTCTCTCTTTCATAGTTTGTGTTTTGTCCTCTGAAGGCATCTCTGGCTGTGGAGCTGCATATTTCTGATCTGCAGTTACAGTCCTCACCTATTTCAACAGTGTTTCTTGTTATCTCATGCATTCTCACTGTTGTTTCTCTCTGCCATCCTATCCTCCCTCCCCTTCACCCTCACTCCAATCGCTTGAGGCAGATGGCTGCCCTCCCTGAGCCTGGTTCTGCTGGAGGTTTCCTCTTGTTAAAAGGAGTTTTTTTTTCTCCCTCTGTTGCCTGAGGGCTGCTCAGAGGGAATCGTTTGGATTTGTTGAGTTTCTCTTTAGAACACAATATTTTAAAGTTTATATCTTACTTTGTCAAGAGCCCTGAGATGACTTGTGTTGCAAACTGGCACTATATATTTGAAAAAAAGAAACAAAAAAGAAACAAAAAACCCCCCAGGACTGAATATTTTCATCAGTCGAATGCTTTAATGTCAGACAACTCTCAGCTCTCTACAGTGGAGCATCGTTCACTGAGCACTACACTGATGTATCATTCCTGTCTTATAATGGGCAAAGTGGACCTAAACTGCTTCAGAACAACCAGAGATTAAATCTTTATTAAGTAAACCTTTTTTTCATCCACAATGTAAATGAACTGCACACAGCAGGATCTGACATTCAGGTGTGTTATGATGTTAGTTTCTAACGTAGCCTTGAGCAGCGAACCTGCAGCTGAGATTAGAAGCAGCTGCAGGTTTTAGTAAGCTTATTTGTTGTTTTAAACTCCACATGGACAGATTTGTTTTCATTTTCTAATTTGTAGCTTTTCATACCCACTTTCAGTCTTCAGACAAACTGAATCTATTTTACCAAAGTAACTGCAACCAAGATTGAACCTGAATGAAAATTTGAAGAAATTGGTTTCTTTCAGGTAAAAATCAGTAATTTATGGTCAGGTTTATGTGTAATGTGTCTCTTTTAAACCAGGTCACTGTGTCTGTCTGTGCACAACTACACCATGTTATCTTTTCCAACTGTAGTTACAGTGGCTGAGTCTGGCCTTGAGCAGAAATAAAAGGCACTGAAGGTCAGACAGGCAGACAAGCTAGACAGACAGCTTTCAGATTCCCTGTTCTTATAAAATCTTTATGGACCATGAAGGTGTTAAACTGACTATGTAGTCAACACTTGCTTTAGAGAGTCAATCTGTAAACTACCAGACATCAGGTGACACTGAACAAAAAATCTTTATAGTTTCATAACAACTAAAAGTGAGGTTAACTGGACAGGCGTATCATTTGGCTGAGAGGCAACACTGAAAACTTACTTTTTAAGAATGTCTTGTTTCTTCTGCTCTTCGGATGTGGGCAGGCCCATGGATTTCTGCCTTTGGTCGTACATCATCTTCTCCACCATGCCACGTGTTTCACCATCCAGGTCTGACAGCTGCTCAGCAGAAAGTCCACACAGTGATGACGGGGTAGGAAGACAGAGGAACACTAGTCACTAATCTTCTTGTCACTTTTATAACACATTGTTACTGTAAATGCAGAGGAGGGACAGTTTGTCGTTTACCTTTGAGTTCTCAGGACAGATTTTCTTGGTGTTAATTTCTGGATCTGTGGTAACAATCCGGCTCCACCACTCCATTTTATTAATCTGAAATCAAAGAAGAGGATTTGATGCAATGACAGCTGGAGCAGCGAAGAGATGGATTAAGTCTCCTGTGATCTACACAACTACACACTTTCTTACCTTTTCAAAGTGGACAGTGACCACCTTGCCATCGTCGATGAGCCAGGAGCTCTCTTCTACCTTCACCTCGTTGTAGAGCTGGCCTTCGATGACAGGAGGGTGTCCCTTCAGGCCGACCTTGATGGAGCGCCGCTGGATGTCCACAATGACATCTCTCCCCTTAATGCGGAACTTCACATCGAAAGGCACTGCCAGCTGTGGGTGGATTTTAAAATGGGTAATACATATGAGATTCTGTTTAGTTCCGAGGCATCAAAAGGTTCATAACATGTAACCACCTGGTGTTAATGCTAAGCAACTTTATGAAGCTCAACACACTGTAGCTACTGTCAGCTGATATAGGATGCAACCAACCATTCCTACAACTCTTCTTTTGTTGATGTGGTTTATTTATGGACAGACATGCTCAATGGCAAGAGAACAGTAAGTGACAATGTAGCAGGACTGGGCCTTAAAACTCTCATACTGGCAATAGAGATTTCATAATTACAATAAGAAAGTAGTTTGATGGAATGCTTTGATAGTTTCACCTAAATGCATCAGATGCAAACTGCCCTGACAAAGCAGGATGTCTTTCTGTAAACTGTGGCCATCAATTACAGCAGTTGAGGAAGTAGCAGTTAACAAGCTGCAACCTACTTCAGGACACAGTTCAGAAGTGGCAGGGATGACTGTAAAAACGCTGTTTCAGATTTTTTGAAAATGGCTGGAAGGTGGTCTGAGATAAGACAGTTGCCATCCCTTTGTACTCAGGAGGAGATAACATCTTAACAGGACGTTAAAGTAACTTCCTGTACTTTCTAATCTTGTGAGTTAAATGTCCATTATTGTGGACAGGCTGGAAAGTTGTCAATGTAACACTTTGCTCCTTAAGAAAGTCACACTGGAGACTGTCCGAGCAATAACAATTTGAGCATACTGATGGACTGGACCAACTGATTTGGACTCTATAGCTCCAGTGAGTTAGATGCTCCACAAGGAGACACATAATCCCTGTAGAGAAAAAGGGAGAGTTCAGTGAACTGCACCCTAAACAGATACTATAGCAGAAAATATAGTATTGATATTCCACATGTAGTACAAAACATCTGACTGTAAATATGAAATTCTAAAAATACATCATTAAAAATGGACATTGAGGAACTGAAAGAGTTGCAGGGGCAGTCGTCTACTGGGTCAGAACAAGACTAAGGCTGCTGTTACACAAACACATTCAGGATAGAAAAGGTGAAATGATCAAAAACACATACTCTCAGTTGATTAGTGAAGATTAGTTGATGACTCAGAAGTCAAGCATGATACTGAAGTAAAGGGAAAAAAATAACTCACGTCAACTTCAGACAGGGTCTGTGTCCACTTGTAGGTGGGCAGGTCGGCTCCATTTCCTGAATTAGGCTTCAGTTTGTCTTTGTCCTTCTCGTCCTCCTCTCCTTCAGAGTCAGACTGAAGAAAATGGAAATTAAGAGACAAAAGTCAACAGAATCGCATTTTATTGCTCATCAATGCCAAACTGTATAATCAATATTTTACTGACTGTTCACTCACCCCCTTCTCTTTTTCTGTCTTCTCTTTTTCTGCTTTGTCAGATGTCTTTTTTGAGTCCTCCTCTTCTTTCTTCTTCTATCATATAAAGCACAAAAAGAAATAAAGTGTCACTCATTAACCCTCCTGTCCTCATTTACAGGCACCAAAAAATATTGTTTCCTTGCCTGAAAAAAAAATTCAGCAAAAAAATTCCCCAAATTTCTGAAAATTTGCAAAACTTTCAGGAAGAAAATTCCAGTAATTCCTAAAAAGTTTCCCTTAAAAGTATAAAATAAAATAAAATAAATCCATCAAATTTTGCAAGAAAATTCTTGTAAATATTTGTAAATATTTTCAAAAAATGAGCAAAAGTCTTCCAAAAAAAAAATTCCAAAAATATCTAAAGAGATTCCATATTTATCAGTAAAATTTCTAATATTTTCTTTAAGAACATTCACAAAAAAACCCCAACCAAAATCCAGCGAAATTCGCTGGATTTTGGTTGGTTTTTTTGGTCAGTGTTCTTAAGTAACATTTTAAACATTTGTTTTTTTCCCACCAAAAAATGTTCAAAGATTTCCCAAAAATGTTGAAAATGTGGACATCAGAAGTTTCAATGTGAAAATATATATATTTTTTTCCCACATTTTCAAACTTTAAAACAGGTCAATTTTGACCCACAGGACGACACGAGGGTTAAAGTGGCAGTGATTTCTTTGTGACAGAACATGAAAGCATCAAAATTTCACCTTGTCAAGCTCAGACTGAAGCTTCTCCGCTTCCTCGTCAGTCAGTTCCTGAATTCTGGGACCATCGTCCTTTTTCTTTTTCCTCTCTTCCTCTGCAAGTTTGGCAGCTCTTTCGGCTTTCTCTTTCTTTTCCTTCTCCTGTTTTGTCTGCTTCTCTTTGTGGGCCTTCAGTGCAAGCTTACTGTGGTGAGCAAAGGCATCGTTGACCAGCTGAAAGAAACAGGTGGCCAGAATTAGGTGGTGGTGTGTCTCTGCCACTCAATAGAATGGCTGATAGACAATATAGTCTCGAATGTCACACAGAGTGCAGATAGAATAACACTGCTCACCTTCTCTGCAGCACCTGCATCTGCACCGGTGAAGAAATCGGTTTTGCGTCGAAGGAAGCTGAAAAATGTGTTTACTAACTGTTGAAAGAAAAATAGGTTAGAATAAGTCAGACAAGCGACACTACAGATAATGTCTTCAGAATGTGCATTAGTTGTGTTGAGAAGGTGGTAATGTAAATATGCTGCTTTGGTGGAAGATGTTGGAGGTGTTTGTCCTGCTTGGTTTTGGACACTAACAGATTGTATATTGTAATTCAATCCCCTGCAAATTCCTGTATAAATATGGAAGAGCAAACTGTTCCTTTATTGCTAGCAAAGCGTGTGGAAGAGAAATACTAATTTATCAAGACATTTCAGCCATCTAAATTCAGAAACTAGCATCAGTCTTATATTAAAATGTTTAAAAGTAGAACAGTTATTTCTAACTTCTTCTTCCAGGAACGTGGGCCATCTAATAAATGACTTCAAGAAGTACTAATATTAGATATTCAGGATATTTCCTGCAGCCTTTTTCGTCACGTGTGCACCTCGCTGATTACAGCCATTATATTACGGTCCATGCTAGCAAGAGAGCTGTTCAATAGCAACCACAACATTCGCTGGAACATGTTTAATAGTTGAAACCATTCGTTTTCATGTAAACGAATACTGACAGGCGAGGAGCGCCTGTAAGCTAACAGGAAAACCATGTTAGCTTCAATATTAGCACGGTAGCTTTAGCACGTTACCACACTGATTTACCTCTTGGACTCCTCCTTCGTGTTGTTGCGCCATAACAAGCAACATCCCATCATACTTTTCTTCATCGTCACCCATACTGGAGGAAGATTAAACGATTTAATAAAGTGGCAGCGGCGCAAACGGCAGTCCAAAAGTTAAATTTGCAAAAACGTTAGGCCAGGAGAGTCACGCTGAACACTTCCTGGAAACAAACCCCACCTTCGTCTTGTTTGCACCAATTGGAGCACGAGATTCTAAATGACAGCTGCAACAGCCAATAAAGTAAGAGCATTGGCTCAAACAGGGACTTGTGGGCCTGTCGAGAAGGAGAATATTCTCGAGAAAAATTAAAACTCATGTCCATTTTGTCAAATATATTTTCACTTATTTACATAAATTGCGGCTTACATTAACTGTACAACAATATAAAAATATCCTCCTTACATTTCCAGCAAGTGTTTTGCCTAATCCAAGGTACAGTACTATATTATGTTATTAGAACAGTTCTGCCTATTTAATGTATGTAAAGAAATTGCCCTTGATTTTATCACTTTACACTGAATTATTATGTAATATAGTAGCAATTATCAATTTAATTATAAATTGAGTCACAATTGGAATTATGAGGGCAAGAATTTCAAATCAGCCATATAGTATTTTATATGGTGAAAAATAGATTACTGGTATATATTAGAAATTATGTAATCGCTCACCCACTGTACATCCACACTGCAGTTTAAATTACTGAAATTAATTTTTGTATAGAATTGATAATCTACAAATGAAGTGAGTACAATATCACTTAAATGTAAAATAATATATCTCCTCTTAATAATTGCATCACTTCTTCATAGGGCAGGGTGTTTTGTCTTGTGTATAATTAGAAACCAATAGTTTATATTTACTATAGTAAAAATACCAGCCTCGCAGCAGAGCCTCAGTGCAACACGACATTATTGAGATTCAAATCTGTCATCTTTTCAGTATTTTGTATATCCCACATTATTTTTGACAACTCGATTGCAGAGACTGGTACTTAGAAAATGCACCAAGGAAGAGGCCAAAAATGAAAGCTAATTGAAGCAGATGTCAGGCACCTCAAGATTTGAAGCACTAGAGACAGAAGGAAGACTACAGCTGGTCTTTAGGCAGAGATTAATGCTTCTAGATCAGTATATGAGAAAGTCTGCAGAATGACCATAAGCAGACGACTGAAGGAACAAGGCTTAAAGGGAAGAATAGCTGCTGAGAAGCCATTATTGAGTCCTGCAAACATCTAAAAATGCCTTAAATTTGCCAGGGAGCACAAACACTGGATTGCAGATGACTGGTAGTCTGGACAGACGAGTTCAAGTTTATCGTCGTGTTTGTGTCTGTAGAAAAGCTGGAGAACATTTTGTTGCGAGATAAATTGCACCCACAGTGAAACACGGTGGAGATTCCATTATGGTATGGGATTCCATTTGTGGAAACGACATTAGCAAATTAGTTAAAATGGATGGTATCACGAACAAGAAGGTCTACCACAACATTTTAGTGCCTCATTGAATCCTTTCTGGATTGAACCTGATTGGTTATGAGTTCATATACCAAAAAGACAATGACTCCAAGCATGCTTCAAAGCTGTACAGAGACAACTGGACTAAGAAAAGGGAATCTGGAATACTGGAACTGATGGAGTGGCCAAGTCAAAGTCCACACTTGAATCCTGTTCTGATCAAATCAGGGATTTATTGATTTCAAAAGCTTCATCCAAAGCAAGTCTCAACAGGTAGAAACTATTTGGAAGTCAATAACAAAAGACTGTGAAAAGGAGACTGTGGAAAGTCTATAAAAAGCAATGGCAGCAAGATTGTAAGCTGTTATCTGGGCCAAAGGAGGTCATACAACATATAAATATTTTTAAGATAAGATAAGATAATTCTTTATTACTCCCCAGGTCAGGGGAAATTTCCAGTGTTACAGAAGCAAACATCTTTCAGAGCAGCCCTAACTGTATCCACAGTAATGATAATTACAATAACGATAACATGTACAATATATACAAGAACGAGGAATGAATAAATACAGTACTACTACACTATAAGTGACATCAGCACAAAGTGGCTTGTGGAATAAATGTAACTGTAAAAGTGCAAAAAATGCCAGCAGTGCAAGATTGCAAGATTTTGCCATGGTTTAAAATGATATGATATAGTCCAGTTTATGTTAACATCAGCCAGTGATGGTGATGTTGTACAGTCTAATAGCAGATGGAATGAATGACCTGCGATTTTGGTTAATATATGTGAATAAGGACTATTTAGTTGTTTCAGTTTGTTATTTGCCAAATAAATAACAACACAATTTTAAGTTTGAAACAAGTTTTTGACAGATTTCTAAAACAATTGTGTTTTCTCGTTTTTAAGACGTGGTGTAATACACACACACACACACACACCCACACACACACACACACACACACACACACACACACACACACACACACACACACACACACACACACACACACACACACACACACACACATATACAGATTTATATAGCCACAGAGAGGTTAATTCCATTTACTAAGCTCATGACTTCTGTATAGCTCATGACTTCGTCAATACCAGGGAAAGTGATCATGGCCTTGTGCATTATGTTCTTGCCCATACTGAATATGTTGTACTGTTTGAAGAACTTATCAGGTGATTCTGCCACACCCAGGTTTGGGTCAATCTCCATTTCAAAGAGGTTGTCATATCTCTTGACCTTATATATATATAGACAGCTGTAATATATATATACACAGTTGTGAACAAAAGTTTCCATAAGCTACTAAAGACCTTGTTTGTCATGGCAGTATTCAGTTTTCAATGACTCTTATAGCTCTGAATTTTCTGTGATGGAATTGTTGAAACATGCATTTTTATCAGTAATCAGGTTCTTTCACACATTTACTATAGGTCTTTGGAAATAATACAAGTGTATGGAAACTTTTGTTCATGGCTAGATGTAAATTTTTTTCAGCGAGGGACCTGATTGTTCAAATAATCACAGTATCTCAAAGCATTATCAGAACATGATCAAAAGAGGAATATGAGTGTGGGTGTGATTGCTTGTCTCTCTGTGGGGTCCTGTGATAGACTGGTGATCTGTCCAGGTTAAGCCTCCCTTCACCATAGGTCAGCTGGGATAGACTCCAGCTCCTCCGTGACTCCATTGAGGATTAAGCGGTGTATAGATAATGGATGGATGGAGATGTTCATGAGGGGATGTGCAAAAATTAACAGTTGTCTCCTAAACCACTGTTAAATATGCAGCAGCATTAGTTTTCCCTACTTTGTAACCTACATCTTAGTTTCCTTTTCATGGAAAAAGCCACACCCTCTGATTCCAGTAAATGTTAGAAAACGAAACCAAAGGGGCATACCTGTTGCCTCTTGATCCTGAATGCGTCAAGGTAAGATTGTCCTGCTTAAACTAATTAGTTTAGAATGAATATAATGTACTGTCTCTTTGTTCTTATAATATGAATTGTAATAATTTTTAACTCTTGTAATCATTTTTAATGTTTTGATTTGTGTTTATCGTTCTAATTTTTTTCAGATGGATGCAATTTTCCACCTACTTAAAAGCCACAGGCTTGAGGCCTTCTACAACAAGTTTCTACAATTAGGCATCACAGATGAAAGAGATTTCATTGACGGTGTAACAGACGAGGACTTAACCAACCTTGGTAAGATTACAAGTGCAAAGTGGTTTAATTTTTCTCATGTAGAGTTCACATAAGTAAGTAGTAGTACGTAGACGTGAGAATACAATTACCTTAAAGCTTTTGATTTTGAGACATCCATTGAAGAGAACAGTCTCTTAGCAATCTTTACTAATAAGAAGAACATTGACCTTATGACAACTGATTGTGTTTCTCTCCTCTAATGTGAATGAGATGCCTTAAGAAAGTGGTATGTAAACCATGCTGAAAAGAGAGAAAGAATTGTCATCAAATAAATAAGACCATAAGAAAACATTGTTTCAGAGTGTCCATAGTCTACCATACATGCTGACAAGTCATGGGACATGCTAAAATGCTGTATTTAAGATAAACCTATGTTTCTATACAGGATTAAGTCATGTGGAAAAGAACCGTTTTGCTGCCATGAAAGCTACCATTGGCAGGTTTCGAGCTCCAGCACACCCAGCTTCAACATCTGTGCAAAAGTCAGTGAAGTCATTCTCTGTGCTGTATACATTCCCCAAGTGTCCACAACCAAAACACATCACAGGTAAGAAATTTCCATCATTTATATCCTATTTTTGTGTATGAACTGTATTTTACAGAGCTGTCAGGGAAAAATGTTGATAATGAAACACCCTGCGAAGTACTTTCATTTCCCATCACTGTAGCATTGTAAGAAATGACAAAGCTGGCAATTTTTATGACTAAATATGAAAATAAATTAAACCACTAAGCTTAAGGGCTGCGTGTTTTAATGTGCTAACAATATGGTCCTTGTTGCTGGGGCACGCCCAGTAAAATCTGGCTTAGAGACTTCAATATGTTTATTCAGTGACGAGAAATTAGAATACGTTTCCTTAAGTCTGTGTTGATGTTCCTTTGAATAAACACAGTAGGTGGTTGGTAAAAATGTTTTTGTATGACAGCAACATGTTTTTCATCAAAATACCTCCAGAATTAGAATCAAAATCAGAAAGCATGTATTGTCATTGTGAACGCTACATGCTGCGACATTATGAGTGCTGCTCCTCTTGGTTTGTAGAAAATGCAAAAACCACAAAATCACAGGACAATCAAAAATCAAATAATAAGATGAATATAAAAGGTATGTAATACAAATGCTAAATGTAACGCTGACTGCAGAGAACAGGCACTGTAGGTAATATGAATGGAGTATTGTTTGACACATTCAACAATATATTTTTAATTTTAGCTTTTATTTATACAGGCAATCTCACTGAGAGACGGGGTCTCATTCTCAAGAGAGACCTGTACTCACACAACATAACAAGCAATAAAGTTAAAAAACAAAAACACTAAGAACAAGTCCTAAGAGATGATATTTCCAAATTACTTAAGAGGTGTTTGAAGTCCCACAGTGGAATCAAGTTGGACAGCTTCAAATTCTGCTGTAGTGAGTTCCAGGTTGAGGGTCCAGAGTAAGAAAAAGCGATTTTGCCAAACTCTGTGCGAACTGAAGGGACGGTGAAAGTAAGGAAATCCTGGGAATGTAGACTATGTCTGAACTGTTTACGTGACCTGTAGGAGGATAAATGTGTGGGCAGCAGACCAAGGATGGAATTGTAAATGAAATGATACCAGTAGATGTGTCTGCGCATGGACAGTGATTACCAGTTAACCAAGGAGAACAAAGTGCAGTGATGGGTGAAAGGTTTACAGCCTGTTACAAATCTAAGTGCTCCATGATAAACGGCATCCAACAGTTTGAGGGAGTGGGGAGGGTTAAAGTATTCTTGGCTCCATAATCAAGTACAGATAAGAAGGTGGCAGCAACAAGCTGTTTCCTGGCATTAAAACAAAACCAAGATTTGTTCCTGAAAAAGAAACCCAATTTTAATTTCAACTTTTCTAACCTCCGAAGACCCGAGCTTTGGTTGAGCTTGCATTTTAGATTTCTTCTGGTTATTTCAGAGAAGGAGTAACCACTAAATATAATAATTGGATAATATCTAATGTCCGATTATCATGTTTATTATATATATATATCATACTTATAATATATTTATTTTGTTATTAATGTTGTTGTTATTATTATTATTATTATTATTAGTAGTAGTATTATTAACAATATGCTCTTTTTGAAAAAAAAAAAAAAGATGTCCACATATGTGGATGACAGGTCTTAAGAGGTTAAAAGATTTTCAATGTGGGTTTTAAAACAGGCTCAACTGTGATGCCAAGGTATTTGTAAGATGCCACTAACTCAATAGGCTTGCCTTGTGCAGTTGTAATACCAGGGAGAACTTCTGGCATCTTTTTTTTTTCATCAGGAAACAACATAACGTTTGTTTTGTCAGCCTTTAACACTAGTCTATGCTGTAACAGATGTGACTGAATGATGTCAAATGCTAACTGAAGACACTCAAATAAAAAGGCAACAGTGTTTGCGCAACAGTACATGAAAGTGTCATCATCATAAAGATGAACAGATGTGTTTAGGCTTTGACCCACATTGTTGACATGAATAGTAAAGAGAGTGGGTCCTAAGACAGAACCTTGTGGCACACCTTTTGTAAGATCAAGATAGCTGGAGGAGAGACCACTGAGTTGCACACATTGTTTACAATTGGTGAGATAGTTTGAGAACCAGCCAACAGCTTATTCTGAATGAAGGTTTTCCACAGAAGGATTGAAAATATGTGATAGTAGTTCAGCTATGATATTTGCTGCTAGGCAAAAAAGTAAGGAGGAAGGTTGTCAGGACCTGCAGATTTTTTTTTTTTTTTGTCAAGGCCCTTCAACACCTTATAGACCTCCCAGACAGAGAAGTGTGTGGAGGAGAAAGTCTTCCTGTTTCTCTTGTAGGGGGAAATTTGGCTGATTTGCCATCAGCTACTGTGTCAAACAAGGAACTGGAAGAGTTTATTAAAACAATTATGTATCTCAGCTTTATTTTACACAGAGATAGTCAACAATTCATTTGAGAAGGTAGCTCTGACAAGCAAGAATTGGCAGGAAGTCTATATAGTTTTCCAAAATCTCCGAGGATTATTTAGACCATTCGTGGTCTGAGATAGGTAATAATCATGTTTTGCTTTTTTAATGAAAGCGGTACAATAATTACACAATTGTTTGAAATGCAGCCAGTCAACCTCAGAATCAGAACTTTCTCGGAACTGCCCAGATCTGTTTTCTCTTGTGTAAAAGACTTGCTAGCTCAGAAGTGAACCAGGGTCTTTCAGGCTAAACTGGTGAAAAAGAGCATGTTTGTCTATAAAATAACTTAAATTATCATAAAAATATTTCCAAGCAAGATTAGTGTCATCAATCAATTAAATGCGACTCTTGTTGAAATGAAATGTACTATGAAGGAAGGCTTGTTTACTGAAGTGCTTAAGATTTCCCTTATTAATGATACAAAACTTATGTCGTGGTTTCTCTTAGACATCGAGGATGTGCAGATGTTGAAGAAAATGTCCGTTGACACTGACTTGCTTAATAATAAGTTTATTATAAAGAAGAACAGCATCGATCAGACAGAGAGACTGCCTGGGAGGATTCAGAGCCAATATGAACCTCCCCGAACAATAACCGAAGGTCTCTTTTATATGCTTTGGACAAGTATGAGCTCACAACATATGTTTCCTAATTAGAAGACCCTACTGATCAACCCCTTATCATTAAGACACCCAAAGAGCCATTAGGGCCCCTGAGATCAATTATCATTTTCTGGACAGAACGACTCCCAATCTAATCACAACAATGACTTCCTTCAGCAGAAGAACACATTGTATTCTGACAAGCGACATATATTTCAGATCAAAGCAACATATATTTCAGATCAGATACTACACTTAGAACTGGGATTTTGGTGTCCCTGACAGCTCCGACTACACAATGATCACCGAGAACATTAGCAAAGACCCCTGCTGCAGAGTATTTATGTGGCATATTAGTTATTAAGAGATCAATAAGAGATGATTTGTCTGCACATTTGGGGTTAAGATGAGTGGGATTTTCAATTATCTGTGTGAAATTCAACGACATACAATGTGCTTAAAAATCAGAGACATGTGAAAGCCAGTCCCAACTAAATTCACTTGCCAGGATGATTTCCTTAAAATTTAATTGAGATAATAATTTTACCAAAGAGGATATAATGTCAATGGTAGCAGATAGAGGATTGTAGGAGCCAACAACAGTTAAAAACTGACCACCAGATAAATCAGGACATTGGGCTAAAATTTCAAACTGCTTAGGAGCAGATGTGGAGAGAAAAACTTGTGCAGGAAGACTAGATTTAACATAAATTGCCACACTACCGCCTTTCCTGGGACGATCTGAGCGATAAATAATTAAAACCATCAATTGCCACATCTCTATCTAATGTTGCACCAAAGTGCAGACTGCTGCAAGTAGCAACATGGAATACAGTGCTACACAGTAGTAAGTTACATTATTCACAGAGCACATTAGTAAATAAAGTGTGAGATGAATAGCAGCACCACTGCTGTCCTGTTATCGTTGTTTTGAAATTACAGATATGGATCCAGCACAAAACACAGTTGAAGACCTGATGCTGAGAATCTGTCACAGTGAGAGTATTGACTCCTCCAGAGGTGTTTGTCTCTACACAGTGGATGGAATGCCTTTGACAGATGACCCCTTCTTCAACACATGTAAGCTCATTCAGTGTTGGGTTTTCAAATAATGAGAGAACATTATGCAGCAGTGTTAAAGGTAGTGAAGGACTGTTAACACTTTAAATGTAAAAAGTCCAAAATGGAAAATGTTGTCTGTATTTAATACTGGTTTTCTAATGGTTTTTTAGGTGATCTACACATGATGCATAATGTTATTTACTAGAAACAGATGTTCTTTAGGGAAAGTGCAGTGCTTTTATTGGTTTAACAATCCCTCACTCACTTCAATGAGGGAACAATGATAGATTAAAGTAAAATCAATACTTTATAACATACAAACCTAAGTCAACATTAACAAACTTTTATCAAATAATTTTGTAGAATCTTATCCATGTTTGAGCGACACAGTGGGCAGTGCTTCGCACTGTCGCCTCACAGACGGGAAGCAAACCCACTGCTGGGTTTGCTTCCCGTCTGGGATCTTTCTGCATGGAGTTTGCATGTTCTCCCTGTGCCTGCATGGGGTTTCTTCAGGCACTTGGGCTTCCTCCCACTCTCCAAAATCATGCTGAGGTTAATTGGTGATTCTAAATTGTCCGTAGGTGTGAATGTGAGTGTGATTGTTTGTCTCTCTGTGTAGCCCTGTGATAGACTGGTGACCTGTCCAGGGTGTCCCCTGCCTTCACCCTGTGTCAGCTGGGATAGACTCCATCCCCTCAGAGGATTAAGTGGTGCATAGATAATGGATGGATTATTCATGCTGTTATTGTAAATATTTTAATGATATTTAATCTGATTACAAAGAAATTGTTACAGTTCCACAACAGAGACTCAAGTGCAGGCAACAAAGACACAATGACAGGAATTTAAGCACCAAGATTTACAAAATACACAGAATACAGATTCTGCGGGCTGAGAGTAGAGCAAAAAGGAAACTGGAGATCCCTCAATAGGCTAAATAAACTAAGGGCTACAGACAAACCCGAACTGCGTACTATACAGCCAGGAAAGCAATATAGAATTACGATACAGGCTACAAGAAAACTGAACTCCAACACGGCGCAAGTAGAATAATCAGAACACTGCAGGCTACTGAGAAACTGAACGCCGAGATGGTGTAAACAGAATAAACACTAAGAAATACTTACAGCAAGCTAAACAGAGAACCAACGGCCAGATGCGGCCAGCAAATTTTATGCAGGAATATATACACTAAACAACATGCCGACACGGCATGAATGAATTCCGAACAACTGAACAAGATTGAGTTATGGAGATTGAGCAGGGAACTGAACCGCCTACTGACTGAAAGGAAGTGGAGCGGGGAAGGCCAGGTGGAGGTGGTGTGTGTGGCAGGAGGGAAGACAGATGCCAGACAAGTGCTGCAGCCGGAGGAATGAATGAGTGGAGATCCAGGTTTGGTTCGGGTAGATGATTGGAGACGGATGGATGATATCAGAGTGGCAGCAGTGAGCAGGTGGGATCCAGAACTGGAGAACGGGAGAATACAATTAGTGGATGAAGAGCAACAAGAAGCTACACTACAGAGATCATAGTCTGGCGATGAGTAGTGAACTAGTGATGTGTCATGCACAAAAGATGCGGATCTAAGAGCCAGTGCTTTGTAGGGAATTAAAAGAGCCGACTCCCATCGAGTGAGAGCCGACTCCCAACTTTTTTCCTTTCGTTGCTCAGCTCTCACTCATCTCTGCTCACGGCAGAACTTTGTTTTGATTGACAGCATTTCAACCATGCAGCCAATCACATGTGAGGATATAGGATCATACCATTATGTGACACCAACAGACAGTAACTGTGCAGAGAGTAAGAGAAGTGGTTGTGGGTCTTTGTTCAGCTATTGAAAATTTCTCCGTATGGAGTTTAACCCTGTCCTCGTCAAAACCACATTACTGGATCCTAGGTTTAAGAAGCTTGCCTTCAGTGAGAACAGAGCTGTTGATGAGGCACTTTAGAGAACAAGTGCAGCAGCAGCAAAATGTCCCCCAGCAGCCTGACACTTCCACCATTAGAGGGCCAAATAGAGGAGGAGCCACAAACTTTTCCTGTGTGGAGGCTCTTTGATGAAAGAGCTACAGGAGATGCTGCAAGGAGAAATCCTACAGCTGATGCTGTAAAAGAGGTGAGATCTTATCTTGAGGAACCCCTCATTCAATGAGCAGATGACCCACTGAGCTGGTGGCAGGCCAAGGCCTCAGTCTTCCCCCACATGGTGAAGGTGATGGAAGGGAGACTGTGTGTTGTGGCAACTTCTGTTCCATCTGAGAAAGTCTTCTCAAAAACAGGATAGATACTCACCGATAGAAGAAGTGGTTCAGCCCATTGAAGCTCAGGCATCTGATTTTTCTGAATGCCAACCTGCATTGAGGACATTTATACTCTTTGAATACTGAGCTTGGTTCTGCTTCTGTTCTGGTTCTGTTCTATGGGTTTGTGTGCAGTGTTTTGTTCATTTGTTTTCTGTGCAAAAAAAAAGTTTGATTAAAATATTAAACAAAAGTAAGAATGCCTGCTTTTGTAACAGAACAAATGCACAAAATGAGGCAATTATGAGAATTCTCATAAAAACACTGAATGCAAAAGGGTTTATCAAAATACAATTCATTCATATTTGCCGGTTTTCGCAAAATATGGGGCTACAAATAATTAGAAATTAATTAGGAGCCGTGCCAAAAGAACCGGCTCTCTGAAAAGAGCTGAACTAGAACTGCGTCTGTCTTAAATGGCAGTAGAGCGTAGTTGAGCGGATTACTCCCACCTGCTAGTAAACACCGAATTGCAGCACCTGTCAGCACTGTCAGACACCATACTCACGCCCACCTGGAGGGAGAGAGAGGGAGAGACTGCCACTACGTGGCGATAGACATGGAGGGCATAACAGAAATAATGTAATAAACAGTTCTTGACACAACAACATACACATTTGTCTTATTAAAACAAGAAATAGAGAGGAAGCCAGCAAAGTCAATGTCTTTACAGCACCTATAGTTGTTTGACATAAGTACAAATATATATTTTTTTTATCCACAGGGTCTTTACAAGACAGACACATTAAAGATGGAGATGTCATCTATGCTGTATTTACACCAAAGCAGAACCTGATAACAGCCCCTCCAAATTTAGTGCGAAAGGTACCTGAAACCTATGGAACGGATACAGTTCGGTGCCATGTCATGCTCAAGGTGAGTTTACTGTACACTCATAGATTTACTTTTTACTCATTTGGGTTGAGTGGAAGGTTTGCAGTGGAACTTCAATACCAAGATGGACGTTATTGAAAAGGAGAATATAAGATGTTATTTAATGTGCTTCATGTTACAGTGGCAGGCTATGTGAAAATGCTAAGTACTTCTTTGCTTTATTACCACAATTAGTCACTGAAACAGGATGTAACAGCAAAACTGATTCACCAGCAAGTAGCAAAACTGCTACACTGGTGTAGTGAAGAATATACATCACCTAAAATTCTCTTATTTCTAACCTTTTTTTCATTTCAGTATGTTACATTAATGAGTTATATTGTGAATAGAAATATAGAAAAACAATATTTATTACTAGTTTAAAAAAAGCTAACTGATATTTGACAGGTAATCTCACAATATTTCAAAATGTTGTATGCTTTATATAACAGTTTTAGTAAACATATCAAAGTAACCACCTTTTACAGATATAACAGCTGAACACACTAGTGGCATTCTTTCCACAATGGAAATAAAATATTATTCAGAAAGTTCTTCCCAGCTCTGTTGCAGAAGTTCCCATAAATGTGTGGCACTTGTAGGTTGCTTTGCTTTTACTCTTCTGTCCAGTTCATCCCAAACCAGCTCCATGGGGTTTAAGTCTGGAAACTGTGCTGCCACTCCATGTTTTAATAATAATAATAATAATAATAATAATAATAATAATAATAATAATAATAATAATAATAATAATAATAATAATAATAATAATAATAATAATAATAATAATAATAATAATAAATTTTATTTATAAAGCGCTTTTCCAATAACTCAAAGGCGCTGGTAACTCAAAGACGCTGGTTGTTTTCAAGCTCACCATCTTGTTCTTTTTTCCTAAGGTAGTTCTGGCATAGCTTGGACTTATGTTCTGGGTCATTATCTTGCTGTAGGATGAATCCCCGACCAACTAGAAACATACCAGAGGGTACTGCATGGTGCTGCAGAATGCTGTGGTAGCTGTTTTGGTTCAGGGTTCCTCTCACTCTGTACAAGTCACCAACCCTGGATCCAGCAAAACAGCCTCAGACCATCACACTTCCTCCTCCATGTTTGACAGTTGATGTCACACACTGAGGAACCATCCTTTCTCCTACTCGACATTGTACAAAAATCCTGTGTGATGAACCAAATATTTCAAATTTTGATCCATCAGTCCATAATACCTTCTTCCAGTCTTCAGTAGTCTATTTGTAGTGTTTCATGGTCCAGTCAAGCCTCTTTTTCTTTTTCTGATGTCTTAGCAGTGGCTTTCTTGTTGCAACTCCACCTGTCAAACCTGCAACTCCAAGTCTTCTCTTCACAGCTTAAACTGAGACTTCTTACTACGACCACTAATAAGTTGTGCTTGAAGCTGTTGTCCTGTGAGCTGCCTATCACCAAGCTGTTCACTCTCAGAAACATGTCTTCTGATTCTGTTGTGTCTTTCGATCTTCCAGACCTCTTCCTGTCAGAGTTTCCCCCAGTGACTGAGTGCCTTTTGATGGTGAAGAGAACTGGACTCACTGACACCTTCACTTTCTTCACAATGTCTCTGTAGGAAAGACCTACATTTTTAAGTGTTCAAGAAAAGTTGGGACATCTGTAGGATTTGGAAGCACCAACTTTCAAGGCTTGATCAAACTCCATTGCTGTGGAACAGCTTTAAGTTGTTAATCCATTTCTTGTTCCCTGAAAAAGGCGTTTTGTATAATTCTGAAATGTACATTATTTTTCAGTTTTAGGTAACCTTACCTTTTTTTCAACCTTTGGCAGTTCACCGCTTACCTTTGTACTATTTTAAGCTATTCATTGAACTTGAACTACTTGAATTTCAATAAAAACTGGAAAAATTGGGACGTTCAAAAACTGTTGACTGGTAGTGTAGATTAGTACAGTAGTTCAATAGGGCTATTTGTTGCATATACATTGCATACACTGCAGCTTCAGGGTCAGAATATTCAGCTGTGGTGTTGACTGCTTATTTCACTCATGATTTATCATCCAGCACATAAAAAATACGCTATGGACATGTTAACAAGGTAAATAAATTGTTCACCAGACTTTCACTAGAGGGGATCTTTCAGGGTTTATGCACTTTCTTTCAACACAAGTATATATCAGCTCATGTGACACATCTATGATTCCTCCCTCATCACATGCAGGGGATGATGAGTAGGATGTGATCTTTATCCTTATGTTTTTGTTCAATATGGAAAATTTCTCACAGGGAGATTTTGAAGTGAAGGTGAACTTGGAAAGTGACACAATAACTACTCTGAAGAACAAGCTTGCAAATGAAAGTGGAATCCCTGCACATGTCCTTCATTACAAGTAAGGATTTATTGCAATTTACTGACAACATGACTTTTGGACCTGATTTATATTAATGCTAATGCTTTTTTCATCCACTGCCACTGTTCATGTTTCATGTACTTATCAACCATATTTTCAGAGGTGACACTGGCAGTTGTATCACACTGGAAAGTTGTGGAATCACAGAGGGATCAACATTGTACTTCTCATTGTCCACCTTCTCTGAGGAGGATCAGGCTGCCACTGAGTTCTTCATAGATGATGTTGTGCCCTCAGTCCAACAAACATCCAAAGGAATCAGTTTCTTGTTGTCATCTCTCTACATCATTGTAAGCAGTCTGTCATGCAGTAATTACTGTTCCAAGTACACTCACCTCTGTGCATATTAATAGAAATCTGGTGGTTATGTTATTTATAACGACTCATGTAACTTTCAGCTAAGTCCTTTATACCGGACGAGGTGTTTTGTAAGAAAAAACATAATAAAATTACATGTTTACAAGTTTCAGGCATTGCTTAACTGACCGTGATCCAAAGCACTACCAATCTATATACATAACATATATTAATTAATAAATTTATTTATTTATTTTCGAAAGACAGCTGGCATACGCTTTTTGCAAAAAGCAAAAAACACAAAATGTAGAACAAACATACCAATAAGATGTCCATAATACATTACAAGAACTAATCTGCCTTCTCTGTTCTTTTACTTTATTCTGATATTGATCAGAATCTTTTAAAATATTAGTATCTAACTATAATATTTTTTCTCTGTTCCAAGTGTTGAGAAACCCACTTTTCAGTGTATTTAAAGTGTATTATCCATAGTACAGTTTTACTTCAGGGTCATTTTTAACAGAATACTGATTGTTGAATCCTAATTTCTAATCCTTTCTAGAAATGCAAGCTTTCAGTGGATTTACAGAAGAAGTTGATTGGCTACATACGAAAACTGACTGGATGTAACCCTCTGGCCCAAAGTTTGTATCAGTTACTCTGTAAGAATGAAACCATATCCAGGACCCAGAAGGTAAATTATACACAGTACAGAATGGTGTGATGCTACTTTGACATATGTATTACTTTTATCCTTGACAGAATGTGTTTTCATTTTAATATATATTTTTTTCTCTTTAATGTAGATCGCAGTGGTTGAAGGCTTGTACGCTCTCTTTCGAGAGCTTTTGCCACGTCTTGGAACAAATCAAAGGGAAAAGATCATTGAGGACCTTGATGTCTTTGAGTATTCAACCTACTGCTGGGCATATCTCATGTCAGAGGCAAAGGTATTTGCAAACTCATCCAACTAGTTCCCTTCATATTTCAGCCAGCAAAGCTTCCAGTTCATAAACACTGAACAAATGACAAGGCATTTTTATTTTTTTTTTACCATCTAGGTATCCTATAGGTGCCTCATAGGTCAGGGCTCGGGGGGATAATCATTATCAATTACAAAATTTCCACTAGTAGTACTGTCTATATGCCTCATATGTCACTACCTTGTATTATTTGATAGAAAGAGACATCAGAACATGAGAATTATGCACCATATGGTCTGATGGCAGAAGACGGCAGTCGTTTCTGTGAACCAGTCACTGTACCTGGAATACCAGGTGCCATGGAAAGATCAGCTGTACTGCAGAAAATTAAAGGTAAGAAAAGTCTGTTGTTGTTTGATTCATAAGCTCAAATTATTTAAAATGATATTAACAAACCTGCTAATGTATACACATGCTAACTATGCAAATATCTGTGTCTCGTTTTCCTGTTTACATAACTGATATTGTGGATCACTAGTATAGGTTATAATAACATTTTTTTTCATCTTTGTTTTTTTCTGAGAGTAATTATGCGTTGTTAAGGTATTTGTATTTGAACTGAATCTGTTTCTAAGATGGAGAGAAGATTCCAAACTGCAGCGAAGAGGTTTTGCAAGAAACATCACTCAAGAGAGCTGCTAACATTGAGAAAATTTTGCTCAGTGTTCATCCTTCACTCACAACCTATCATGTGTGGATTTCTCATGACAGCGTGGCTGGTCAGAAGTAGGTATTATTAACTTACCTGTTCAGGAAATGTGCCATAACTAACCACAATAACATAACACACATTTGTGGACAAAGCTTTGTCATACTTAAATGTACTTTATAGTACATATAGTGCTTTACGGGCACATCAGTGGCGTATAGTAAAATACTTTTAGCACATGTAGTATAGATTTATAAGACATGATTTAATCCGAAATGTAAGTGTTCTGGTCCTGTTCAATAATTCAGCTTTCAGATAAATACTGGCAGGACTTTTGGAAGCATGGCAGAGGACTTGAAAGTGTTCCCTGACCTCAATGTAACTCCACCACTGCAGCTGAAAGATCTAGGACTTCAAGACCCACGTCTTGTTTACATAAGTGAAGGTACACACACACACTCACACACATGCATCCCACCTCCTTCACTTACCTCTCCAGTGCAGGTATTACACTGAACAAAAATATAAACGCAACACTTAAGACTCAAAGATAAAAGATTTTTTCTAAGTACAAAAAGGTCTATTTCTCTCAAGTATTGTTCACAAAATAGTCTAAATCTGTGTTAGTGAGCACCTCTCCTTTGAGGAGGTAATCCATCCACCTCACAGGTGTGGCAAATCAAGATGCTGATTAGACACCAGGATTATTGCACAGGTGTGCCTTAGGTTGGCCACAATGAAATGGCACTCTAAAATGTACAGTTTTACTGTATTCGGGGGGTCTGGCGAGGGAGGTCAGAAAACCAGTCAGCATCTGGTGTGACCACCATTTGCCTCATGCAGTGCAACACATCTTAGAGATTCGCACAGAGCTGATCAGGTTGCTGATTATGGCCTATGGAATGTTGGTCCACTCCTCTTCAATGGTTGTGCGAAGTTGCTGGATATTGGCAGGAACTGGAACACACTGCCGTATGTGCTGATCCAGAGCATTCCAAACATGCTCAATGGGTGACATGTCCTGTGAATATACTGGCCATGCAAAAACTGGGATATATTCAGCTTCCGGGAATTGTGTCCAGATCCTTGCAACACGAGACCATGCATTATCATGCTGCATCATGAGGTGATGGTCACAACAATGGGCCTCAGGATCTCGTCACAGTATCTCTGTGCATTCAAAACACCATCAATAAAATGCACCTGGATTCGTTGTCCATAACATACACCTGCCCATACCACAACCCCACCGCCACCATGGGCCACTCGATTCATAACGTTGACATCAGCAGAAAACACCTCTCCAAAGTGCCATATGCCATCGAATGTGAGTATTTGCCCACTCAAGTTGGTAACAACGATGAACTGCAGTCAGGTTGAGACCCTGATGAGGACGACGAGCATGCAGATGAGCTTCTCTGAGACAGTCTCTGACAGTTTGTGCAGAAATTCTTTGGTTATGCAAACCGATTGTTGCAGCAGCTGTCTGGGTGGCTGGTCTCAGAAAATCTTGAAGGTGAAGATGCCGCATGTGGAGGTCCTGGGCAGGTGTGGCTACACATGGTCTGCAGTTGTGAGGCTGGTTGGATGTACTACCAAATTCTCTGAAACATCTTTGGAGATGGCTTCTGGTAGAGAAATGAACATTCAATTCACGGACAACAGCTCTGGTTGACATTGCTGCAGTCAGTATGCATAATTGCACACCCCCTCAAAACTTGCAACATCTATGGCATTGTGCTGTGTGATAAAACTGTACATTTTAGAGTGGCCTTTTATTGTGGCCAGCCTAAGGCACACCTGTGCAATAATCATGGTGTGTATTCAGCATCTTGATATGCCACACCCTGTGAGGTGGATGGATTATCTCAGCAAAGGAGAAGTGCTCACTAACACAGATTTAGTCAAATTTGTGAAAAATATTTGAGAGAAATAGACTTTTTGTGTACACAGAAAAAATTTTCGATCTTTGAGTCCATCTCATGAAAAATGGGAGCAAAAACGAAAGTGGTGCGTTTATATTTTTGTTCAGTGTAAATAGGTATCATTTTCATATTATTATATAATTATTATATTATTAGATCAGTCATTATTTTGTTATTGTTATAGTATCATGTCTTTTCTGCTCCTTGATGCTTACATAGGTGAAACATTCTGTATGTTTTAACAAGTGCTTTTATCTTTACAGGCAATCTTGGTGTTTATCTGAATAAAAATAAGGCAACACCTGCAACAATTAATGTGCATGATTGTCTGTCTGGCAAAGGCAAACAGCTGAATGTGGACATATTGGCGGCATCGTGAGTGTTCATTTATCATTCATGCGATTTTTTTTTTTTTGGTAGCATTTAAACACAAACACCTAATCTGTGCAAAAAAATCATGATATGCTTACACAAAAGTTTAGCTTGACATTTACACTGTATTTCATGTGTTGTTTCTGCATTATGTAGCCAGCTAATTTAGAAAATAAAGATATTATTTGATAACAGTGTACAGTGTGATTAATGATCTGAATATTAAACTATTCATGAGAATAATAAATCAATAGAATCTTGCTCCATTTTACATCTTACCACCCATCCATCTTAACACAACATGAAATTTCCCACTTTTCATGCAGAACTGGTGACCAAAGGAATGACCACTCATTTGTCACAACCAGGACTCCAAAGGAGGCTATACTGGTAATTTCAGTCCTTTACTAATTCAGTTGTCTTTAAAGAGTGACCACAGTCTGCCTCTTAAAAAGCACAAACATTTGTGTATTGTGGGTTGCACGATGCATGATAACAATCTAAACACAAAATCTATCTATCTATCTATCTATCTATCTATCTATCTATCTATCTATCTATCTATCTATCTATCTATCTATCTATCTATCTATCTATCTATCTATCTATCTATCTATCTATCTATCTATCTATCTATCTATCTATCTATCTATCTATCTATCTATCTATCTATCTATCTATCTCATTAGGTGCTGACAGATACAAGTTCATCAATGTCTAAGAAATGCTATGGAAGTGTGGACATACAGCGAATCCATGCTGTAAAAGAGCTTTTTGATAACTTTGCATCACGGAGCATGGCTTATGATTTCCACCATGTCATTGGCCTTGTAAAGTTTGACTCTACAGTGACAATGCTGCACACATTTACAGAAACACTCGAAAAGTTTAAGGTAAATATACATTAAGTGTGTCAAATCTATTGCTCTGTTTTTCACTGTACATCTGAATTGGAAAAATACTTATTGAAGGTAAGATATGTTCATTTTGTCTGCTTGCCACATGCCATGGACTCTTGAGCTATGATACAGTAGACACTATTGTTTTCTTTTCTAGGATCATGTGCGCACTCTTGAGGCCTCTGGACGTACAAAACTGTATGATGCACTCCAACATGGAAAACTAGAGCTGGACAAAGTAAAACTGAAGTTTCCAGACTGCAGACTTCGCATTCTGTGTCTCACAGATGGGTGTGATGTTGGGTAAATTTCCTTCTCTATGTTAGTTGGCTATGATGCCATAGCTATCATATTGTAGGTAAATATAATTATTAGATCATAAGCTCAATTATTGTGGTCTTGACAATTTATTTAAATATCTGTGCATAGATCCACAAACAAGCCAGCTCCAGTCGCCGTCGACCTGATAAAATCTAACATCATAGTGGACTCAGTTCTACTTGGAGAAGTGGAAAATAACATTCTACATGGAATCAGCATTGCGACAGGTTGTTTGTCTTGAAATTCCAAGTTTACAAAACACAAGTAAAAATTCTGATGTGTATTTATAGACCTAATAGTAAATCCTGCTGCATATAATGTAGTTACTGTGAGGTCCTCAGAAAATTAATCCAAATACAGTCTCAGAAGTACATGTCAAATAAAATAGATCTATTTTTTTTTAGGATTAATTTAGGATTAAATGTACTGTATGCCTACAATAAGGCAGCCAGAATTGGTCACTTCAAGACAAGTGGCACACATTTCAAAGAATAAGGAAAGACAGAAACCGGGCAGACTAACAAGACAAGAAACACTTGAAACACTTGACTTCAAAAACCAAGAACCTTTTTCTTTGAAACTCAACTGTCATGCAGTAACAAATTAAAAAGCCTTTGTCCCATAAGACCACATACACTAAATAGTCATTACAGTGCCCTTTCTTTTTCTGTAAATAGGAATTTATTTTCAGTGTATTTTTATTTTCATGTACATGTGAGCACAGAGAAGTGAGGAAAATAATAGTATGTGCAAATGAGGTCAAAAACAAGGACGAGATAAATCATAAAGGATATTTACTCTACATTTAAAACTGAGATAACTATCAGAAAATCTGAACCGACGCTGCAACACCCCGTGAACATGATACAATGTTCAGTTTGTGGTTAATTAATAAAAATCTGTTCTTTTAGGGGGCTGCTGTTTCAAACCAGAGACAAGCAAAGATGGTCTCAAGCTTTTTGAGATTGAGACTGTCCTTTCTTTGGAGATGAGGAAACCCAAATGCAAAGCTGATCCTTCCTCCATCACTGAAGTTAGTACATTATTATTGTCCCAAAAATTTGGCCACACTACTGTAAATCAATTCAAAACGGAATTCAAATCACCTATGAATGTTGCAACAATATGCTGGTTTATGGCAATTTGTTATTTTTTAGGATCTCTTGAAAGGGTTCTTTGCTACTCATGGGTATGATAAATCTCCAGAAGCCATCTTACCGAGCCAGATGAACAGTCAAGTTGCAGTGACACAGAGGTAAGTAGCAAAAGGAGATTCTTTCATGGCAACTTGGAACATGCCTCATCTGAGGAATACTTTGCTTGACCATAAGTGTGCTTTCACAATTTCATAATTTTTTAGTTTATGTTAGACAAAAAACAAATAACAGACTGTATCACTGGAAAAACAAGGCAGTCAGTTTTGTGTTGGGCAGCGAAGTCGTGGCCTATAGGGGTTTGAGGGTATTCGTTCTTGGCCTCTTGGTTCTCTTGCATTATTTTTACAACATAGTCTCCTTTAACTTCAATGCACTTAGTCCAGTGAAGTTCAAGCTTCACTGTCTGTTTGTGTAAGACGGTCACATTCTGAACCTTCAGGTACTCCTGAACAGTCTGGATAAATACAAATGGGATTTAAATTTGGGAAATAGATGCAAGTCAGACATTGAAGATAAGCAATGTTCATTTTGACTGCTTCTGCCACATGTGCCATTTGGATGAGTTCATTGTCCTGGAGCAACAGCAGTCAGCTCAAACCTTTCCTCTCATTTATTCTTTGTTTACTTCAAACATGAGCTTTTGTGACAGTGACATGAGGCTATAAGGGATATGATAAGTGGAAGTTACACCCCTTGTCTCTGGGTGAGGCTGGGAACTTTTTGAAGTGCGCTTGTATAGTCCTTTGAAATGATTTCAGTAAATGACTGTAACCTGTAATTCCTGGATTGTTCTTTTTCCTGCTTTGGCTAAATACACAATTGTTACGACACTGAAATCAGATACTCGGCGCAGAGCAACGGAGACAGGACAGGCAACCATTTGGAGTAAAAAACACGATTTTGCTTCCTGAACTCACAGAAGAATACAGCAGGATGTGACATAGATTAGGTCACGTAACAGCAAGTATTTACCAGAACACTAGAGCTGAACAAAACCCCCTAATGGAGCGGAGGATAACATGAACCGAACTCAAGTCAAACAATAACAAAATTTACAAAGACTGACCTAAACTAGGTACCACCACGCCAGGAAAGTAAACTAAAGAACACAATACAGATTTAGCACTTAGGCCGACATTTTGGTGAAGGAAACAACTAACCAAGAACTCTAAAACTAGGAATACACTCAAATGAACTGGGCTCATAGAGTAGGGAACTTAGCTGTCTACAGATCGGGAAGGAAGCTTGGGGAAACAAGACGGGTGGAGGTGGCATGTGGCAAGGTGGAGGTTGGTGTCTGGACAGGTGCTACAGAGGATGTAGTGAGGCTGCGGGGAAGGCTGGCGTCATGACTGGTGCTGCAGAAGTTGGAGTGAAGCAGAAGGGGGGTTCGGAGCAGTCTGGGCTGACAAAGGTGAAGGGAGGGAATCCAGGCAGAAGACAGCAAGCAGGCAGGGAGTCCAGAATGGAATAGTTCAATGATCCAGCAGCGTTGGAGTAGTGGCAGCATCTGGCTTTTATCGCAGAAGGAGGTAATGTAGTGGTCACGCCTACCTACTGTTTGCGACTGGCAGCATCAGCATTTCTCTCAAGATTTTTGTCATTTCTGAGATAAAGGCCACATAAGAGTTGCAGATGTCCTCTTACCGTAAACACACAGCCATCCCCCACTCTCTCACAGAGCCAGACAATAGGCTAATTAAATAAGCTATTTTAGATCTGTTGGAAGAGTAGGATTGGGGCTGTAAATTAAACACTAAAGATACCTCAGTCAGGGAGCTCTGACAGGAACCGAAATCCCCTCGATAATTTTCAGGGACTGGTACATTAGGTTCTCTAACTGGTAGTGGCATAGCAGAGCTAACATTAGCAGAGAGACTTGTCCCAGAGACAGGAACTGGAACAGAGTGAGTAGATGGAGCACTGTGCGAAGTTAGCTGGATAATTTTACCAGTTAGCTGAAAGACCTGATCTAACAAGGCGCGATTACTCTCCACTAAACTACATAATAATTCCTCATGCTGAGAAAATAAAGCTCCTTGAGTAGCTATCGCCTGCTGAAAGGAAACTCCAGTTCCCGTGGTCTCGGCACCGGTCTCGTTGCCTGCTGAGGTCATCCTGACCGGATGGCGTGGAGGACGTGACAACACTGCACTTAGACAATTGTACAATTGTAGTAAATACTAATGCTAATGTCTCAAACTAGTGTTCTGAAAAAGAAAATCCAGGAGGCCAAAGATGGGCGATTCATGGAGAAAGACAGACGTATCCTGGAGGAGCTGAAGAGTCTACATTGTGACCCTCATCCCTACATCACTATCCTTCCATCTGAATCTGACTTCAGTAAGTCATATTTTTTAACATAGCTTTTTCCTGAACTGAGTTTTTTGTTGTTGTTGTTTGCACTTTGTTTGCATTAATATCATAAAACACTCATTAGCCTCTTTATAAGGCCCACCCTTTAACATTTAAAAAAAAATGTATGTAGTGTAGTTCAGGGCACTGTCAGGCACTCTGAACTCAATAATGTATTATGAGACAAAATTTTAAAAAACATCCTTCAAAGTCAATGAATAAAGTGAATTCATAATCTGGTGGACAACGTCAACCAAAAATGACACTGCAAAAGCTCTGTAAAAGTAACATTTAAGACAAAGTGGTTGAATTTGTTTGCATTAGATTGTGGCCAGTGAGTGTGTAACTGATTGCATTGATGTGTAATAAAGGCTGTTCACATACTGGAATGTAAAGTGAGTAGACAAGTTTCTCTTTTACAAAGGATCAAGGTTGTGTATGGAGGTAGAGGGAAGAAAACATAAATTCTATACTGCTGTGTTAACTGATATACCTACATCTTGAACCTTCAGAAATCGAAACTGAGTATCCACAAACCATTAGGGTCAATCTTTTAAGCATCTGCTAAATTGTAAAAGGTTCCCACTTATGTAAAGTATGGGAACATAGTGTAGCAAAATGTAGCCTCACGCGGCCGCATCACATATGTGGAAACTACACTTTATGAATAAATATGCACTTGTTCACAATCAGGCACACCACAGAATATAATATTTGAAATTTAATTTCTAATATTCCTTATTGAATATTGATAAGTTATCAGATCTGCTTGTACTGATCAGTCTTAATCAGAAATCATGAATTCTGATTTCATTGAACTCCTGATCCTAAACAAAGAAATACATGGTAGAACTGTAGATAATTATACAGAAATATTTGTTAAGTAGTACTACTAACAAACAATAAAACAACAATGACATCATAACAGATGTTGAATGAATCAAAATAAATAAACAAACTAATAAGTTAACAGTGATCATCACTGGGAGCAGTTCTTAGAGCAGTGAGCAGTTTAGTAATTTAGGTAATTTTCTTTGGAAAATTACCATAACTTGCAAAGGTTATTCCTTATTAAAGATGTTCTGCATGGGCAAAATAAAAAGTGCTTATGGCCTTCAAATTTACTTAATATATTTTGCAGGGCCGTGCAGAGGCCTTTGAGGGGGCAGGTGCTCAAAGTTAAAAGGAGGCACATGGAGCACAGATTTGCAACATACCTTACAATATAACTGGCTGAACTGTAGCAACCCATATTCATAAAGAATGTAACATGGAATCACAACATACCATATCATTGTCCACCCCTCATATCTTTGTTAGGAGGTGGTCTATGTTTGACCTGACGGGGTACATTGAGCAGCTTCTGTTGAGGGGGTTGGTGAGGAGGCTGATGATATCGCTGGAGGTGGGCTGTATTGATCTGAGAGTGTAGACACTAAAAAGAGCATGGGAGAGATAGCAGCTGATTAAACAAGTGTTATGTGATCATGACAAGATGCAAAGATAACTAACACTGAAAATGGCTGACTGTGACCTGCCATACTGCTGATTGTTTGTAGGAGACTCCTGCTGAGAGAGACTGCAGCAAAGGCTGACTGTTGGAACTAAATAGAACTAGTTGCTCATTCATAAACTGAAAGGAAAACATTAATGGGGGGGACCAGAATAAAGGGTCTCCGGTTTCTAGACTAGCTGAGCTAGCGCTGAGCTACAGGCCGTCTGGGCCCCTCAAGGCAGTGAGGGACGTCTGCGTGGATCACGTGACCGACTGAGGGTAGATCTGAATTATTATTATTTTTGTTTTATTTTATATATTATTTTGGGCCACAAATACTTTCACACACACACACACACATTTACAAATAAAAAATAAAATGATAAAAAAAACAACTTTGACAAAAGGGCACTTGGGCATCAAGGGGCAAAGCGGCAGGTGCTCCAGCCCCCCACCCCCCACCCCCCACCCCACCTGATATTTTGTCTACTGCTTTTAGTGGCAGGAGTTAACTACTGTGTCCTATTTTTAAACTTTTCAGCATTCTGGAAGATTCTCATGGAGGGCCCTCCTGACACTCCTTATGAGAAAGGAGTCTTTGAGCTTTTCTGCCAGTTTGGCAGCGACTACCCCGTGAAGCCTCCGACTGTTCGCTTTGTCACAAGTGTATCCTTCCAAATATACAGGGCTTATTTTTAAAAGTAGACGTGAATCAATATAACTAATGACATGGATATTAAGTCCAGTGTTATTATTGTTTTGGGACCAAATCCTAATGTACACTGTACACTACAGTATACAGTACAGTAAACTGTACTGTACAGTGTACATTACTTCCTTTACATTGAAGAGTCAAAATAGACTTCCCATGGTCTTCTCATTCACTTTTTATGGGAAAGTTTAAGATATACAAATGATAAAAACTTTGCAAGCAAAGTGTATTGAAAGTGAGTCCATTAAAGTGTTTCTGAAAGCGCTGCTTTATCTCTCAGAAAGATAACATGCAGTTTTAATAACAGACAGTATAGCACTGAGTTTACCTGTACAGTTATTTTCTTAACATAGATATAACAAAGATATACCATTGCAACATTAACAGCGTGGGCCGCATCTGCCACAACATATTTGACCGGAACTACAATGCCCAAATCACCATGAGAGATATCCTTGAAGCTGTGTTTGGACTGCTGATCGCTCCTGAGCCTGAAGATCCACTGGACAGGTAAGATTACAACCCTTACACACCCATGCATCAAAGATTGTAGGCACAGACTGATCATCTTCTCATCTCAACACTGTGTGCACATACAGTATACAAACCATACTTGGTGGATGTGTTTTTGCTGAACATGTATTATACTTTACAAGTCAGAGTTCAGGACAAAGTGACACAAATTCCTCTTGGTGTGTGCTGACACCAAGAAATCTCAATATTTTTAAAGTTTATCATGTATAAATATGTGTGCTTTGAATAAGCAATGCACAATACAAGAGGAGACAGATACAGGCTTCTGTTTTATTTCTGGAAGTTGGCACAAACATCTGACAATGTCAGGACAGTGTATATTAACATATCACCATATCACACACATCATCATATATTTATAGTGCTAAATCACATGTCCACAGAGATGGACAGGTGGCTTGGTGAAGCATCAGCAGTAATGTGGGCAGTGTACCAAACCATCATGGTTAAGAGGAAGCTGAGCTGGACAAAGCTCTGGATTTACCAGTCAATCTACATTCCAATCCTTATCTATGGGTGCCTGAAGGAATGTGCTCACAGGAACAACCAGCTGAAATGAGTTTCCTCTGTAGAGTGGCTGGGCTCAGCTTTAGAGGTAGGGTGAGGAGCTCCTACATCCAGAGGGGGTTGGGAGTTTAGTCACTGCTCCTTTGTGTCGAAAGGAGCCAGTTGAGATGGTTCAGACATCTGATTAAAATGCCTCCTGGGACACTTCCTGTGGAGGTATATCCCAGACGCATTTACCTAGGAAGAAATCCTGGGTTAGACTCAGAACTTGCTGGATGGATTATATATCTCATCTGGCCTGGGAACACTTTGGGATCCCTCAGGAAGAACTAGAAAGGAAATGATGGGGAGAGGGACTTCTGGAATGACCTGCTTCACTGGCTGCCTCCGCAACCCAACCCTGGATAAGCAGAAGAGGATAGATGGGTGGATGGATCAAAGGTGTTTGCACTTAACTGATTTAAAAAATTACCTGAAAAATGAAATATTAGTCCGACCTTGCTGGAGACTGTTCCAGTCAGCACATACAATAAATTAGCTTTTGGTGTCTTCATATTTCCAGATTTTGAAAGTCCTATTTTTCAGACAAAATAAAGCGTACTGAATTCTTGCAACATTTCACAAATATTGCCTCAAGCTATTTACATGACTGCTTTTGCAAAAACATTAAATTTGGATTACGTTGAAGAAGTATGTGAGAAACAGGTGTGTATTTTTCTGTGCAAGCATTCTGGCCGAGGAATTCCTGACCACTCATGAGAAATATGAACAAGAGGCCAAAAAGCAAACTGAAGAAAATGCTGGAGAATCAATGGATGCTAAGGAGAAGGTAAATAAGCTGTTGTGTTTTGAAATAAGATGAGACATGTAAGACAATTGATGCAACACAGTGGTAAACATGCTCCTGTTTCATCTTCTTAGAGACAAGTTGCAGCCATCAAATTCAGAATAAGATCATTGCATTGCATCGTGATTTACTTAGTGGAGCAGTTATTACCCTTACATAGATTACTACAGTAGTTCAATAGAACTATTTACTGCATACCAACACTACCTCAGCAGCGCAACAGATGGTCTCGAATGCATTATAAAGGCAAGAAGGTTAACTTTTGACTCACCTAAAACATTTCGGATGACCACCTCATGAAGCTGTTAACATATTGCCAGTCGTGTTCAAGGTTTTTTTTTTTCAATACTTCATTTTCGATAGTTTCATTTTTTGAACAAAACAGACAAGGACAAAGTGATCAGGCTCTACATAGTCGACGACAGAGAAAAAAGAACTAAATTAAAAATAAATTATACACACACACACATATATATATATATATATATATATATATATATATATATATATATATATATATATATATGCATACACACACACTGACAAAATTGTTGGTACCCCTCGGTTAATGAAAGAAAAACCCACAATGGTCACAGAAATAATTTGAATCTGACAAAAGTAATATTAAATAAATATTCTATGAAAATTAACCAGTGAAAATCAGACATTGCTTTTGAACCATGGTTTAACAGAATTATTTTAAAAAATAAACTCATGAAACAAGGGCTGCACAGTGGCGTAGTGGTTAGCACTTTCGCCTTGCAGCGAGAAGATCCCTGGTTCGCGTCCCGGCTTTCCCGGGATCTTTCTGCATGGAGTTTGCATGTTCTCCCTGTGCATGCGTGGGTTCTCTCCGGGTACTCCGGCTTCCTCCCACAGTCCAAAAATATGCTGAGGTTAATTGATTACTCTAAATTGCCCGTAGGTGTGAATGTGTGAGTGATTGTTTGTCTATATATGTAGCCCTGCGACAGACTGGTGACCTGTCCAGGGTGTCCCCTGCCTTCGCCCGAGTCAGCTGGGATAGGCTCCAGCCCCGCCGCGACCCTAGTGAGGAATAAGCGGTGTATAGATAATGGATGGATGGATGGATGGAAACTCATGAAACAGGCAATCACTGCAATCAAATGATTTTTGTAACTGTCAGTGAGACTTCTGCACCTCTCAGCAGGTATTCTGGTCCACTCCTCATCAGCAGACTGCTCCAGTTGTCTCAGGTTTGAAGGGTTCCTTCTCCAGACGGCATGTTTCAGCTCCTTCCACAGATGTTCAATAGGATTTAGATCAGGGCTCATAGAGGCCACTTCAGAATAGTCCAATGTTTTCCTCTTAACCATTCTTGGCTGTTTTTAGTTGTGTGTTTTGGGTCATTATCCTGTTGCAAGACCCATGACCTGCGACTGAGACCAAGCTTTCTGACACTGGGCAGCACATTTCTCTCTAGAATACCTTGATAGTCATGAGATTTCATTGTACCTGCACAGATTCCAGACACCCTGTGCCAGATGCAGCAAAGCAGCCCCAGAACATAACAGAGCCTCCTCCATGTTTCACAGTAGGGACAGTGTTCTTTGCTTGATATGCTTCATTTTTGCGTCTGTGAACATAGAGCTGATGTGTCTTGCCAAAAAGTTCCAGTTTTGTCTGGTCTGTCCATAGGACATTCTCCCAGAAGCTTTGTGGCTTGTCAACATGCAGTTTGGCAAATTCCAGTCTGGCTTTTTTAGGATTTGTTTTCAACAATGGTGTCCTCCTTGGTCGTCTCCCATGAAGTCCACTTTGGCTCAAACAACGACGGATGGTGTGATCTGACACTGATGTACCTTGACCTTGGAGTTCACCTTTAATGTCTTTAGAGGTTGTTCTGGGCTCTTTTGTTACCATTCCTATTATCCGTCTCTTCCATTTGTCATCAATTTTCCTCCTGTGGCCACATCCAGGGAGGTTGGCTACAGTCCCATGGATCTTACATTTCTGAATAATATGTGCAACTGTAGTCACAGGAACATCAAGCTGCTTGGAGATGGTCTTATAGCCTTTACCTTTAACATGCTTGTCTATAATTTTCTTTCTAATCTCCTGAGACAACTCTCTCCTTGGCTTCCTCTGGTCCATGTTTAGTGTGGTACACACCATGTCACCAAACAGCACAGTGACTACTTGTAACTCTATAAATAGGCTGACTGACTGATTACATGTTTGTAGACACCTGTGATGCTAATTAGAGGACACACCTTGATTGAACATGTCCCTGTGGTCACATTATTTTCAGTCTTTTCTAGGGGTACCATCATTTTTGTCCAGGCCTGTTTCATAAGTTTATTTTTTAAAATAATTCTGTTAAACCACGGTTTAAAAGCAATGTCTGATTTTCATTGGTTAATTTTCATAGAATTTTTATTTATTATTACTTTTGTCACATTCAAATTATTTCTGTGACCATTGTGGGTTTTTCTTTCATTAACCGAAGGGTACCAACAATTTTGTCCACGTGTGTACATACATACATACATACAAATACATACACATATACATACATATACATAGTATATACTTTGCCAGTGTTACATCATGGTGCTGCTGAACGGTCTGTGGGTGTGTAACAAGCGCAGGGATAAGAGGTCAACCAGCTCAGTCCCTTAGCTTTTGCCCTTGCCAAGGTGAGCAAGGAATGGGTCCTAGATGTCAGAGTATTTTGCACCTTGTTGGTCCGTATGAATCTCAGTTTTTCCATTTGTTAAACATGGATCATGTCCGTCGTCCATCTCTGAAAGGAAGGGGGAGAGGGTGACTTCCACTCCTTAAGAATGAATCTTTTGGCCACTGTCATGCCGAGCAACAGCGACTGCTGTGTCATAATGGGGAGTCTCTGGGTGAGTTGAGAGCACCTGAATATGGCGAGTATAGGGTCCAATGGGAGGACCTGTTTGTAAGCCTTGGAGTATCCGTCAAATATTTTGGACCAGAACCCCCTGCTGCCAAAACATCAGGACCCTGGCATTGGCAGCCCAATAATATTGCCTGAATGATGGCAGACCCAGTCTTTCCTCTGATTTGGGCTTGCCTAGGTGAATAGTCTTGTTCAAGTTTGACACTGAGGCAAACTGTGACTACTCTGAACAATCTTAAAGTGTTTTCATTTTCACTTTTATTACTACGTAGTCTGTTTCATAGTTTTAATCTTGTTTCATTTTGTTGTACAATGTACAAAATAATTTTTAAAAACTCAGGTATTGTGATTCTGTAAACATTTTATGAAATGCCAGTACTTACTGTGTGCTTTTGATTTGAAAGAAACTGGTGATGCCTGTGCCCCAGTATACACCCCCACATCTCATCTGTCCTCTCACCAAGAAGATATTTGTTGTACCTGTAATAACAAAACACGGGGCAGTATATGAACAGAAGGCTATCCACAAACACCTGAAAATGTAAGTTTCTTAATTTGTCTATTATTGCTGGGGTGTCATTGCATTTATGTAAAGTTTCAAGTTTTGTTGTTTTTGTTACAGATGAATACCAAAGAATCTTAAGTACACATAAGCCTATTTTTAACACGCATGCTTACATTTTTTTAAACCTTCTTTGGAAGCATTGGAAGCATTTTTATTTAAAACTCTAACACAACTGTAAGAAATAACAGAAGTGCAAATTAAATGTCTATGAATGGTGTGTTTATCCAAAACATCAGCTGGAGATTTTCCATTCAAGCTTAAACTGTCTATGATACAAGGACAGTCAAGGGATGTCCAATGAATTTGCTTTAATAAAGTCAATAAGCAATACACAGTGGGACACATAAATCAGGACACAAACTAACTTGAGGTTAAATTACCTTGTGATCTTACCGAGTTAGCAAATAGTCTGCACAACCTTGAACTTACAAAAATAAAACCGGACTAAGTAAAAATGATCAGTGTAAACCCAACTGAACTGAAACTGAGATGATTTCTTGTGTTTACTCATTGCAGAAGTTCTAAACAGCAAGCAGCACAAAAGGCCTCAATTTATGCATGAATAATTCAAGTACGACATCACCAAGAATTCTCTCACTTCGTAGCAATTGCGGACCGCTGTAGCAGTAGCACATTAGCTGAATGTGCTGCATTATAAAGTGGTGAAAGCAAGAAAAACAAAAACTGTCAGAAATTTCATCAAGTTGTTTCAGAGATTTCTTTTTTAAATTTATTTATCTTTTAAAAAATTATAAAAAGCAGTATTGGCGCTGTAATCGAAGGCGGCTTGAGCCTGTCACGTTAAGAGGTATTAACTTTTCTTGAGAATATTATGGGCTCTTATTTGGACATAGCAATCTATAGAATTAAATCATATTAAACACCAATGAGGTTAAAAGAAAAAACTGAAGTGAGAATTTCCAGTGAAAACACTGTCAGATCCAGCAACCCTTCCCACTTTGTAACACCAAAGAACTGCACATATCTTTCTACGTGATCTGTCCTTTGTGTGGTCCACTATGAGCATAAATCACATGTTACACTAGTTATATTCTGACCATGTTTAGTTAAAACTCTCCTGACAACACAGCAATGCTGAAGTTTCTGCTATATTAGAAGGAAAGGGAGAGAGAATACCAGCAAGGCTGAAGCAACAGTACCCTCTGGAATATTTTCACTGACTGGATTCTGTTTTACAGGTCCAAATTTGATCCATGTCATCCAAAGATCCTGCTCAGAAGAACCGATCTGAAGCCAGCCCGTGACATGAAGAAAATGGTGAAGGAATTCCGATCTCGTCAAATTCTGGAAACGGATGTATAACAAATCATTGGAGCTCGGTGTTTTGTCACTTACATCAGTTTGACATGGTGTAAACACATCACTGACAATTCAGAAACATTGCACTTAATGCACATTATCATTTTTCTATCACATTATATAATCACAGTTTCATGTTGGTGTATTAAAAATGTTAAATGTATTTCTTTACGTATATTACTAATAGATCAATATTATACTTTGGGTTAAAATAGAAGAAAGATCTAGGAATTGTTAGAAATCTCTATCTCGTCACATTCTTCTATTTCATCATAAAGATGCACCAGTTTCATAAACTTACTACTTTCCTATTTTTTTGATTCCAATGAACCAGATTAACATTTTACCTTCATAATAATGGTTGCTTTGTTGTGAATTGCCACTGATGGTGATTTTAGTGTAGCAGACTGTAATGTATGGATGTGGGGTTAAAATTTGGAAGCTTCTCTGCATTTTTAAATAAGGAGACACATTTGCAAATCACTTTCGGTGTTGGGATTGAAAAAAAAAGCAGGCAGAGCATCAGTTTAATACTTTTCCTATTATTTTTATAAATCAAAAAGGCTAGGTTTGGTCGCTGGCTGAATGGGGCAAGATTCATATTGAACAGCAGATAACTGTTACTATGTTAACCTAATCACAGGAACTTTCTCTCTCTAATAATGAGTGGACGTTTTGTTGCTTTCTTTTTGTTTCCTACATATGGACCTTTTTGTTAGTCACACATTTTGTTTGTCAAATTGAAGTGTTTCATTCATGCAGTGTATTCAGTGTTGGTTATTACTGTACATATCCATCAGAGAGGTGCCTATTTGTGAAGAAACATTTTATAAAGATTGACATTGCAGCCCTCTAGTTCAGTGCATTTACCAGATAGGAGTGACATCAGCAATTAATGTTTCACTTCTGCAATGGTTGTTCCATTTTTCAGGGAATTCTTTATTGAATTTGGAAATGTTTAACAAATGACAGAAGTTCAATGGTGGTATTTTATAAAGAGATGTCTAGTTCTTCAAACTCTTGAGGTGAAATGATGATATGTCTCATTACTGGTTTTGCCTGCATTAATAGACAAACAGATTATAAAGATGGTATGGAAGTTTAAAGTTCCATACTTGTTATCCAACATTTATTTGTTTTGTTAGTTAAACAATAATTTACTCTTTCTTTCATGTGTTTCAGAGTTGTACAAGAGCAGGATGATAAACTATAATTGAAATGTAGTCCATGAAAATACAGATGGAAGAATTCTACTGCCTACCAACAATCAATATGTGCACCAATTATAAAATTGGTGTATAAAATGACAGTCCTGAGTTTCCAATGACTCCTATAACTGAATGTTCTATGATGTAATCACTGAAATGTATCACAAAAATAAAACTAACAATCGTGCCTTTTGGTTTTATCATAGATTGACTATAGATCTACTAGAAATATGTCAAAAATATACTTACAGCAATGTTTATATTTGGTTAAATGTCCTTTTTATTACCTCAATTAGGCACTTTTGGTAGCTACCAATAAGCTTCTGGTTGTATCTTTGACCACTCCTCTTGATTCTGGTCTAATTTAGTCATTTCTTTACCATTTTTGATGTGTGTTTGGGGTTGTTGGAACAGCCAACTGCATCCAAGATCCAACCTTCTGGCTGATTTTAGATTTTCCTTACACTGGCCCCAAAACAGCCCCAGAGCATAATAACCACCATCATGCCTGACAGTAGGTTTGATGTTCTTGAGCTTAAGGACCTTACCTTGTCTCCTCCAAACATATCTCCGGTTATTGTGGTCAAATAGCTCAATTTTAATTCCATCTGACCACACATCTTTTCTCCAGAAAGTCTTTCATTTGTCCATGTGAGCAGCAACAAACTTACGTTGAGCTTTAAGGTGCCGTTGCTGGAGGAAAGGCTTCCTTCTTTCACAGCAGCAGTTTTTTTTTCATGGGTTTTTTTTTTGCTACTTTTACTGCATATCAGTTCTTATATATATAAAATATTCATTTCTTTTAAATTTTGTAGCCCTTCAAATGCCAATTTCTTGGTGCAATGCACTTGTTTTGTTCGAAGAATAACCACTAGAGGGCAGCACAGGCCACTTTTATGCCGATAGAAATACACTGAAGTCCAGCAGCAGAGAGAATCACTTCACCTCAATATTAACTATTGACTCTGTCTGTCAAAAGGACATGAACACACAAAAATGTGAGGACAGACAATTAGGATGAGCCCAAGATTACACACAAATGTAATGCAGTAATACCTGAAGTGGCAAAATTATACCTATAAAGCTCTTTTTTATCGATGAACTGTAATCTTTCAGGACAGAACAAAACATGTGACAGGCTTCTGTGTCTGTCTTGTGTAAAGTTCAGCAAAAATTCTGCTTGGACTCTTTCTGTACAACACATACAGACAATGTTGGTTTACATCAGCTGGGCTTAGACATCAGGAAATTAAAGATCACAATCATGATTTTCTTTTTAAAAATCAAACACTGAATTATTTCCTGTTCAGCAAATCACTGGAGCATAATATCTGCAAGCATCAAGACTACTTTTAGATGATCTTTTTTCAGTCAATAAGTCTGTGTTATTAAAGTTTAAATATTACAATTGATCATATTAGTGAAATTACCTTTTTTAAAATCATGGTCTTCATACTGTTTGGTAGTCCATGGGTTCCCAACTGTGAGGTCGGGTCCCTTCCTGAGGGTCAGCAGATAAAACTGTGACATCATGGGACAGGAAATAAGAAAGACCACAGTTGTGGTACATAAATGTGAGTTCATTTAAACCCTTTGCTTGCTGTTATATGTGTGTGTGTAATATGAGCGAGGAATCACTCACTGAATTTACTGAATTGTTTGGAACCACTGCTCTAATCTATTATATGTCTAGAAGCTTATATGTGTTTGTGTGAAATCTTCAAATTAAAACAATATTTTGAAAGCAAAATCAAGCATAAGTTCATAAGCTTTTTCACTTTCTGTACATGTATCTTTATTGTTGGGAAATAATTTTCTGCTTGAAGTGTAAGTTTGCTGAAGCTTAATTATGGAAGAGTTACTTGAAGGGTCACACGGGTTCAGGTTTGAGGCCAACTTGAGAACAAATGTTTACACTCCTAAAAGGTTTTTGTCTTTAGAAAGATGGGCTCAGTACTTCTAACATGGGATGGACACTATGCCAAAAGGTTTAACCTTACAGCCCATTTCCAAAGAACCAATAGATAAAGAGTTAAATAAAAAGAAATAGCATATTGTTAAATAAATAGCATATAAATGCTGTTACACTAAACTTGAGGAAGAGAGGAGTGAGATGTTTCTCCCATGTTGAGTCAGGTCTTCTCCATTGCATTGATGTAATTTCATCTCTATATTTTTAACAGTCATACATTTACAGACAAACCCAGCAGTGTGTTTCTTACCTTAATCAAGGGTAGAATCCAGGGGTTTAAAATATCCTCGACAATGATTGTCATCCTTGGAGGAGAATCTGTTCCCTGATGGTAAACTGAGCGACCTGAAGAAACATCAGTGTTCATCTGAATGTATCATGCAGAATAAACAAGCATAAACAGGTGCAAACAGCAAGGAGTAGATTTCAGAAATGTTGTCATTTTGTGTGAAATAACACGTGAAGATATAAATCAGATCATCATACTGAACATTTGACATATTGTGCTTTTGTCTAAGAATGACTTTGGAAACACATTTTCATTTTTATTTAGTGTTCCAAGGCCATTATGTGTTTTTACCTCCTGATTCATTATGTGATCCTAGTTTACAGGAGTCAAAGGAACCGAAAAACATTTGTATGAAATGATGATTTACGTGCGAGCTGTTTGCTCCAGATGGCCTGAATACTTCACCACCGCTGGACAGTATTTTATTTCAGCGAAAACACGGAATCTCTTCCCGTTTCGTTGTCCGAAACTGATGGTTAACAAGAGACAGACAGACAGGTTGACAGATCAGCTGTCGGTGCCTGACAGCTGTTGCTAAACTACGGAGGCTCTACAGGGGCGGAGCTTAATCAACCGGCGTTCGATTTGAGGAATAGAATGTATATATTAGAACAGCGAGGCGTGACGTCAAAGACATAAGATCCGGTCAGATCCAGTTTAGGTCCAGATGAGACTGAAGCATTTAGATTGTTGTTGTTGGAGTGAGCTGCAGTTTGAGGAAACTAAGAAAGCAACTCATCACGATTTTTTCATCAAAAGACAAAGCACCAAACCACGATGGATAGAAGAGCCAGTTTAGATACTGAGGACATCAGAAAGGTTACAGTGGACATGGTTCGCCCACTCATTGTAACCTTCTTCAATAGGATTACCTCACAGCAGTGGGCAGCTCTGGTATCAGGCCAGCCTGATGATGACACCCAGCAAATGTTGAGAGAGCTTCTGTTTAACATAGAAGTACTCATTTGTAAATCAGTGCTGGCGGCACTGAAGGAAGAGAAAGAAAAAGATTTAGTCACTGAGGTGGTGACTTCTCTAGGAGATTCAATTCCACCAACCTTTGCAGAAGTCCTACATTCGGAGGAAGTCAGCTGTGAGAGCTCAGATTCTCTAAAGAGCTTAGTTGTGGAAGATGTAGTGGACAGTATCAAGTCTACTATAGAGACACCCAAGGAGACCCCACGGCATAAGACATTTGCCCACAGACTGGATACTAAGGTTCATCACATGACCAAAATGATTGGAACATTTGTTAAAGGGAACCTGAAAAGGTGCAGACCTAGAACCCCAACAAGAAGTCAGTCAGATGTTCCTGAGGTCTCTTCCACAGGGATCATTCATCCTTTACCAAAACCACCAGCCAAAGTGTCACCAGCTGTCCCAGTAAGTGTTCCTCAGGAGCAGTTCACCTCTTCTCCACTGGTGGTCAAGGGTTCAAAAGAAGGAGCTGCACCAGTTAAAAGCTCCAAGTCCAAGGGCAACCTGTCTCTAATTAGCAGGATTTCAAGTGTTTTTAAGAAACGTCGTACCGACACCCGTGGCACCTGCTGCAGTCGCAGTGACACCAGCACCATCCTCAGGCGCCCAAGACGTCCCAGACAAGACTATTGCCTTGTTTAATATTGTTCATCTGCCATCACCAGATGTTACCTGTGAGGAGACAGCCGTGTCTCAGCGACAATCACCAGAGGTTACAGGCATCACCTCTGTGGACATCAGTGCACCTTCTGTGGCTGCCTGCGCATCTGAGGAAAAACCTAATCAGGTTACAAGCACAACGACACAATTGTGTGTAAGCGCACTCATTGAGGCAGTGATTTTGCGGACCACTAGAGGTGCAAACGCTAACCTCTCTTCAGAAGAATTTGACACCCTCAATAAGGACCTGTTTGAAAAAGTCTGGGATGCTGTCAAGGACGATGTTATCATCGCCCCAGAAAAGTCCAAAATGCTGGACAAAGCCATTTTCAAGGACCTTTGTAGACAGTGGGGCACTCCCACCCTTGCACTGACTTTTCTGCATTCCGGCCCACCAATAGCTGACCAGATGAATGTTTCATGTTTCAAGAAACACCTGAGGATAGCACCAAAGAAACCTGGTGCCTTCAGAAATTTTTTTTCTTCACTACGAGAGACTGTCTCCAAGCATTTTAGACGTGTTGATAGTGAAGGTGTTGAACTGCAGCCTTCATCTTGAAAGAAAAGAGTAATGTATGTTCTTTTTTCTTTCCTTTCTATGCAGTAAAGAGTGTGCCATGACACAGCATTCAAAAAAATTAAAAAAAAATTAAAAAGAAAAAAAATGAATCAAATTTGAATTTGTTCTTATCTTGTGAAAATACATGTTTTTCTTATTTCAACTGTGATATTTCAGGGCAGAAATACTCAGACGCAGTCCTGCCTGCATATTTCATGCATTGATGTGTTTGTTCTTTTAGTATATTTACAAATGGACTACTAGACACAAATAGACTTACTTTCTACAATGTACACTTAAATCACAATGGGAATTGTTTGATTTCTAATGTCAGACTGTGGGCACAGAGGAAAAGATGGAAAACAAGTATGGTTGAACCACAATATCTCAGAAACTACTAAAAATAAAAGCCTCAAATGTTCATTTTTATTTTTTCACCATGTTATTAATTCCAAATCTGCAAAAGTGGAAAAGTAGGTGAAATAATCTCTGGTTAGGGGCGAGTTAAAATATGAAAAAACCATCCTGAAAAGTTCCATCCCTGAGCCCACATTTACAAAAAAAAAAAAAAGACAATGCAGAGGTCAGTCAGCAACATTTTCTGAACCATATATAGTTTTCAATATCTGCTTTTTCAATATTGCAGAACCTGACTAGTAGATTAATGATGTGGATTCTGACAGTCATCAGTATAAGGCATAGATACAAGAAACAGGGCACTGTCATACAAGTCTTCTTTATGTTTGATTTTTAATTTCTCATTGTTTAGCAGCAACTTATTTGAGATGCAGGCTTGAAAAAATCACTTTGTGTCAACTTCTCTTGTTTTAAATGTGTTATATAAAAAACATGACTCGACTGAAAAAACAATCAGCCAAGTGAAAAGAAATAACCAAAGTGCAGAAATCATTGAATTCACAAAGCTACTGTGTGTGTTCAGTACAACTCTGAGTAACACATAAATAATAAGGCAGTCAGCATGAACATCTAAATGCAGACATTCTTCACCTGCATAGATGTTGGGACATATTGTGATATTACATCTATCTGGAAAACAAGGCAACATTTTAATCAGAAGCATCACTTTGGTTTTAAGTACAGGATCTCATTCTATTGGCAGTAACAACAACAAGCATAAAGATAATATACTTTTTTTTTGAGGTAGCACACAATAAATAAGAGTAATAATAAATATTTAAACAGACAGCTTAGTTAACAAAAATCTTTACAATACTTACAAACTGGTTTTTGGACACGCTGTTCTCAAGCTGTCCGTATCTTACATATATACAGTATTTAAATACAGATGTTGAGGACAGTTACAAATATCTTGGGATAACACAGGCAAGTGGGGACCATTAGGAAGCTGCAAGAAAGTCTACCACAGCCAAATACCTGCAATGAGTAAGGTAGGTCCTGAAGAGTCAGCTGAATGGGAGGAACAAGGTCTGGGCCATCAACACATATGTATATCCTGCTGTTCACCAGTTCTCTGCTGACAACTGGCCAAAGGAGGAAGTGGAAGCCCCTGAAAAGCTGAACACACACACACACACACACACACACACACACACACACACACACACACACACACACACACACACACACACACACACACACACACACACACACACACACACACAAACACACAAAAGTAAGTGAAGTCTATGGCTCCCACTGCAAAACCTCTGATCTCACTTCCTCCTGATAGAGACACACAGACAGACATTAATAAGCATAAGTAGATATAGCACTGATATATCTAATAAACTGTACATATTTCACTTATTTACTTTGGTAAAATGTATTTTATTTTTAACATTTCATGCCAATATACCTCCTTTTGAAATGAGCACCACTTACCAACTGAACAGTCTGCCTTCTTTCTTCGGGTCTTTTTTTAATCCTTTGACAAAATTCCTCCACTTTAGACAACATTATCACTGCAGGCTTGACAGAAATACTGGTAACACTTAAAAAGGATACATTCACAAACATTGGTATGCTTTAACCAAGGTGGCAACTACTTGTATTAGTAAACAGTTAAAAAACAAAAACATTTTAGTGCATTGTGTATATTTAAAAAAGAAAAACATCCTTTACCCTTACCTTTGATGGTAAGCTGGACCACTGAAGAAGACCTGCTCAGCCTCCTGCAGGGACAGATTGTCCTGCATAGACAGGTCATATATGATGGCCTACCAAAAGAAAATGGTTCATTTTTAAACAATATTTACATATACACAACATAAATATTCATCTAAGATAAATAATGGGAAAAAGCGAATACACTGGTGAAAAAAAATGCCATGCTCAAATACTCTCGACAAAGACTGCCATCCACAGTCTGATGAACTTAATGTAGTTACCAGATGTTCTACTGACATGGCACTGATAGTGTGTTATCAGTTTGATGAAGTGGAAGTGACACGTTTTGTTACAGGTTGTCGTACCCCTCTGTTTGGAAACGCTCCATGAGAAGAAGACACCACCACTTCCGTATCAAAGGCATGTCCATCTGAAAGCAGTGTGACAATAGAAAGAAAAATTTGAGTTCAAAATGTGTCCTTTCTCTTCAAAATGACTATGTGGCAACAACAAAAGCATTTGGAGAGAGCAGTTTCTTCTTTGTGTAAACGTTTTTTAAAACTAACATAAACATAAATCAAGTTTAATCTGGGAGGTGGACCAATACATTTAAAATTTTCTGTCTTGGATTCAATCTGTGTAATGATGTAACTTCATACAAGCTGTTCAGTAGACAGAGTAGATGAGGTAAAGGAGTGAAGGATAAGCCTACATCAAAACTGAGCATTAAAAATACTAAATGTCTCAGCATCACAAAAAATGTGATCATGAAAAGTCTGACTATGAAGAAAATGTACTTGGTAAACTATGCCAGAGAACCAGTAGAACACCAGCAGTTCTAACAGGAATCCACGAAATGATACACCTTTGATTTAAACTGGAACCAGTTCAGATACCTGCAACTTTATTAACATCATAAAACCTGTAAAATTGTTAGTATTAAGCACTTATACTTATGGTTGTTGTTGCTTAATGTCCTTGACAGACAGATCATTTCAACATGCTTTTACCATCTGGTGAAGGGTTAATTAATATGCTGCTTGTAGTTAATTATCATCACCTGGACCTGGGCTGCCAAAATCTGGCTAGGACTCAAACAAATGATCAAACAAGCTAAGCGTTGGTTTTACAGCAGCAGTCACAGTATAAAAGTGGTCGTCTGTGCTACTTAATGACGAGCTCAAACGTAGCTTGTTTCTCAGTTTAGCAGGTTAACAGCTTTGCTCAGCAAATGAAAACAGCAGAAATCTTTATAACGTTAAACAATAAAACACTGTAAACCAAACGTTTATTTGTTTTATAAAGTTAAACTAATAAAACGATTCACAGCTAGTACTCTCATGGTTACCGTCGTCCATCATGGCGATAAATGCTGCTACTTCGTTTAGCATCAACACGGCGGGAGACACGAACAACGGGGCCCGAGAAGAAGTTGGCGGCCCTTAAATTGCGGTCCTATCAGTGTGTTCCCGAAAGTCCAGCCTCCAGCTGTGTAGGAAAACTTACAGGGCTTAAAATGAACGGGGAATTCTTTCTGAATAAGCCTTTTGTATTGTAAGTATATTTTGAGTGAAATCATCAATTTAAAATGTAAATTGTGCACTTTAGTGATCATCTATTGCGGTAGGTGGCGCTGTCTATAAAAAGTGCTCTAAACTTAAAGGAAGTGTGCAGCTGCAGCAGCCCTGCAGCTGCAGCAGCCCTGCAGCTGCAGCAGCCCTGCAGCTGCAGCAGCCCTGCAGCTGCAGCAGCCCTGCAGCTGCAGCAGCCCTGCAGCTGCAGCAGCCCTGCAGCTGCAGCAGCCCTGCAGCTGCAGCAGCCCTGTAGCTCTGCAGACATACCCTTCTCCTTCAACAACATTATCCCAGGTATGACATTTTAGTCGACTCTTCTGTGTTTTTTCAAAATATAGTGCTGCATTATTTATTATCTTTTTCCCTTTTTAACTGTGTTTATCTCTTGTCTTTAATTGACTGTTGCTGATGCTTTAGTTAACTACGATCACATGAATGGCCACAGTGAGCTGGTGATAGAGAGAGTGAGCAAAGATGACTCTGGCACCTGCACCTGTGTGGCAGAAAACAACTTAGGAACCATCAAATCACTGGGATTTGTCTATGTTAAAGGTAAAAAGTCCCATAAAATGTTTTGACTCCTATGTCTCACCTTTCCTGCTCACAACTTGCCCCTAATTAAGTGACTTGTATCTAATATCAGGGCAACTATTCCGATTTAATTCCTATTTGTCTGTTCTCCAGAACCTCCCATCATTGATGGAGACCTTCACTCCAACCGTATTGAACCTCTGGGTGGTAATGCCATCCTGAACTGTGAGGTACGAGGAGACCCTCTGCTAATCATCCAATGGAGCAAAAATGGAATAAATATTCAGATCAGCAACCGAATCTGTCAACGGTTCCCTGGCCATCTACGGCACAGTGGTAGGAAAACACTGGACGAAGACCTTGTTTTAGTAATATCTGGCAAAAACTGCTGATAAAAAGTTTGATTTAAAGTTATAAAAAACATGTAACCGGTGCAGTTTTGCTACTGAAGGTATGATATACCTATTGATAATGGGTTACAGAAAAAGACATGCTGAACAAAACAAGGTTTTTGCTTTAGAGTGACACACGGGGTGAAATCTGTCTTTTTTTTTTTTTTTTTTTTACTGGACTAGTGTAAAATATTAGTGTAATATTTTGCGATCACAGCTGAGAGTGGAAATCTTGTCCTGGTGACAGATTATCTAATGAGGGAATATGCTGGTAGTTTTTTCAATCAGTTTTTTAATTCATTGCAACTCGGATAATTTGTTCTGTATATACTCATGTACACTAATTAGGTATTTTCTATTTGTAGTTATTTTGATGACTACTTGTTTCACAAATTAACTGTACTTTTACTTGTGTTGTCAGACAGAATAGATGTTACACGCGTTCAGAATCTTCACTGTCAACATGGAGTGACATTAAATCATACCAGTGTTTTTCATGCCGTGGCTCCTGTACTAAAATCACACAAACTTACCATCAGAAGCAAGTTTGTTGTTTTAATTCAAAAATATTATGTCAATATAATACAAGCTGGTTAATTTATTTGAGCTTAACATTTTTAAATTGTAGCTAACAAAGTACAACTGTATGGAACCTGCTGACAAGAAGAAAACAGAAGTCGATGAGTACTTTTGTTTCAGTGTGTATATAATCAACAAATAAATTACGGTATCATACTACAGATGAGGTTAAAACCTTTTTGAGCCCCAGAGAGAAATTAAAAAGCGATCCAGGAGAAAAATATATAAAGTAATTAAATTATCTTTACCGACTCCAACTTTAAGGTTCTGAACACAATGATGCATAAATAGTTATTCTCAGTATAACATACATTATTCTTAAATATTGCCATTCTGCATAATAACTTAAGTATATTTTGATGTAAATTCTTTTTGTACTTTTACTGAAGTATAAATTTACATGCATTTCTTTGTATAACTTATAGAATTAGAATGATAGAAAGAAAAAGAAGTAAAAAAAAATAGAACTTCAACAACTGTTTATACTATTTTATAGTACTCGAAATATGTTGTCGGGAGGGAATGTCCCCCACTCTCTAAACTACCAACCATGAAACAAAGGTGCCACCTAGTGACGATAACAGACAATTGTTTGTATGGAAATACTCAGTATTGAGAACTCAGCACTTTTTACTTAAGTACTGAATATTTCCATTTTTCTATATACTTCTACTTCACAGGATTTCAGAGGGATGTTGTACTTTCTACTCCATTACATCATATTTCAGTTATAGTAATATATGATAATATACAACGATCAGGCATAACATTATGACCAACCTGCCTAATATTGTGTGGTTCCACCTTTTGCTGCCAGAAAACAGCCCAGACCTGTCGAGGATTCCACTGGAGCCACTGAAGGTGTGCTGTGGATCTGGCAACCAAGAAGTTAGCAGCAGATCCTTTAAGTCATCGGAAGTTGCGAGGTGGGGCCTTCATAGATCGGACCTGTTTGTCCAGAATATCCCATAGCTGCTGGATTGTACTTGATATCTGGGGAATTTGGAGGCCAAGTCAACACCTGAAACTCACTGTGTGAGTTCAGGTGTTGACTTGGCCTCAAACCAATTCCTTAACCATTTTTGCTTTGTGGCCCAGCACATTATCCTGCAGAAAGAGGCCACAGCCATCAGGGAATACCATTTCCATGAAAGGGTGTGTATGGTCTGCAACAATGAGGTTGGTGGTACGTGTCAAAGCAACATCCACATGGATAGCAGGACCCAAGGTTTCCCAGCAGAACATTGCCCAAGGCATCACTCTGCCCTTCGCGGCTTGCATTCTTCCTATACGTGCATCCTGGTGTCGTGTGTTTCCCAGGTAAACGACTCACACGCACCCCGTGATTCATCAGACCAGGTCACCTTCTTCCATTGCTCCATGGTCTAGTTCTGATGCTCACGTGTTCATTGTTGGTGCTTTCTGTGACGCACAGGGGTCAGTATGGGCACCCTGACTGGTCTACAGCTATGCAGCCCCATACGCAACAAACTGCAATGCACCTTTCTAGCAATCTGAGCAACAGTGTCTTGTCTGTTGGATTGGACCACATAGACCCAGCCCTTCGCTCCCCACGTTGCACCATGAGCCATGACCCCTGTTGCCGGTTCGCCACTGTTCCTTCCTTGAACCATTTTTTTATAGATACAGACCACTGCAGACCAGGAACACCCCCACAAGAGCTGCAGTTTTGGAGATGCTCTGACCCAAGTATCTAGCCATCACAGTTACGGTTCTTGTCAAACTGGCTCAAATCCTTATGCTTGTTCATTTTTCCTGCCTTCTAACATCAACTTTTGAGGACAAACTGTTCACTTGCTGCCTAACATATCCAACCCACTAACAGGTGCCATGATGAAAGAGATAATCAGTGTTATCCACTTTCACCTGTCAGTGGTCACAATGTTATGCACTGATCAGTGTATGTTGTGAAAAAATGTTAATTCTGGTATTTTGTCACTTGTTGCATCCGTTTTCTTTACATAAGAACTTTTATTTGAAGTGCACGTGTGTCAAACATAATTTAAATTCAAGCATCATGTATTCTCAATTCCAGGTGATCGCAGTAACCAGTGTCCTCAAGGCTTCACTTTGGTGTCTGCAGGTCCTCTCAAAAAGGCTAGGTTTGGTCGCTGGCTGAATGGGGCAAGATTCATATTGAACAGCAGATAACTGTTACTATGTTAACCTAATCATAGGAACTTTCTCTCTCTAATAATGAGTGGACGTTTTGTTGCTTTCTTTTTGTTTCCTACATATGGACCTTTTTGTTAGTCACACATTTTGTTTGTCAAATTGAAGTGTTTCATTCATGCAGTGTATTCAGTGTTGGTTATTACTGTACATATCCATCAGAGAGGTGCCTATTTGTGAAGAAACATTTTATAAAGATTGACATTGCAGCCCTCTAGTTCAGTGCATTTACCAGATAGGAAGTGACATCAGCAATTAATGTTTTCACTTCTGCAATGGTTGTTCCATTTTTCAGGGAATTCTTTATTGAATTTGGAAATGTTTCAGAAATGACAGAAGTTCAATGGTGGTGTTTTATAAAGAGATGTCTAGTTCTTCAAACTCTTGAGGTGAGATGATGATATGTCTCATTACTGGTTTTGCCTGCATTAATAGACAAACAGATCATAAAGATGGTATGGAAGTTTAAGGTTCCATACTTGTTATCCAACAGTTATTTGTTTTGTTAGTTAAACAATAATTTACTCTTTCTTTCATGTGTTTCAGAGTTGTACAAGAGCAGGATGATAAACTATAATTGAAATGTAGTCCATGAAAATACAGATGGAAGAATTCTACTGCCTACCAATAATCAATATGTACACCAATTATAAAATTGGTGTATAAAATGACAGTCCTGAGTTTCCAATGACTCCTATAACTGAATGTTCTATGATGTAATCACTGAAATGTATCACAAAAATAAAACTAACAATCGTGCCTTTTGGTTTTATCATAGATTGAATATAGATCTACTAGAAATATGTCAAAAATATACTTACAGCAATGTTTATATTTGGTTAAATGTCCTTTTTATTACCTCAATTAGGCACTTTTGGTAGCTACCAATAAGCTTCTGGTTGTATCTTTGACCACTCCTCTTGATTCTGGTCTAATTTAGTCATTTCTTTACCATTTTTGATGTGTGTTTGGGGTTGTTGGAACAGCCAACTATCCAAGATCCAACCTTCTGGCTGATTTTAGATTTTCTTTACACTGGCCCCAAAACAGCCCCAGAGCATAATAACCACCATCATGCCTGACAGTAGGTTTGATGTTCTTGAGCTTAAGGACCTTACCTTGTCTCCTCCAAACATATCTCCGGTTATTGTGGTCAAATAGCTCAATTGTTTAATGCCATCTGACCACACATCTTTTCTCCAGAAAAGTCCTTTCATTTGTCCATGTGAGCAGCAACAAACTTACGTTGAGCTTTAAGGTGCCGTTGCTGGAGGAAATGCTTCCTTCATTCACAGCAGCAGTTTTTTTTTCAGTGGGTTTTTTTTTTGCTACTTTTACTGCATATCAGTTCTTATATATATAAAATATTCATTTCTTTTAAATTTTGTAGCCACTCAAATGCCAATTTCTTGGTGCAATGCACTTGTTTTGTTCGAAGAATAACCACTAGAGGCAGCACAGGGCCACTTTTATGCCGATAGAAATACACTGAAGTCCAGCAGCAGAGAGAATCACTTCACCTCAATATTAACTATTGACTCTGTCTGTCAAAAGGAACATGAACACACAAAAAATGTGAGGACAGACAATTAGGATGAGCCCAAGATTACACACAAATGTAAATGCAGTAATACCTGAAGTGCAAAATTATACCTATAAAGCTCTTTTTTATCGATGAACTGTAATCTTTCAAGGACAACAAAACATGTGACAGCTTCTGTGTCTGTCTTGTGTAAAGTTCAGCAAAAATTCTGCTTTGACTCTTTCTGTACAACACACTACAGACAATGTTGGTTTACATCAGCTGGGCTTAGACATCAGGAAATTAAAGATCACAATCATGATTTTCTTTTAAAAATCAAACACTGAATTATTTCCTGTTCAGCAAATCACTGGAGCATAATATCTGCAAGCATCAAGACTACTTTAGATGATCTTTTTTCAGTCAATAAAGTCTGTGTTATTAAAGTTTTAAATATTACAATTGATCAAATTATTGAAATTACCTTTTTTAAAATCATGGTCTTCATACTGTTTGGTAGGTCCATGGGTTCCCCAACTGTGAGGGTCGGGTCCCTTCCTGAGGGTCAGCAGATAAAACTGTGACATCATGGGACAGGAAATAAGAAAGACCACAGTTGTGGTACATAAATGTGAGTTCATTTAAACCCTTTGCTTGCTGTTATATGTGTGTGTGTAATATGAGCGAGGAATCACTCACTGAATTTACTGAATTGTTTGGAACCACTGCTCTAATCTATTATATGTCTAGAAGCTTATATGTGTTTGTGTGAAATCTTCAAATTAAAACAATATTTTGAAAGCAAAATCAAGCATAAGTTCATAAGCTTTTTCACTTTCTGTACATGTACCTTTATTGTTGGGAAATAATTTTCTGCTTGAAGTGTAAGTTTGCTGAAGCTTAATTATGGAAGAGTTACCTGAAGGGTCAAACGGGTTCAGGTTTGAGGCCAACTTGAGAACAAATGTTTACACTCCTAAAAGTTTTTTGTCTTTAGAAAGATGGGCTCAGTACTTCTAACATGGGATGGACACTATGCCAAAAGGTTTAACCTTACAGCCCATTTCCCAAAGAACCAATAGATAAAGAGTTAAATAAAAAGAAATAGCATATTGTTAAATAAATAGCATATAAATGCTGTTACACTAAACTTGAGAAGAGAGGAGTGAGATGTTTCTCCCATGTTGAGTCAGGTCTTCTCCATTGCATTGATGTAATTTCATCTCTATTTTTTAACAGTCATAACATTTACAGACAAACCAGCAGTGTGTTTCTTACCTTAATCAAGGGTAGAATCCAGGGTTTAAAATATCCTCGACAATGATTGGTCATCCTTGGAGGAGAATCTGTTCCCTGATGTAAACTGAGCGACCTGAAGAAACATCAGTGTTCATCTGAATGTATCATGCAGAAATAAACAAGCATAAACAGGTGCAAACAGCAAGGAGTAGATTTCAGAAATGTTGTCATTTTGTGTGAATAACACGTGAAGATATAAATCAGATCATCATACTGAACATTTGACACTATTGTGCTTTTGTCTAAGAATGGACTATGGAAACACATTTTCATTTTTATTTAGTGTGTTCCAAGGGCAATTATGTGTTTTTACCTCCTGATGTCATTATGTGATCCTAGTTTACAGAGTCAAAGGGAACCGAAAAACATTTGTATGAAATGATGATTTACGTGCGAGCTGTTTGCTCCAGATGGCCTGAATACTTCACCACCGCTGGACAGTATTTTATTTCAGCGAAAACACGGAATCTCTCCCGTTTCGTTGTCCGAAACTGATGGTTAACAAGAGACAGACAGACAGGTTGACAGATCAGCTGTCGGTGCCTGACAGCTGTTGCTAAACTACGGAGGCTCTACAGGGGCGGAGCTTAATCAACCGGCGTTCGATTTGAGGAATAGAATGTATATATTAGAACAGCGAGGCGTGACGTCAAAGACATAAGATCCGGTCAGATCCAGTTTAGGTCCAGATGAGACTGAAGCATTTAGATGGTTGTTGTTGGAGTGAGCTACAGTTTGAGGAAACTAAGAAAGCAACTCATCACGATTTTTTCATCAAAAGACAAAGCACCAAACCACGATGGATAGAAGAGCCAGTTTAGATACTGAGGACATCAGAAAGGTTACAGTGGACATGGTTCGCCCACTCATTGTAACCTTCTTCAATAGGATTACCTCACAGCAGTGGGCAGCTCTGGTATCAGGCCAGCCTGATGATGACACCCAGCAAATGTTGAGAGAGCTTCTGTTTAACATAGAAGTACTCATTTGTAAATCAGTGCTGGCGGCACTGAAGGAAGAGAAAGAAAAAGATTTAGTCACTGAGGTGGTGACTTCTCTAGGAGATTCAATTCCACCAACCTTTGCAGAAGTCCTACATTCGGAGGAAGTCAGCTGTGAGAGCTCAGATTCTCTAAAGAGCTTAGTTGTGGAAGATGTAGTGGACAGTATCAAGTCTACTATAGAGACACCCAAGGAGACCCCACGGCATAAGACATTTGCCCACAGACTGGATACTAAGGTTCATCACATGACCAAAATGATTGGAACATTTGTTAAAGGGAACCTGAAAAGGTGCAGACCTAGAACCCCAACAAGAAGTCAGTCAGATGTTCCTGAGGTCTCTTCCACAGAGATCATTCATCACTTACCGAAACCACCGGCCAAAGTGTCACCAGCTGTCCCAGTAAGTGTTTCTCAGGAGCAGTTCACCTCTTCTCAACTGGTGGTCAAGGGTTCAAAAGAAGGAGCTGCACCAGTTAAAAGCTCCAAGTCTAAGGGCCACCTGTCTCTAATTAGCAGGATTTCAAGATTTTTTAAGAAACGTCGCACCGACACCGTGGCACCTGCTGAAGTTGCAATGGCACCAACACCATCCTCATATGTCCAAGATGTCCCGGACAAGACCATTGCCTTGTTTAATATTGTTCAGCAGCAGTCACCAAAAGATACCTGTGAGGAGACAGTCAAGCCTCAGCAGCAGTCACCAGACGTCACCTGTGAGGAGACAGTCCAGTCTCAGCAGCATTCACCAGACGTCACCTGTGAGGAGACAGTCCAGTCTCAGCAGCATTCACCAGACGTCACCTGTGAGGAGACAGACCAGTCTCAGCAGCATTCACCAGACGTCACCTGTGAGGAGACAGTCCAGTCTCAGCAGCAGTCACCAGAAGTTACCGGTGAGGAGACAGTCCAGTCTCAGCAGCAGTCACCAGATGTCACCTGTGAGGAGACAGTCCAGTCTCAGCAGCAGTCACCAGAAGTTACCTGTGAGGAGACAGTCCAGTCTCAGCAGCATTCACAAGACATTACCTGTGAGGAGACAGTCCAGTCTCAGCAACACTCACCAGACATTACCTGTGAGGAGACAGTCCAGTCTCAGCAGCATTCACCAGACATTATCTGTGATTCAATTCCACCAACCTTTGCAGAAGTCCTTCACGTGGTGGAAGTCAGCTGTGGGAGCTCAGATTCTCTAAAGAGCTTAGTTGTGGAAGATGTAGTGGACAGTATCAAGTCTACTATAGAGACACCCAAGGAGACCCCACGGCATAAGACATTTGCCCACAGACTGGATACTAAGGTTCATCACATGACCAAAATGATTGGAACATTTGTTAAAGGGAACCTGAAGAGGTTCAGACCTAGAACCCCAACAAGAAGTCAGTCAGATGTTCCTGAGGTCTCTTCCACAGGGATCATTCATCCTTTACCAAAACCACCAGCCAAAGTGTCACCAGCTGTCCCAGTAAGTGTTCCTCAGGAGCAGTTCACCTCTTCTCCACTGGTGGTCAAGGGTTCAAAAGAAGGAGCTGCACCAGTTAAAAGCTCCAAGTCCAAGGGCAACCTGTCTCTAATTAGCAGGATTTCATGTGTTTTTAAGAAACGTCGTACCGACACCGTGGCACCTGCTGCAGTCGCAGTGACACCAGCACCATCCTCAGGCGCCCAAGACGTCCCAGACAAGACTATTGCCTTGTTTAATATTGTTCATCTGCCATCACCAGATGTTACCTGTGAGGAGACAGCCGTGTCTCAGCGACAATCACCAGAGGTTACAGGCATCACCTCTGTGGACATCAGTGCACCTTCTGTGGCTGCCTGCGCATCTGAGGAAAAACCTAATCAGGTTACAAGCACAACGACACAATTGTGTGTAAGCGCACTCATTGAGGCAGTGATTTTGCGGACCACTAGAGGTGCAAACGCTAACCTCTCTTCAGAAGAATTTGACACCCTCAATAAGGACCTGTTTGAAAAAGTCTGGGATGCTGTCAAGGACGATGTTATCATCGCCCCAGAAAAGTCCAAAATGCTGGACAAAGCCATTTTCAAGGACCTTTGTAGACAGTGGGGCACTCCCACCCTTGCACTGACTTTTCTGCATTCCGGCCCACCAATAGCTGACCAGATGAATGTTTCATGTTTCAAGAAACACCTGAGGATAGCACCAAAGAAACCTGGTGCCTTCAGAAATTTTTTTTCTTCACTACGAGAGACTGTCTCCAAGCATTTTAGACGTGTTGATAGTGAAGGTGTTGAACTGCAGCCTTCATCTTGAAAGAAAAGAGTAATGTATGTTCTTTTTTCTTTCCTTTCTATGCAGTAAAGAGTGTGCCATGACACAGCATTCAAAAAAATTAAAAAAAAATTAAAAAGAAAAAAAAATGAATCAAATTTGAATTTGTTCTTATCTTGTTGTGAAAATACATGTTTTTCTTATTTCAATTGTGATATTTCAGGGCAGAAATACTCAGACGCAGTCCTGCCTGCATATTTCATGCATTGATGTGTTTGTTCTTTTAGTATATTTACAAATGGACTACTAGACACAAATAGACTTACTTTCTACAATGTACACTTAAATCACAATGGGAATTGTTTGATTTCTAATGTCAGACTGTGGGCACAGAGGAAAAGATGGAAAACAAGTATGGTTGAACCACAATATCTCAGAAACTACTAAAAATAAAAGCCTCAAATGTTCATTTTTATTTTTTCACCATGTTATTAATTCCAAATCTGCAAAAGTGGAAAAGTAGGTGAAATAATCTCTGGTTAGGGGCGAGTTAAAATATGAAAAAACCATCCTGAAAAGTTCCATCCCTGAGCCCACATTTACAAAAAAAAAAAAAAAAAGACAATGCAGAGGTCAGTCAGCAACATTTTCTGAACCATATATAGTTTTCAATATCTGCTTTTTCAATATTGCAGAACCTGACTAGTAGATTAATGATGTGGATTCTGACAATCATCAGTATAAGGCATAGATACAAGAAACAGGGCACTGTCATACAATTCTTCTTTATGTTTGATTTTTAATTTCTCATTGTTTAGCAGCAACTTATTTGAGATGCAGGCTTGAAAAAATCACTTTGTGTCAACTTCTCTTGTTTTAAATGTGTTATATAAAAAACATGACTCGACTGAAAAAACAATCAGCCAAGTGAAAAGAAATAACCAAAGTGCAGAAATCATTGAATTCACAAAGCTACTGTGTGTGTTCAGTACAACTCTGAGTAACACATAAATAATAAGGCAGTCAGCATGAACATCTAAATGCAGACATTCTTCACCTGCATAGATGTTGGGACATATTGTGATATTACATCTATCTGGAAAACAAGGCAACATTTTAATCAGAAGCATCACTTTGGTTTTAAGTACAGGATCTCATTCTATTGGCAGTAACAACAACAAGCATAAAGATAATATACTTTTTTTTTGAGGTAGCACACAATAAATAAGAGTAATAATAAATATTTAAACAGACAGCTTAGTTAACAAAAATCTTTACAATACTTACAAACTGGTTTTTGGACACGCTGTTCTCAAGCTGTCCGTATCTTACATATATACAGTATTTAAATACAGATGTTGAGGACAGTTACAAATATCTTGGGATAACACAGGCAAGTGGGGACCATTAGGAAGCTGCAAGAAAGTCTACCACAGCCAAATACCTGCAATGAGTAAGGTAGGTCCTGAAGAGTCAGCTGAATGGGAGGAACAAGGTCTGGGCCATCAACACATATGTATATCCTGCTGTTCACCAGTTCTCTGCTGACAACTGGCCAAAGGAGGAAGTGGAAGCCCCTGAAAAGCTGAACACACACACACACACACACACACACACACACACACACACACACACACACACACACACACACACACACACACACACACACACACACACACACACACACACACACACACACACACACACACACACACACACAAACACACAAAAGTAAGTGAAGTCTATGGCTCCCACTGCAAAACCTCTGATCTCACTTCCTCCTGATAGAGACACACAGACAGACATTAATAAGCATAAGTAGATATAGCACTGATATATCTGATAAACTGTACATATTTCACTTATTTACTTTGGTAAAATGTATTTTATTTTTAACATTTCATGCCAATATACCTCCTTTTGAAATGAGCACCACTTACCAACTGAACAGTCTGCCTTCTTTCTTCGGGTCTTTTTTTAATCCTTTGACAAAATTCCTCCACTTTAGACAACATTATCACTGCAGGCTTGACAGAAATACTGGTAACACTTAAAAAGGATACATTCACAAACATTGGTATGCTTTAACCAAGGTGGCAACTACTTGTATTAGTAAACAGTTAAAAAACAAAAACATTTTAGTGCATTGTGTATATTTAAAAAAGAAAAACATCCTTTACCCTTACCTTTGATGGTAAGCTGGACCACTGAAGAAGACCTGCTCAGCCTCCTGCAGGGACAGATTGTCCTGCATAGACAGGTCATATATGATGGCCTACCAAAAGAAAATGGTTCATTTTTAAACAATATTTACATATACACAACATAAATATTCATCTAAGATAAATAATGGGAAAAAGCGAATACACTGGTGAAAAAAAATGCCATGCTCAAATACTCTCGACAAAGACTGCCATCCACAGTCTGATGAACTTAATGTAGTTACCAGATGTTCTACTGACATGGCACTGATAGTGTGTTATCAGTTTGATGAAGTGGAAGTGACACGTTTTGTTACAGGTTGTCGTACCCCTCTGTTTGGAAACGCTCCATGAGAAGAAGACACCACCACTTCCGTATCAAAGGCATGTCCATCTGAAAGCAGTGTGACAATAGAAAGAAAAATTTGAGTTCAAAATGTGTCCTTTCTCTTCAAAATGACTATGTGGCAACAACAAAAGCATTTGGAGAGAGCAGTTTCTTCTTTGTGTAAACGTTTTTTAAAACTAACATAAACATAAATCAAGTTTAATCTGGGAGGTGGACCAATACATTTAAAATTTTCTGTCTTGGATTCAATCTGTGTAATGATGTAACTTCATACAAGCTGTTCAGTAGACAGAGTAGATGAGGTAAAGGAGTGAAGGATAAGCCTACATCAAAACTGAGCATTAAAAATACTAAATGTCTCAGCATCACAAATAATGTGATCATGAAAAGTCTGACTATGAAGAAAATGTACTGTCACTGTTTAACCTTTTTCACAGCAGACATCTGAACTGGTCACAGGTGGAAAAACTAGTAACAGAGGTCCAAAAAGGTTCTTGGTAAACCATGCCAGAGAACCAGTAGAACACCAGCAGTTCTAACAGGAATCCACGAAATGATACACCTTTGATTTAAACTGGAACCAGTTCAGATACCTGCAACTTTATTAACATCATAAAACCTGTAAAATTGTTAGTATTAAGCACTTATACTTATGGTTGTTGTTGCTTAATGTCCTTGACAGACAGATCATTTCAACATGCTTTTACCATCTGGTGAAGGGTTAATTAATATGCTGCTTGTAGTTAATTATCATCACCTGGACCTGGGCTGCCAAAATCTGGCTAGGACTCAAACAAATGATCAAACAAGCTAAGCGTTGGTTTTACAGCAGCAGTCACAGTATAAAAGTGGTCGTCTGTGCTACTTAATGACGAGCTCAAACGTAGCTTGTTTCTCAGTTTAGCAGGTTAACAGCTTTGCTCAGCAAATGAAAACAGCAGAAATCTTTATAACGTTAAACAATAAAACACTGTAAACCAAACGTTTATTTGTTTTATAAAGTTAAACTAATAAAACGATTCACAGCTAGTACTCTCATGGTTACCGTCGTCCATCATGGCGATAAATGCTGCTACTTCGTTTAGCATCAACACAGTGGGAGACACGAACAACGGGGCCCGAGAAGAAGTTGGCGGCCCTTAAATTGCGGTCCTATCAGTGTGTTCCCGAAAGTCCAGCCTCCAGCTGTGTAGGAAAACTTACAGGGCTTAAAATGAACGGGGAATTCTTTCTGAATAAGCCTTTTGTATTGTAAGTATATTTTGAGTGAAATCATCAATTTAAAATGTAAATTGTGCACTTTAGTGATCATCTATTGCGGTAGGTGGCGCTGTCTATAAAAAGTGCTCTAAACTTAAAGGAAGTGTGCTGCAGCAGCCCTGCAGCTGCAGCAGCCCTGCAGCTGCAGCAGCCCTGCAGCTGCAGCAGCCCTGCAGCTGCAGCAGCCCTGCAGCTGCAGCAGCCCTGCAGCTGCAGCAGCCCTGCAGCTGCAGCAGCCCTGCAGCTGCAGCAGCCCTGCAGCTGCAGCAGCCCTGCAGCTGCAGCAGCCCTGCAGCTGCAGCAGCCCTGCAGCTCTGCAGACATACCCTTCTCCTTCAACATTATCCCAGGTATGACATTTTAGTCGACTCTTCTGTGTTTTTTCAAAATATAGTGCTGCATTATTTATTATCTTTTTCCCTTTTTAACTGTGTTTATCTCTTGTCTTTAATTGACTGTTGCTGATGCTTTAGTTAACTACGATCACATGAATGGCCACAGTGAGCTGGTGATAGAGAGAGTGAGCAAAGGTGACTCTGGCACCTGCACCTGTGTGGCAGAAAACAACTTAGGAACCATCAAATCACTGGGATTTGTCTATGTTAAAGGTAAACAGTCCCATAAAATGTTTTGACTCCTATGTCTCACCTTTCCTGCTCACAACTTGCCCCTAATTAAGTGACTTGTATCTAATATCAGGGCAACTATTCCGATTTAATTCCTATTTGTCTGTTCTCCAGAACCTCCCATCATTGATGGAGACCTTCACTCCAACCGTATTGAACCTCTGGGTGGTAATGCCATCCTGAACTGTGAGGTACGAGGAGACCCTCTGCTAATCATCCAATGGAGCAAAAATGGAATAAATATTCAGATCAGCAACCGAATCTGTCAACGGTTCCCTGGCCATCTACGGCACAGTGGTAGGAAAACACTGGACGAAGACCTTGTTTTAGTAATATCTGGCAAAAACTGCTGATAAAAAGTTTGATTTAAAGTTATAAAAAACATGTAACCGGTGCAGTTTTGCTACTGAAGGTATGATATACCTATTGATAATGGGTTACAGAAAAAGACATGCTGAACAAAACAAGGTTTTTGCTTTAGAGTGACACACGGGGTGAAATCTGTCTTTTTTTTTTTTTTTTTTTTTTTACTGGACTAGTGTAAAATATTAGTGTAATATTTTGCGATCACAGCTGAGAGTGGAAATCTTGTCCTGGTGACAGATTATCTAATGAGGGAATATGCTGGTAGTTTTTCAATCAGTTTTTTAATTCATTGCAACTCGGATAATTTGTTCTGTATATACTCATGTACACTAATTAGGTATTTTCTATTTGTAGTTATTTTGATGACTACTTGTTTCACAAATTAACTGTACTTTTACTTGTGTTGTCAGACAGAATAGATGTTACACGCGTTCAGAATCTTCACTGTCAACATGGAGTGACATTAAATCATACCAGTGTTTTTCATGCCGTGGCTCCTGTACTAAAATCACACAAACTTACCATCAGAAGCAAGTTTGTTGTTTTAATTCAAAAATATTATGTCAATATAATACAAGCTGGTTAATTTATTTGAGCTTAACATTTTTAAATTGTAGCTAACAAAGTACAACTGTATGGAACCTGCTGACAAGAAGAAAACAGAAGTCGATGAGTACTTTTGTTTCAGTGTGTATATAATCAACAAATAAATTACGGTATCATACTACAGATGAGGTTAAAACATTTTTGAGCCCCAGAGAGAAATTAAAAAGCGATCCAGGAGAAAAAATATATAAAGTAATTAAATTATCTTTACCGACTCCAACTTTAAGGTTCTGAACACAATGATGCATAAATAGTTATTCTCATATAACTACATTATTCTTAAATATGCCATTCTGCATAATAACTTTAAGTATATTTTGATGTAAATTCTTTTTGTACTTTTACTGAAGTATAAATTTACATGCATTTCTTGTATAACTTATAGAATAGAATGATAGAAAGAAAAAGAAGTAAAAAAAAATAGAACTTCAACAGACTGTTTATACCTATTTTATAGTACTGAAATATGTTGTCGGGAAGGAGTGTCCCCCACTCTAAACTACCAACCATGAAACAAAGGTGCCACCTAGTGACGATAACAGACAATTGTTTGTATGGAAATACTCAGTATTGAGAACTCAGCACTTTTACTTAAGTACTGAATATTTCCATTTTCTATATACTTCTACTTCACAGGATTTCAGAGGGATGTTGTACTTTCTACTCCATTACATTCATATTTCAGTTATGTAATATATGATAATATACAACGATCAGGCATAACATTATGACCACCTGCCTAATATTGTGTTGGTCCACCTTTTGCTGCCAAAACAGCCCAGACCTGTCGAGGATTCCACTGGAGCCCTGAAGGTGTGCTGTGGTATCTGGCACCAAGAAGTTAGCAGCAGATCCTTTAAGTCATGGAAGTTGCGAGGTGGGGCCTTCATGGATCGGACTTGTTTGTCCAGAATATCCCATAGCTGCTGGATTGTATTGATATCTGGGGAATTTGGAGGCCAAGTCAACACCTGAAACTCACTGTTGTGAGTTTCAGGTGTTGACTTGGCCTCAAACCATTCCTTAACCATTTTTGCTTTGTGGCCCAGCACATTATCCTGCAGAAAGAGGCCACAGCCATCAGGGAATACCATTTCCATGAAAGGGTGTGTATGGTCTGCAACAATGAGGTTGGTGGTACGTGTCAAAGCAACATCCACATGGATAGCAGGACCCAAGGTTTCCCAGCAGAACATTGCCCAAGGCATCACACTGCCTTCGCCGGCTTGCATTCTTCCTATAGTGCATCCTGGTGTCGTGTGTTTCCCAGGTAAACGACTCACACGCACCCGTGATTCATCAGACCAGGTCACCTTCTTCCATTGCTCCATGGTCCAGTTCTGATGCTCACGTGTTCATTGTTGGTGCTTTCTGTGACGCACAGGGGTCAGTATGGGCACCCTGACTGGTCTACAGCTATGCAGCCCCATACGCAACAAACTGCAATGCACCTTTCTAGCAATCTGAGCAACAGTGTCTTGTCTGTTGGATTGGACCACATAGACCAGCCTTCGCTCCCCACGTGCACCAATGAGCCATGACCCTGTTGCCGGTTCGCCACTGTTCCTTCCTTGAACCATTTTTTATAGATACAGACCACTGCAGACCAGGAACACCCCACAAGAGCTGCAGTTTTGGAGATGCTCTGACCCAGTCATCTAGCCATCACAGTTTAGTTCTTGTCAAACTGGCTCAAATCCTTATGCTTGTTCATTTTTCCTGCTTCTAACATCAACTTTGAGGACAAACTGTTCACTTGCTGCCTAACATATCCAACCCACTAACAGGTGCCATGATGAAGAGATAATCAGTGTTATCCACTTCACCTGTCAGTGGTCACAATGTTATGCCTGATCAGTGTATGTTGTGAAAAAATGTTAATTCTGGTATTTGTCACTTGTTGCATCCGTTTTCTTTACATAAGAACTTTTATTTGAAGTGCACGTGTGTCAAACATAATTTAAATTCAAGCATCATGTATTCTCAATTCCAGGTGATCGCAGTAACCAGTGTCCTCAAGGCTTCACTTTGGTGTCTGCAGGTCCTCAAATAGGCTAGGTTTGGTAGCTGGCTGAATGGGGCAAGATTCATATTGAACAGCAGATAACTGTTACTATGTTAACCTAATCATAGGAACTTTCTCTCTCTAAAAATGAGTGGACGTTTTGTTGCTTTCTTTTTGTTTCCTACATATGGACCTTTTTGTTAGTCACACATTTTGTTTGTCAAATTGAAGTGTTTCATTCATGCAGTGTATTCAGTGTTGGTTATTACTGTACATATCCATCAGAGAGGTGCCTATTTGTGAAGAAACATTTTATAAAGATTGACATTGCAGCCCTCTAGTTCAGTGCATTTACCAGATAGGAGTGACATCAGCAATTAATGTTTCACTTCTGCAATGGTTGTTCCATTTTTCAGGGAATTCTTTATTGAATTTGGAAATGTTTCAGAAATGACAGAAGTTCAATGGTGGTGTTTTATAAAGAGATGTCTAGTTCTTCAAACTCTTGAGGTGAGATGATGATATGTCTCATTACTGGTTTTGCCTGCATTAATAGACAAACAGATCATAAAGATGGTATGGAAGTTTAAGGTTCCATACTTGTTATCCAACAGTTATTTGTTTTGTTAGTTAAACAATAATTTACTCTTTCTTTCATGTGTTTCAGAGTTGTACAAGAGCAGGATGATAAACTATAATTGAAATGTAGTCCACGAAAATACAGATGGAAGAATTCTACTGCCTACCAACAATCAATATGTACACCAATTATAAAATTGGTGTATAAAATGACAGTCCTGAGTTTCCAATGACGCCTATAACTGAATGTTCTATGATGTAATCACTGAAATGTATCACAAAAATAAAACTAACAAACGTGCCTTTTGGTTTTATCATAGATTGAATATACTATACTATACTCTACTAGAAATATGTCAAAAATATACTTACAGCAATGTTTATATTTGGTTAAATGTCCTTTTTATTACCTCAATTAGGCACTTTTGGTAGCTACCAATAAGCTTCTGGTTGTATCTTTGACCACTCCTCTTGATTCTGGTCTAATTTAGTCATTTCTTTACCATTTTGATGTGTGTTTGGGGTTGTTGGAACAGCCAACTGCATCCAAGATCCAACCTTCTGGCTGATTTTAGATTTTCCTTACACTGGCCCCAAAACAGCCCCAGAGCATAATAACCACCATCATGCCTGACAGTAGGTTTGATGTTCTTGAGCTTAAGGACCTTACCTTGTCTCCTCCAAACATATCTCCGGTTATTGTGGTCAAATAGCTCAATTTTAATTCCATCTGACCACACATCTTTTCTCCAGAAAGTCTTTCATTTGTCCATGTGAGCAGCAACAAACTTACGTTGAGCTTTAAGGTGCCGTTGCTGGAGGAAAGGCTTCCTTCTTTCACAGCAGCAGTTTTTTTTTCATGGGTTTTTTTTTGCTACTTTTACTGCATATCAGTTCTTATATATATAAAATATTCATTTCTTTTAAATTTTGTAGCCCTTCAAATGCCAATTTCTTGGTGCAATGCACTTGTTTTGTTCGAAGAATAACCACTAGAGGGCAGCACAGGCCACTTTTATGCCGATAGAAATACACTGAAGTCCAGCAGCAGAGAGAATCACTTCGCCTCAGTATTAACTATTGACTCTGTCTGTCAAAAGGACATGAACACACAAAAATGTGAGGACAGACAATTAGGATGAGCCCAAAATTACACACAAATGTATTGCAATAATACCTGAAGTGGCAAAATTATACCTATAAAGCTCTTTTTTAATCGATGAACTGTAATCTTTCAGGACAGAACAAAACATGTGACAGGCTTCTGTGTCTGTCTTGTGTAAAGTTCAGCAAAAATTCTGCTTGGACTCTTTCTGTACAACACATACAGACAATGTTGGTTTACATCAGCTGGGCTTAGACATCAGGAAATTAAAGATCACAATCATGATTTTCTTTTTAAAAATCAAACACTGAATTATTTCCTGTTCAGCAAATCACTGGAGCATAATATCTACAAGAGTCAAGACTACTTTTAGATGATCTTTTTTCAGTCAATAAGTCTGTGTTACTCAAGTTTTAAATATTACAATTGATCATATTAGTGAAATTACCTTTTTTAAAATCATGGTCTTCATACTGTTTGGTAGTCCATGGGTTCCCAACTGTGAGGTCGGGTCCCTTCCTGAGGGTCAGCAGATAAAACTGTGACATCATGGGACAGGAAATAAGAAAGACCACAGTTGTGGTACATAAGTGTGAGTTCATTTAAACCCTTTGCTTGCTGTTATATGTGTGTGTGTAATATGAGCGAGGAATCACTCACTGAATTTACTGAATTGTTTGGAACCACTGCTCTAATCTATTACATGTCTAGAAGCTTGTATGTGTTTGTGTGAAATCTTCAAATTAAAACAATATTTTGAAAGCAAAATCAAGCATAAGTTCATAAGCTTTTTCACTTTCTGTACATGTACCTTTATTGTTGGGAAATAATTTTCTGCTTGAAGTGTAAGTTTGCTGAAGCTTAATTATGGAAGAGTTACCTGAAGGGTCAAACGGGTTCAGGTTTGAGGCCAACTTGAGAACAAATGTTTACACTCCTAAAAGGTTTTTGTCTTTAGAAAGATGGGCTCAGTACTTCTAACATGGGATGGACACTATGCCAAAAGGTTTAACCTTACAGCCCATTTCCAAAGAACCAATAGATAAAGAGTTAAATAAAAAGAAATAGCATATTGTTAAATAAATAGCATATAAATGCTGTTACACTAAACTTGAGGAAGAGAGGAGTGAGATGTTTCTCCCATGTTGAGTCAGGTCTTCTCCATTGCATTGATGTAATTTCATCTCTATATTTTTAACAGTCATACATTTACAGACAAACCCAGCAGTGTGTTTCTTATCTTAATCAAGGCTAGAATCCAGGGGTTTAAAATATCCTCGACAATGATTGTCATCCTTGGAGGAGAATCTGTTCCCTGATGGTAAACTGAGCGACCTGAAGAAACATCAGTGTTCATCTGAATGTATCATGCAGAATAAACAAGCATAAACAGGTGCAAACAGCAAGGAGTAGATTTCAGAAATGTTGTCATTTTGTGTGAAATAACACGTGAAGATATAAATCAGATCATCATACTGAACATTTGACATATTGTGCTTTTGTCTAAGAATGACTTTGGAAACACATTTTCATTTTTATTTAGTGTTCCAAGGCCATTATGTGTTTTTACCTCCTGATTCATTATGTGATCCTAGTTTACAGGAGTCAAAGGAACCGAAAAACATTTGTATGAAATGATGATTTACGTGCGAGCTGTTTGCTCCAGATGGCCTGAATACTTCACCACCGCTGGACAGTATTTTATTTCAGCGAAAACACGGAATCTCTTCCCGTTTCGTTGTCCGAAACTGATGGTTAACAAGAGACAGACAGACAGGTTGACAGATCAGCTGTCGGTGCCTGACAGCTGTTGCTAAACTACGGAGGCTCTACAGGGGCGGAGCTTAATCAACCGGCGTTCGATTTGAGGAATAGAATGTATATATTAGAACAGCGAGGCGTGACGTCAAAGACATAAGATCCGGTCAGATCCAGTTTAGGTCCAGATGAGACTGAAGCATTTAGATGGTTGTTGTTGGAGTGAGCTACAGTTTGAGGAAACTAAGAAAGCAACTCATCACGATTTTTTCATCAAAAGACAAAGCACCAAACCACCATGGATAGAAGAGCCAGTTTAGATACTGAGGACATCAGAAAGGTTACAGTGGACATGGTTCGCCCACTCATTGTAACCTTCTTCAATAGGATTACCTCACAGCAGTGGGCAGCTCTGGTATCAGGCCAGCCTGATGATGACACCCAGCAAATGTTGAGAGAGCTTCTGTTTAACATAGAAGTACTCATCTGTAAATCAGTGCTGGCGGCACTGAAGGAAGAGAAAGAAAAAGATTTAGTCACTGAGGTGGTGACTTCTCTAGGAGATTCAATTCCACCAACCTTTGCAGAAGTCCTACATTCGGAGGAAGTCAGCTGTGAGAGCTCAGATTCTCTAAAGAGCTTAGTTGTGGAAGATGTAGTGGACAGTATCAAGTCTACTATAGAGACACCCAAGGAGACCCCACGGCATAAGACATTTGCCCACAGACTGGATACTAAGGTTCATCACATGACCAAAATGATTGGAACATTTGTTAAAGGGAACCTGAAAAGGTGCAGACCCAGAACCCCAACAAGAAGTCAGTCAGATGTTCCTGAGGTCTCTTCCACAGAGATCATTCATCACTTACCAAAACCACCGGCCAAAGTGTCACCAGCTGTCCCAGTAAGTGTTTCTCAGGAGCAGTTCACCTCTTCTCAACTGGTGGTCAAGGGTTCAAAAGAAGGAGCTGCACCAGTTAAAAGCTCCAAGTCTAAGGGCCACCTGTCTCTAATTAGCAGGATTTCAAGATTTTTTAAGAAACGTCGCACCGACACTGTGGCACCTGCTGCAGTTGCAATGGCACCAACACCATCCTCATATGTCCAAGATGTCCCGGACAAGACCATTGCCTTGTTTAATATTGTTCAGCAGCAGTCACCAAAAGATACCTGTGAGGAGACAGTCAAGCCTCAGCAGCAGTCACCAGACGTCACCTGTGAGGAGACAGTCCAGTCTCAGCAGCATTCACCAGACGTCACCTGTGAGGAGACAGACCAGTCTCAGCAGCATTCACCAGACGTCACCTGTGAGGAGACAGTCCAGTCTCAGCAGCAGTCACCAGAAGTTACCGGTGAGGAGACAGTCCAGTCTCAGCAGCAGTCACCAGATGTCACCTGTGAGGAGACAGTCCAGTCTCAGCAGCAGTCACCAGAAGTTACCTGTGAGGAGACAGTCCAGTCTCAGCAGCATTCACAAGACATTACCTGTGAGGAGACAGTCCAGTCTCAGCAACACTCACCAGACATTACCTGTGAGGAGACAGTCCAGTTTCAGCAGCAGTCACCAGACGTCACCTGTGAGGAGACAGTCCAGTCTCAGCAGCATTCAGCAGACATTACTTGTGAGGAGACAGTCCAGTCTCAGCAGCATTCACCAGACATTATCTGTGATTCAATTCCACCAACCTTTGCAGAAGTCCTTCACGTGGTGGAAGTCAGCTGTGGGAGCTCAGATTCTCTAAAGAGCTTAGTTGTGGAAGATGTAGTGGACAGTATCAAGTCTACTATAGAGACACCCAAGGAGACCCCACGGCATAAGACATTTGCCCACAGACCGGATACTAAGGTTCATCACATGACCAAAATGATTGGAACATTTGTTAAAGGGAACCTGAAGAGGTTCAGACCTAGAACCCCAACAAGAAGTCAGTCAGATGTTCCTGAGGTCTCTTCCACAGGGATCATTCATCCTTTACCAAAACCACCAGCCAAAGTGTCACCAGCTGTCCCAGTAAGTGTTCCTCAGGAGCAGTTCACCTCTTCTCCACTGGTGGTCAAGGGTTCAAAAGAAGGAGCTGCACCAGTTAAAAGCTCCAAGTCCAAGGGCAACCTGTCTCTAATTAGCAGGATTTCAAGTGTTTTTAAGAAACGTCGTACCGACACTGTGGCACCTGCTGCAGTCGCAGTGACACCAGCACCATCCTCAGGCGCCCAAGACGTCCCAGACAAGACTATTGCCTTGTTTAATATTGTTCATCTGCCATCACCAGATGTTACCTGTGAGGAGACAGCCGTGTCTCAGCGACAATCACCAGAGGTTACAGGCATCACCTCTGTGGACATCAGTGCACCTTCTGTGGCTGCCTGCGCATCTGAGGAAAAACCTAATCAGGTTACAAGCACAACGACACAATTGTGTGTAAGCGCACTCATTGAGGCAGTGATTTTGCGGACCACTAGAGGTGCAAACGCTAACCTCTCTTCAGAAGAATTTGACACCCTCAATAAGGACCTGTTTGAAAAAGTCTGGGATGCTGTCAAGGACGATGTTATCATCGCCCCAGAAAAGTCCAAAATGCTGGACAAAGCCATTTTCAAGGACCTTTGTAGACAGTGGGGCACTCCCACCCTTGCACTGACTTTTCTGCATTCCGGCCCACCAATAGCTGACCAGATGAATGTTTCATGTTTCAAGAAACACCTGAGGATAGCACCAAAGAAACCTGGTGCCTTCAGAAATTTTTTTTCTTCACTACGAGAGACTGTCTCCAAGCATTTTAGACGTGTTGATAGTGAAGGTGTTGAACTGCAGCCTTCATCTTGAAAGAAAAGAGTAATGTATGTTCTTTTTTCTTTCCTTTCTATGCAGTAAAGAGTGTGCCATGACACAGCATTCAAAAAAATTTAAAAAAAATTAAAAAGAAAAAAAATGAATCAAATTTGAATTTGTTCTTATCTTGTTGTGAAAATACATGTTTTTCTTATTTCAATTATGATATTTCAGGGCAGAAATACTCAGACGCAGTCCTGCCTGCATATTTCATGCATTGATGTGTTTGTTCTTTTAGTATATTTACAAATGGACTACTAGACACAAATAGACTTACTTTCTACAATGTACACTTAAATCACAATGGGAATTGTTTGATTTCTAATGTCAGACTGTGGGCACAGAGGAAAAGATGGAAAACAAGTATGGTTGAACCACAATATCTCAGAAACTACTAAAAATAAAAGCCTCAAATGTTCATTTTTATTTTTTCACCATGTTATTAATTCCAAATCTGCAAAAGTGGAAAAGTAGGTGAAATAATCTCTGGTTAGGGGCGAGTTAAAATATGAAAAAACCATCCTGAAAAGTTCCATCCCTGAGCCCACATTTACAAAAAAAAAAAAAAAGACAATGCAGAGGTCAGTCAGCAACATTTTCTGAACCATATATAGTTTTCAATATCTGCTTTTTCAATATTGCAGAACCTGACTAGTAGATTAATGATGTGGATTCTGACAATCATCAGTATAAGGCATAGATACAAGAAACAGGGCACTGTCATACAATTCTTCTTTATGTTTGATCTTTAATTTCTCATTGTTTAGCAGCAACTTATTTGAGATGCAGGCTTGAAAAAATCACTTTGTGTCAACTTCTCTTGTTTTAAATGTGTTATATAAAAAACATGACTCGACTGAAAAAACAATCAGCCAAGTGAAAAGAAATAACCAAAGTGCAGAAATCATTGAATTCACAAAGCTACTGTGTGTGTTCAGTACAACTCTGAGTAACACATAAATAATAAGGCAGTCAGCATGAACATCTAAATGCAGACATTCTTCACCTGCATAGATGTTGGGACATATTGTGATATTACATCTATCTGGAAAACAAGGCAACATTTTAATCAGAAGCATCACTTTGGTTTTAAGTACAGGATCTCATTCTATTGGCAGTAACAACAACAAGCATAAAGATAATATACTTTTTTTTTGAGGTAGCACACAATAAATAAGAGTAATAATAAATATTTAAACAGACAGCTTAGTTAACAAAAATCTTTACAATACTTACAAACTGGTTTTTGGACACGCTGTTCTCAAGCTGTCCGTATCAAACCCAGAACCACACCTGAGGCAGACTTGTACAGATTTTTAACAAGACGATTTCTGTCTTAATTGCACATATGAAGCAATACAAACAACAAACAAACAAGCAAAAAAAAGAGCACAGGAACTGGGCTTAGATTAAAGTAATATACTAGATTAGACTGCATTGTACTGCAGCATTGGGAGCATCATGGTGAATTCAAGCACATACTTATATGTATATATGTAATGAAAATAATGATGATCAGTATTGATGCTTGTACACACTTTTATGCTCTGCTATCAGTGAATGCATTGACCAGTCCTCTTAACACCAAGATCCAACCTTCTGGCTGATAATTTTAGATTTTCCTGAAGAATATGAAAGTAATCCTCCTTCATTTTTTCATTCAATTTGTGTGAAGCACCAGTTACACTGGCACCAAAACAAAACCACAACATGCTTTGTAGGTTTGGTCTTCTTGATGTCAAGGGCCTTACCTTCTCTCCTCCAAACATATGTCCGGTTATTGTGACTGAATAGCCCAATTTTAGTTTCATCTGACCACAGAACTTTCCTTTAGAAAGTCTTTCATTTGTCCAAGTGAACAGCAGCAAACTTAAATTAACCTTTAAGGAGCCGTTTCTGGATAAAAGGCTTTCTTCTTACACAGCAACAGTTCACAACTGTAACGGTATATAAATACAGATGTTCAGGACAGTTACAAATATCTTGGGATAACGCAGACAAATGGGAACCATTAGGAAATTGCAAGAAAGTCTACCACAGCCAAATACCTGCAATGAGTAAGGTAGGTCCTGAAGAGTCAGCTGAATGGGAGGAACAAGGTCTGGGCCATCAACACATATGTCCTGCTAGTCAGTTCTCCGTTGGTATAATCAACTGGCCAAAGGAGGAGGTGGACGCCCCCAATACCAAGACAAGGAAGCTCCTCACCATGCATGAAGGGTTTCATTCCAAGTCCAGCACCCTGAGGTTGTACACGAAGTGGACCAAGGACTGGTGAGTATCTGCACCAGCATCCAGGATGAAGCAGCTCACATTCAGGAATACATCCTAAAGATGGCTCCCAAGGACAAGTTGCTGAGTGAATACTTCAGAGACCTGGTAATGCAGAGGAGGAGACCCAGCTATCATGGTGAGACAAGCCCCTCCATGGCATGTACCTGCGCCAGATAGAAGAAATGACTGATATCAGGAAATCCTACCAGTGTCTAGAAAGGGCTGTACTGAAGGACAGCACAGAAACACTGATCATGGCTACACAAGAACAGGCCCTCAGCCTCAGAAGTTTCACAAGCTGAAGGCAGACCTCGAAAAGAAGTGGAGAGTAAAGGCAACAGTGGTGCCAGTGGTGATGGGAGCACTGGGAGCAGTGACACACAAACTGAAGGAGGTGCTCTGGCAAATTCCAGGAACAACATCTGAGGCCTCTGTCCAGAAGAGCGTAGTCCTAGGAACAGCAAAGATTCTGCACCGAACCCTCAAACTACCACACCTCTGGTAGAAGACCCGAGCTTGAAGGGAGAAACACCACCGGCTGAGGGGAGAAAAGGGGAATTTAAAAAGAAATGCATAAATAAGAAGAAAAAAAAACTCAACACAAACTTTCCATCCCGTTCCTACATGCAGGTCCAAGGTGGTACAGGGAAACAGGTCAGGTTAGGTTTGATAGACTGGTACAGGCTGAGTTAATGACTGAAGTAAACATGATGAATGTCATTCACCCCTCTAGCTCCTGTATTTTCCTCCCCTGTGCAGCTGCTAAGTTTAACTTATCACCTCCATATAGAAGGAACTTAGATCTGTCTGTGGGGTTGTCCAGGATCGCTGTGTTTTTAAACAGTTTTTTTTGGAGTGGCTTAGATAGGATGGGCAAGGCTGAGTTTGCTGTAAGCAGGTGACATTCTGGATAAATAGGGCCTGAGTTTGTGGTGTTGTTGCATGTAGACACATAGTGACACTGTTAAAGCTCTCTGAAGTTTGCTGGCCTGTTTTTCTTCTCTGCTACAATATTCTGAGGATACTCCTTCCTTCACGATGTGTCCTTTGGAGAAGAATACAAACAACTTCTGTCCACGATACCATGAAGAGCACACTATCCTCTATAACATCCTCAGCTTCAGGGACAGCGGATACCACAACAACAAAGTGAATTTTAAAGCTGCAGCACACAACTGTCATTGTGAGCAGAAGAGGAGAGTTTGGTTTGATGGACCCATAGGGCACCGGCCAGTTTGCTTCTAACGTGCTGGTCAAAACCATCTGCTTTATGAGATGTTCACCATCCTTCAGTCAGCTTCCACCGAGAGACTGGTCATCTCTGTTAAGACACTGCTGGGTTCCTGTTTTTGTTCTGGGGCTGGCACAAGAGAAGATAGTCTTTAAAGTGACTGATGTCCCTTCATCAAATATCCTTCATCAGATTCTGCTCAGACCAGTTCTCACTAACAAGGAGGCTGAGCAGCCAACTCTTGCTGGAGTCCACAGGTTGCAAATTTGTCTGCGTCAGCTGTGGAATCTGGATCTCAGTCCAAAAGAATATGCTTACCTGAAGGGTGCTATGTTGTTCAACCCAGGTAAAAGTAATTCCTTATTTGTTGTGTTTCATGCAAATATGCAGTATGAGCTTAAAATGATCCCCTCTTCACTGACCGCAGCTGTTCAAGGATTGAGCGCCTCGTCGTTCATCGAAGGCCTCCAGCAGGAGGCTGAGAGAGCTCTCCAAGAAGTCATCCACCTCCTGCACCCAGAGGACAGCAGTCGCTTCAGCCGCACCCTACGTGCAGCCTCCGCCGTTCAGACTGTCAGCCACAGCTTGGTCACAGAGCTCTTCTTCAACAACACAGCTGCAACACAGACATGTCAAATTTATTAACTGAGATGTTGTTTGTCCACTAAGATTACAGAGCTAAGACTTTGTGAGGAAGTGTTGTCTGGTCGAATGGTATACTGTAATACTTTGCCGAAAAGCACAATGAACAAACATTTTAATCCCTTCTCCAGCTGCTGTTTTAGTATTATATAACACAGGGATAAACAATCTGTAAGGAGATAGATGTTGTTTAAAGTGACACGGAGAAGAGCTGAGAAAGCAGCAGAGCCTGACCTTAAAAATGCAGACTCTGACTCCCTCATGTGGCCATAGTGTATGTAGCAAACAACAAGCAAAAAATGTCCTTTTTGTTTCACTCCATTTACTTTATTGACTTTATATGGGAGCATCTGTTAAGAAAGTGAGTTCAATTCACTACAAGACATTTCAGCTGAAAATATAAAGAGAAAAGCCAAAGTATAATGCTTTATACTTTTGTCTTACGGAGGCCTGACAGCATAGAGTGGTGTGTGAATGAAATCAAAACAAAAATGCTTTAACAGAAATCTCAACTAGTTTACTAAAGAGAACACTATGATAAAGTTAGCCGTTGATCACTTTAGTTGCACGTTGTGCATCTTGGTCTGAACCAGAGCAACAAGTTTCACACCATTTCATTCTAACCACACTGGTGTTGTAGCCAAATTCTTTACACCTTGATTATGAAATGGGTTATGAGAGGACAGAACCTGGGTCGTACATTTAGGGTCCATGATCAACTGTAACCATAAGCTGATAAGAAAAGCTAAACAACTTCCAGTAAGTCAGCTGGCCAAATTCCCATCAGGATCCAGGCGCAAACATAGCAAGTATGTTGATATGAAAACACACATTCACTTCATGAGTCAGCTCAGGATAATGTCACTAATAAGTTATAGCACATGATACCACCTCAAGTCCAGCTGCAGTTCACACTGGCTCAAACATCTTTCATTTTGAGATTTGAAAGACAGCACATATGACACAATCAAATCAATATCCAGAATGCATCTGACACACAGTTTACCGAAAAGCTTCAGGACTACCTGCTTCATATGAACTTTGTGTTATGACACCAACAATAGACTGATTTGGAAAATAAATAAATCAAACTCCATATTGTTAAAAGTCATGATTAAAAAATCAACTCAAGGTAGACTTTTTAGCATTTTTGGAATCTTGAATTTTTTTTCAAAAACATTCAATCTCCTACAATGAAGAATAAGACTAATAGTACATTTGGGGAAATATGATAAGAGGAGAATTCCACTCATGTCTAAGTGGTAAAGATAAGATACAGCAAGCAGTTGGTTAGTTTAGTTTAGCTTAGCTTAGCATAAAAGACTGAAACCAGGCAGCATAGCTCTGACTAAAGCCCCTTTCAGAAATGTACTTATTTTCATAGAAGTTGAGTTGGCAATCTCACTAGATTAGACCCAGTAACATTTATGTATCATTTTTAGCATTTCATATTCTTGGGACTTGTGTGCAGTGATTTTAGGGGAGACTTTTCCGAATTTCAGCATCAATTTTAATCCAAAAGCATCACAGTAAAACAAAAGCGGACGTTTGTGTGCCAAAATCTTAAAACACTTTTGTCATTTACTTTGCATAGCAATTTCACAGCTATCTTAAACGGAAATGTACATTAATATATTAATGGGAGCAAAAGTTCAGTCTGTTGCTTCCAGCTGTTTGCAGGAGTCTTTCCTCTGAGTTTATTAAACACCTGCAGCATGGAACAGCAGGATCCATATGACCGTTTACAAGGCAAGAGAGTTGCATACATTTACACGGAACAACAGCGGTAACTTCACTAATTACTTACAATTATCAATAATTCCTGACATGGACACATGACTGATGAGGATCTAACAGGAAATTATACTTTGTACTTTTCTTCATGTCACACAGTGAGTTTATCAGCTGCAGCCAAATCACTTGTTACATAGGTTAAGTCCTGTCAGGACATTAAGTATAAGTATTGCTTAGATTATCATCACACATGGAGAATTTTCAGCGTTTAGGAAATCATAACTGAACTTTACTATGAGTTCCCCTGACAGTTTGATAAGCTTGTATTAGTCTAGATCTAGTCTTTTGATTATTAAGACATTATTATGCATCGACTGATGTATTTTACAATCTCGTGTATGACAAATACTGCATGTGTACTGTGAACCTCAACATCATTGTGGTGGTGTGTCTGAATCCGTGAAGAACATTAATTTAAAAGATCCCTATGTCTGAGAACGCCGTTACTTTGAAGCAGTTTTGTCCCATGTTTGAAAAAGACTTAGAGGTAACAAAATACGCCTTTCAATTGCCCTAAATAACATAATGTATCTCATTAAGTACAAAAATGAAACCGTTTTTAAGCACAAAATAAACAACTGAGACACAATGCGCTAATTAGTGAGCTTTAAAGGCTTTGCTGAGCTAAAACTGCCTTAAGACAAGCGTTTACGCTAAGCTATCTGGCGGTAGCACGGTGCCATGAGGGTGATATCAGTGTTTTCATCTTAGTCTCCAGAGGAAATCATGTTAACATTTGTCCTACAATACCAAACCTTTCCTTCAGCAGATTACAATCAGTCTACAATCAGGCACAAAAACAAAACTCCGACCAATAAGTACATTAATTATTCAACTTTTGAGCTACTAAATGAAGCTACCCTATATGATATCTTCATCCTTTTACATTATTGCCACCTTGAACAGTGCAATGCTTCTGCATGAATATGAAATAATTAACAAAACTATCAAAACATAACATAGAAACCTGTAAATATGTGATACACAACAACTGAGCTGGAAGCAATGTATAGATTTAAATTAACACATTTGTTAAAAAAAAAAAAAAATCAAACCCTGATGAGGGGAAAACTAAATATGCAAAACAAACAAACAAACAAAAAATCAAACCAGAGTAATCAAACCAACACAAATGAGTAATAGGTTTCCATACCACAAATCCTTCAAGGACGAGAGGACGGTTAGCTGTGATACAGTATTTAAAGGCCAATTCATCCTTTCTGCATCCACGTGTCTGCAAGGATCTGTGAGATGTACATTTTGTCATCTGCCAAAATCTGTGCCGCCCAAAATTTGTGATCAAGTGGACTGCTGTGACAAGATTAGTCATTTTTCACACCTTTATACTTCATCTTTAAGAGCTGTGATTGAGTAGTCACTGTCAAACTTTGGAGAAGCATCGATTTTGTAGATGCGTTCTACTGATGATTCTCAGAAAGAGTTCTGTTCTTGGTCTGTCCACTAAGCTTCGGATGGCAAGGAAACAAATTCCAGCCACAGACTATAACCTTATAGTGTTTGGCACACCTCAGGAATAATCAGACAGTGCTATGGCCCAATCTGTAACTGTTTTTTCTTTGCAGCAAAGGTCATGTATGAAGAGGCAGCATGGTGGAGTAGCGGTTAGCACTGTTGCCGGACAGCAAGAAAGTTCTGATTTGAACGTACTGAACAGTTGGGGCTTTCTTTGTGGAATTTGTATGTTCTCCCTGTGCCCACATGGCTCTTCTGTGAGTGCTCCAGGCCACCCATGACTCTCTATGGATAAAGCAGTTACAGACTAGAAAAGCATGCAGAGAGCGCAGTACTCCACCAAGGCTGCTCATTCCCTGTATCATTTCCGACAGCTGAAATCTTTAAAAATTTGTAGATCCAGACTATAATCTGCATCACTGCCAAAATCTAATCAATTGGTCCTTGTGTCATTTCTGACGTTCCCTGAAAATTTCATCTAAATCTATAAATGCGTTTTTGAGTAATGTTGCAAATTGACACAGAAAAACAGACAAACCAACGCTGACCATCACATAACTTTGTCTTGGCGGAGTAATAACAGATGCATTGGGCAACAAATCTGGATGCAGAACCTGTGAAATGGCCTTAGGAGCTTCTGGTGATGGCTGTCTACAGGGCAAACTCACAACCAATCAATCAATCAATCCTTCAAATATACACATATTATTTACTAATCATAAACATCTACACAGAGAGCCCTGAGTACACTGAAGTCCTTCAGACAATGTGAATTTTACATTTTCTATTCCACAGCAAAGCCATGGTCTCTACAAAGAGCTTGGCTCAGCCAGAGACTCGTGTGCAAGTAGTGTCTCCTTTCAACATCCATGTGTGACCTTGTGGACACAGCATGTCAGGTAAGAGAAGCTTGTCAGCGTGGAGCAGGAATCATGTTCTGACAGAGGTGCGAATCAGTGGGACACCTGAAGAATTAGTCTCTGTGTGAGAGGGTGAGTAGGCTATTGGAGAGCTAGAAGTGTGACCTGTAGGAACACAGAAAAACAACAGTCAGGATCTACCTGGAAAGGAGCTGAGAATTAATTCTGCTTTAGAGCGCATTTATGAAATGCTGCATGAAAGTGTGCTTGCTGATATGGAGTTACTCATATTATGCAGCTGAGAGACAGCATCTATCAATCAGACCAATACATATGCCAACATTTTAACTGATCAACCAATTATTTGTTGTTGGGAAACATCTTTTTTGACAACCTGTGGTATGAAAAAGTAATGTTTTTCCTGTGGATTCCTGTCTTTTGTTCCAATGCACATACACATGGTTGGATTTGCACACGGTGATGCATTGCACATTCCTAACAATTCCACCTCTACATCACATCTACACTGGCAGGAAACCCTGCAGGCTAATAAATATGGATGTAAACAATGCAGATTTGAATGGCTGATTCTATGATACCAACTACCTAGTCTGAATGCTACTTCTGCTGCTACTCACTGTTGTTCAGTCGACTTTAGTTACATTGTTGCTATAGCTATCCGCTGCGGAATAAAAATTTGTGTCTGTTTTTTCCAACAAACTATGGCAATAAAACTTCGAATCGAATCTCTAATTGTAAACAACATTAGACTATGACATTTCCAAATTATATCAGTGTAATTTATGTGCAGGCATTTCCTTTTCATATGTTACTCTAGACACCATCTTAGTGAATTTACCGTCTAAATTATTCTTAAAGTGTAAAATATGCAGTATGTGAAAATGTGTCTCCAGCTGGGTTTTATTGTCTGTGTCAAAAGTCACATGCTGATTTTTATTCCCACTCTGCCAAGCCTTGATGAACCTGTTGTTACAGTGTATTTATGACTGCAGCTATCTTGGTCTCCAGAGCCATTCAAGTGTCAAAAGCTCTAAGTAAATAAACACACATGGCACTCGTGTCATGAAAAACCCTTTCTATGGCGTTTGTAAGCTGTCTTTTATCAACTGAGGCGTGTTTAACCCTATCCTAAATCCTAAACTCTCTCTGTGTGAATATGACATTTAAAATTTGAAACAGAAACGTAAAAAAAATAAACAAATAAAACCGAAAGAACCTTAAAGAAAGTGCATCCATCTATCAGACTGAAAAAAAACCATTTATGGCAACTGAATAGTTTGGAGCACTTGGAGAATCTAGTTTCCACCATTTATCCAAACAAGCTTCACAGAAAGGAAGGTCCAGAAAATTTAAGCCAGAACACAAAATGCAGCAGGCCTCTTACAGTCCTCTCATATTCTTATCTTTCCATCTACTGTACCACTTGTAATTCAGCAGGTGTACAACGGTTCAAACATTCACTATGGCGTCTAGTCTAAACAGAAGCATGTACGCCCTGCAGGACTCGCGTCACTGATAAAAGCTATTTACATTGTCACTGGTGCGGCCCTATAACTAGGTCCAAGGTAAATTTTAACAGTACCTCTTGCCGGGAAGTTAGTCCACATATGAATATCTGTCACCTGACCCACAATGCCTTCAGCTGTTTGGTTTGTTTTCTGATATGATATGGTCGACCCATTAAATGTAGGCAAATCAAATAACAGATGACATTGGTACAAGGAAAAAAACGCCAGAACCGCTTTATAGTGTTGTGTGCATCCTTATGGATCTTCACATTAAAAGCCATTTTTAAATGTTACTTCCACCATTTTGTGAATCCTCGACAGGCAGATTAAAAACTGCTGTGTCCTTCACTAGGTAGCTGTAATCACACGATGCTGTAAAATGACACCTGCGAAAGGCCAATACTGCCATAAAGGACACAGAGGTCATGTCCTCTGTATTATTGTTTTAGCAACTCAGGTATGCAAAACTTATACAAGAAGGATACAACTTGTATTGTATAGAATGAATCCAGTGTTTTTAGGATCAATCATATCGAAATTTGACTACTTTAAAGGCAACTAAATACATATATAAAGGCTTTTCACCTACTTTCTATATGAATTTAAGGAAAGAGCTAGGAGGTAAAATAAGGCAAAGTTGTAGACACAGACAGCTTTTGCAAAAACTCTGGCTTCTTGATTAAGTTAAATAGGATAAACTGTTTCTTTTGCTTTGGTTTTGTTTTAACATGTTTCCTTAAATTCTATATTTGTTTGCCTACAAAGTTCTATACAAATTTACAACTGATTAATTAAAATTACACACATAGGAATGAACTCTTTCATTTCAACAAATATCAAGAAGTCAGACTATATATATATATATATATATATATATATATATATATACACACACACATAAATATGATAGTTACTGCATGTTGGCTTTGAGGGGCATAGTGTTTCTCACAGTTAGTGGAAGGCGGTGCACAAACAGGTTACATCCACACTAATACATTCTCTTTTTAAAAATTTTTATCCAGACAGCTGTTGTAGCTCATTTTCAGATACAATCTGGGCATAAAGCAGGACGGGTTGGTTGCTTACTTGTAGAAATACTCCAAGTAGGACAGTAAGACCTGAGATTTGTGGAACTAAACAACAGCTGCTAGCAGAGACAACAAGGTCAGCAGCATCTGTTATTTATTATGTCTTTGTTTTCTTCTGTAAAACATTCACATGGCAGGAGCACGATGAATCAGGGAATGGTGCATACTGACAATTACAACTAATCAGAACATGAATACATAGAAGTCTCTGTTTTAGAGATCCTAAATCTCTGAAGCAGTGTGGATGCAACTGTAGCAGAAGTTATATGTTTTAAAATGAAAGTGTGGATGTAGCTGCAGATTGATTGCAGGAGAGGCATACATGACCATGTTAAAAATATGGTAATTCTTAATGGGACAAAAAATAACCCAAGAAAAGTTTCTGATGCTAGGGAGGCAATCAAAATTAAAATGAGACAGGAACACCATATCCAAAATATAACAAAGTCTATTTTATTTTGATTTGTGTAAAAATTCAGACCATTTACTTCTGTCAGTCTAATTTCATTTTTGTTATTTCTTGTTTGATTTGCCATTTTTAAAAAGATTTGCTGGCTCATAGTGTGTACAGAAATGCTGAGTGAACAGAACTAGGTCATTAAAATGTGAACAACGCAAAGCTAGGTATCAGGGTACATTTGAGGGACTTCATTTGTTCTAAAATCCTGCCTGCTGCACTTGCATTGAGATGCCTCCTATCTGGCCTCACCAAAATCAGAGACTCTTTGTTTAGTGATAAATAGAGGCTTGTGTTAAAAGTCCATCATGACATTAAACCACTGAAAACAAACCCTGGTGTCTATTGCTCAACCAGCAGACCCTGTCAGAACGGCCATGTATCACCCAAAATACTGTCTGGTTATAGACAACAAAACATGCACATTATTCAAAGTCACTGACCAAACTGCTGATAACAAAATAAATGAATGACACACAACTGTAGCTATGAATTTACTTTACTTTTCTAAAAGTAAGTGTATTCCATATGTAATAGCATATTAAAGTTGATGAAGGCACATTTCTTACCTCCATTGTTCCTCCACATCTCCCTGGCACACTGATCAGAGGAGGTCAGCTCTGATATTTGGATGTTGGGATTTGATTTGTAGTCATCTTGAAAGAGAAAATGAGAGTGATTGTTACTTGATGGCAGTAAAGCATTTCAGAGTCGCCACTGATAGAGTGAGAGTGGGAACTGCTACTACTTACTGTTGTTGCTGAATGAGAAGGAGTCACTCTCCCTCATTGTCTCGTTGCCACTGTCCGACAGCGTCCTCTCCCTCCTGGAGGTGGGCGGCCTCCTCTTTGTGCTCTTCCTCGTGCTGATGCGTATGATGCCTCGCACCAGCCTGCACTCAGCTTCCTGCTCATCCATTTTGTGCTCCTCTGCCAGCGAGTTGATGAGCTGATTGATGGCCTTGCTCTTCCTCAGAAACACAGAGTCTGAAGTGCACCTGGCCAACTCTTCGATTTGATATTCGGAGTAGAGCTCCAGCAGCTTCTTAGTAATCAGGGAGTCTACATTCTCCTCACCATCCTCCCAGTCATCAAACCTCAAAGACTCATGCAGGGACGGATGGACGGATGTTTGACCAGCAGACAAAAGCGTGTATGATTTAGTTTCAGTCTCTAAATATTCTCTTGGACGGTCCACTTTTACGCCACCGATGTGGACATCCCCCAGCCAGTCTTCTTCTTTGTTGTCTCCTGTGTTCATGGCTTGCAGGCTCACCTTCTCTGGCTCATCTGTGGAACTCTCATTTGGTGCCAAGCATGGAGCGAGGATGGTAGACTGGCAAATGCTGTACAGACCGCAGGTGAGCACGTTGCATATAAAAGTCCTACAGCTCCTGGGAGAAGCGCAGGGGTTGCAGGTTTGGGTTGCAGAGGAAGGCTCAGCTGAGCCAGGAATGAAGCCGATGGTCTCAGACTCCTTTCCGTTAACATCTTTCAGATGAGCTTTGTGGACTGCCTTTGCCTCTGGGATTGGTAGTCTGTCTTCCACTGGATCCACACAGCGCTCCTCATATGATGACCTTTGGCTGCTGGTCCGGCTGGGTCCAGGCCGGTGGCTGCTGGGCCCTGAGCTGCGTCTCTGCCTGCCGGTGCTGCCGGCAGACATGACTCACTGGTTCCAAGAATTCAAGGACAAGCATGAGAGAAAATGAGGTCAGCTGAGGTTTCGCTAAGTCATAAGACAGTGTTGAAATGGCATCGTTAAAGGACATTCTTGTAATCAATCCAATCTCCCAGGCAAAACCTAACATCACTTGTAGCCACCTGAGGGCATCTCTCTTCAAAACAAATGTGAAACTACTATCCCCAGGTGCCAGCTAATCTAGTCAAACAGGTTTTATGGTGAATGTGTGAGCACATAGTCAGAGAGAAATAGATATTCCTGTATCAAAAGTACTGATGTCATATCATGGAGTTTTCCTAAAACTGGAAAGTGCACAGTGATCTGCTCATCTCCAGCGTTTACACACCAAACCTCATTTAAAAATCTCGGAATTTAATAATACTTTGCTAATAGAAAAAAAGCTGAGAATATGGAGATAATTACCAACTACTAAATGAATTTGATTACAAGTCTGAATCCCGCACCAACTAAACCAAATGCCATTATTGAAATTAATGGTTTTAGCAATAAGTGAGAATCGTTTGAGTGAGAATCGTTTTGACAGTCAGCTAGCCTGACCTAAAACGACATTTTTTATTAAATTAGAAAAAGAGTGGCTGTATGTTGTGTGGATGACTCTTTAAAGAAAAAAACTGATTAAACCTTTAGCTTTCTTCAGTTACATTTAACCAGGAGTGTGTGAAGGACGATGAGCGTTAAATTGACAGATTCTCAAATGGAGTCTGGTGTTCCGTGTTATGACGACTGGAGTCAGGACGAATGTTTACAGTAGTGACTTAGCCTTTAAGTGAACCCACATATTACTTTGCTGTTTTGTCTTCATTAACTCATTAATTAAACAATAGATTTACGTTTGGAACACATTAGCGGACATTTCTGTTCGTATTCAAAAATTATTTTCACTTTCATGGCGACTTGTCATTGGTCTTTCTTTCCTCCATTAGAGGACTTTCTCACCTAAACATTACTCACAGTGTTGACGGCGCGTCCACCAGCTGACTCCCGAATTACTGTCGGCTCCTCTACCCAAAGCTAAACATTAATGTTTCTAATCCATTTTGAAAGGCTTTCTGTGAGAGCTCGGCTCCAAAGTGACAGTTTCAGTAAAGTTTTCGACCAAATCCGTGTACCTGCACGTCAAGTTGGAGGAAGGCACCAGGTAGTTGCAACAAGAGGCTGGGACTTCCGGTTAACAGTGACTTCACAAATTAAGCGCAACATGTTTTGAGCATTTAGCATGTTATAAGAACACAACCTTAAGTTGCTTAAATTACGCGGCAATTGCTCGAGATAATCTACAATAAATACATGTTCGTAATCCAGTGATTCTCTCTGCCACCCTTCCGAAATTCAAAGTGAACATGTTTGCGCCTTTATTTTGATGCTTTTGCTACCTTAATAAACGTCAAGTTACCCATAATGGTCACTGAAATACCGGATGTCGAACAGTTTGTTAAAGTTTGACAATATAGTCATGTTTAATAGAGAAATATAGCCTCAAGGGTACAAATACTTCTGCAGTTCTTATTAGCATTATTTTTTTATTTCTGTTATCATGACGCTTAACATTTAATATTTTAAGAGGATACCCAACAAACAGTAACCTTTAGAGAACAATCCCTTCAAGTTATCATCGTATAAGTCCTTTGGAGTGTGCAGGACTCTGCTCAGGACATTTTATGACTCTGTGGTAGCGTCTGCTATTTTCTATGCAGTGGTCTGCTGGGGAGCAGGGAGCACTGAAAGGGACAGAAAGAGACTAAACAGACTGGTCAGGAGGGCCGGTTCTGTCCTGGACTGTTCCCTGGACTCCATAGAGGAGGTGGGTGAGAGGAGGATGTTGGCAAAGCTCACATCCATCATGGACAATCCCTCTCACCCACTGCATGACACTGTGGGGTCTTTAAGCAGCTCCTTCAGCAGCAGACTAAGACATCCACCCTGCAAGAAAGAGCGCTATCGCAGGTCCTTCATTCCATCTGCTATAAGACTTTACAACATCAGCATCACTGGCTGATGTTAACATAAACTGGACTATATCATTACCACCCCAAACCATAAAATTTGCACTGACATTCTTGCACTGCACATCTCTGCACTTTTAAACTTTATTTTTATTTTTTCTGTTAAGCCACTTTACCCTCATCTGTCACCCTTGTATATATTGTAAATATTATTACTATTGTTCTATTATTCTTTTATTCTTATCACTATGTCTACTGTTACATAAGCTGCTGTAACAATGTAAATTTCCCCTGGAGTGGGGAGAAATAAAGAACTTTATCTTATCTTATCTTATCGTATAACCACCCAGGTTTGCTAAAGAATCTACAACGATAACCTTTAATTAATGGTACTTAAAGAGGCGTAGCGACCTTTAGTAAACATTCGCGGAACGTTCCCCAAGTGTCCATTGTTTGGTGGGTACTTATTTCGAAAGACACACAACCGGAAATATACCGTTTCTTTGCGTCACGCTTGACAACATAGCTATTTGCCTGGACGACTCGTTTTAAGACAACGCAGCTAACCAGTAGGTGGTCACGAATGTGTCAGGACTCTTTGTAGACGAGCGATATGCATTGAAAACAACAAAGTTTTCCTTCTTCGTTTAATTTGTGCTCACAGAGTCGCTGGAGCTTGTCTCAAAGGCGGAATGAAATGTGCAAGTCGAGCAGGCTAACAAGCTAGCGGCGGTAACGGTACTTTACTGATGTTAAATACTCCGCAGCTGGATGAGCTGGCTAGTGTGAGTGGAACAGCTACGAAGCTAACGATGGCCAATGGGCTGGAATTTGTGCCCAGTTTTTGTAACGACAGACTTAAAGGGGAGTGAATGAAGAGGCATGGAAAGTAACAGGGATGTAATTGCGAGCACGGGGTCTCACGGTTATTTACAGCTGGATACCCACGGTGTAGGATTAGCTTGTTCTCTCCGTGGAATGACGACATTTGCTCCCTTCGCCTGCCTCACAGTACACGGGGGTCGGTGATGCTGTCTGGCCAAATGCCCTGGGTGTCCGAATTGGGACAGAGCAGCCAAACTCCATCATAAATCATGAAAAAGTGCGAGTATCAGCAAATCGACCCGCAGGCACTACCGACGCCCACCCCGACCCCTCCGCCTCACCAGGGCAACGAACCCGGGAAGAAGACGGAGCCGAAAAGACCAAAGAAAAAGTGGGAAGTTTTCCCCGGAAAGAACCGCTTCTACTGCGATGGACGGATCATAGTGGCCCGGCAGAGCGGGGTCCTGCCTCTCACCCTGGGCCTCATCCTCGTCACAAGTGGTTTATTCTTTATATTTGAGTGAGTTAATTTTTCACAGTAGATTTACGGTTCTGTCACTTGATAGTTCAGTAACTGTTCTCATCCAGGGGTATGATGTACGAATTTAGAAATCCAACAGCAGATGAGGCACATCAGCTCTTTGTGTTGACATTTTAGAGAATGATCTTTTGTCTGGTCTATTAGATCTACGCCGAACTGTAGACCAGGTCCAACTTATACATAAAATGTCTATATTGATGTTCTATAAGATCAAACCATTTATTGTTATGCAAATGCACTACAAAGTGTTAGATTTTATCATGTAACCTGGCCATAAAGAAATACTTACCATTCTACATTTGACCCACCATTTGCTCTTGCACTGTTTTCGGTGTGCATTGAAATTCCTATTTATTTGTGCAGCTGTTAAGGTTACATAACATTTTAAATCAAAAAGAGCAATAATAAGGACTAGTGGTTAATAATGGAAATGGCAATCTTGCCGTCACTGTGTAGAGAGACTTGTGTTGTCTCCAGGGATTTAGATGGTGATTAAAAGCTCTGAATGTTAATGAAAACTAGATCCCATGGTAGGTTTATAAAAAGAAAAAAACTAGGGTGGGTTATATGATATGAGACGGGGCACTGTTTCGATCCTCTCCCAGCCTTTGATAGGGTCAGACTGTTGTAATTCATCCTCTCTGCCTGTTGCTGCCCCGTATTACAGCTGTCCCTTCCTGGTCAAACACCTGACCAGCTGCATACCTGTTATTGGAGGAGTCCTCTTTGTTTTTGTGATCATCACCCTGCTCCAGACCAGCTTCACTGACCCTGGCATCCTGCCCAGAGCCACGCCAGACGAGGCTGCAGATATCGAGAAACAGATTGGTAAGTGATAATTGAGCTGCACGTAGCTGTGGTTGTAACTATAGGAACGTTCTTGACTTTGCTACCCAGTAACATTAAATTTTATGGTTTTAAAGTGTTCACTGTTTCCCCCTAGTGAGGTATTTCTGCTGGTTTATGGCTGATAATTTAGACCAGGGGTGTCAAACTCATTTTAGTATAGGGACCACATTCAACCCAATTTGATCTCAAGTGGGCCGGGCTAGTAAAATCATAAGATAATAACGGATACACAACGACAACTTCAACATCATTTACAAATTACAACTTACAGAGTGTCTACAAAGGAACAAAACATTTAGTCACAGGTATCTGGAACTGAAAAATATAATATTTTACTTTAAAAAAGACAAAAATCAAGACCAAAATATTGCAAAAATGAGACAAAATGATGAAAAAGGAGACAAACGACACAAAACAAAAACATGACAAAAACTTAGACCAAAAAGTTACAAACTGACAAAAAAATGGACAAACGAGACAAAAAATGACAAATGCGTGAAACAAAACGACAAAAATTCTACACAAAACAATGAATAAAGCAAAACACAAACTGACAAAAATGAGACAAAAAACACAAGCGAGACAAAAAGATTACACAAATCGACAAAAACGATAAAAACGTGAAAAAAATTATAAAAGTCAAACAACAAAAGCAAGACAAAATATTACAAAAACGAGGCACACAATGAGCAATCTAGTGTTTTACTTTATAATCAAAACAGCTCGTCATGTTCTAGAACTTATTTTAAATTTATAGTTTTACAATTTTACAAATTGCACTTAATGTCTTTTCTGTGATTTCTGCACTTTGACGGCCGGATTGGACCATCTGGTGGAACGGCTTCGGCCCACGGGCTGCATGCTTGGCACCCCTGATTTAGACCGACTTTGGTACCGGCACTCTCCATGAGACCTTTATGTTTCCTAGAGGGGATTTGCCCCTTAAACAGTACTGCTTATATCAAATTTTTTTACTCCACTGAGGAACACGGCGGAGTTATGTGACGATCAGCGTAGGCCAGCTGCCTGCTGATAATCACATGATTGCGATCCTACTACAAATCCACCACTGTGGACTTACCGGGACTTATCCGTTGGAAATGATACAAGGAACAATTGATTAAATTGTAGGGGTGTTTCCGAGTCCCGTCTATTCCCGCCACCCGCTACATATTTAGATCACGCGATTCAGTATCTGTACATAACGTACACATGCATCCTTGGGGAATGATAGAACGACTGAGCATCCTTGACGGAGTACTGCGCTCTCTGAGTGCTTTTCTTGTTTTTGTATGTTACCCTCCACTCAATGGTCTTTAGTCTGTTTTTGCCAATGGTTTATTTTGCTTTCGGACAAACCTCACTGTTGGGATTGAAATACCTCGTCTGGTCCCTTCAGTTAGGTGAAACATAAGGCAAATTCCAATGGAACATTCAAAACTCATGCTGTTGCCAGTTCCTTTTAATGATAATGAACCCATTGACACATCAAAGGTCCTGAGTAGAATTTGCCGTGAGTCAGTGCAATAAATGTCACATTGACTGCTATTAGGGCTATTTTTCTGGAAGCAAGGTGTCCTGCTGCCGTCTAAATTTGGACTTAAAAGATTTGTTGTCCCTTTGAAAAGGTTTTGTAGAGATTCCTTTACTCCAGTCTGTCTTTTTTGCATTCCAGACCTGTTCAAAGCGCTCCATCATTTATGTTAACTGTCAGCTTAATGTCTTGCCAACATTATCTTTCCTTTCCATACGGTTTGCTTCGATTTAATGATCCTCAGTGTATAAAATTGGCTTCATGTGCACCTTGGAAACTCCTACACATGACCAAAGTTTAGGCAGTGGTGATGTAAGATGTTCATATTATCCAACTGTACTGCTGTTGCTTCAGTTATTTTTGAAACAAATATTCTGGCATAAGTACTGAACATTTACCCAGCATCTCATTTCTTAGTAAAAATTGTCTACATGATGCTGGACTCTCTTAACAAGCATCTTAGGCCTAATTAAAATTCTACTAATAAGCACAGAGCTTGTGTAAATAGTGAAATTTCAAATGCCCTTGTAACCTAGAATCATATTCCAATTACATACTAATTCTAAGCAGGTTTTGGGTACATTTTTGTTGCATTGAGATGTATCAGTTGTTTGCACTGCATTGATTTCATGTGCGCGGAGTACACAAGTGTGCAGAGGTCATTAGTAAATGATACATGCAGTATGCAACCTTTTTTTATACATTTCTTTACAGTGGAAGTTTTAGCATCTAGTAGCAGAAGATGCTATTCATTGATAATGAGTACATTCTGTTCAGCGGAGCCACTTTCAGGCTGCTAGTGTTGTGCAGGCTGATTCATTGGACCGCTTAATGGAACTCAGACATTGCTCATGGCACACCTGTGCTTTGACCGCGTGACAGTCAAAATGTTGGTTGTAAAATTAGTAAAAATGAGTAGGATTTTGAGGGAATATGTTTTATCTTATTGTTTATACAGCTGCATGAGGTTTGAGGCCTAATAATGCAAACGAACCACAATTTTGGAAATCCTCAAAAAAGAAAGCCATTTTTGTTGTCAGAACACTTTAATTGATGTGACATTGATAATATGTAAGAAACTGTTCTACCTGAACCTCCTAAGAGGACGTAGATGGAGTTTATTTCAGTCAGTCTTAAGTCTGCATGATGCAAATGAGGTTTGCAACTAGAAGCGAGGCATGAATGACAGGCAAATGTTGGTCTGAACATGTCATTTCTGTCTTATCAGACGTGTGATCAGGTCGATACTGGATGATGACACTATTAGGTCATCATAGGGCTGAGCAATGTAGCTAAAAATTTTATCATGATGAAATGTTGAATTTTCGTCAGTATTGATAATTACTAATTTTTAATGTCTTCTTTTGAATTATGACTAAAAGAAAAAAAGATTTAGTTTGAATTTAACCACCTTTCCTTGAATTAAGCACTGTAGCCTAATTATGAAGATCATTTTAATCTTAACGCAACAATGAAGAACTCTCACAAATAAATTCATTTCTACATTAATAAATAAGAAAAGCATGCAGAGAGCGCAGTACTCCACCAAGGCTGCTCAGTCATATCATTTCCGATGGCTGAAATCTTAAAAAAATTTGTGGCAGAAATCACGGTACCATAGAATGTGGCCATTTAATATAGAGGTACTCACCAACAAAATGACGTGGTGCTGAGCACAGGCGCGTGTTGTGAATGTGATCATTATGTATGGATACCGAATCGCGTGATCTAAATATATAGCGGACGGTGGGGATTGATGGGACTCGGAAAGACCCCCGAGTTCTGATATGACTGCTGTCGATTAGTAGTAGGATCGCAATCGTGTGATCGTCAGCAGGCAGCTGACACAAGTAGTGTTCACTTGTTGTCATAGTTACAGCGATGCTGTGCTGCTGTCTCGCAATGATGCAGAAATGTTTAACAAATCTGTGGATCCAGACTATAATCCACATCACTGCCAAAATCTAATCAGCTGGTCCATGTGTCATTTCTGACCTTCCCTGAAAATTTCATCCAAATCTGTTTTTGAGTAATGTTGGTAACAGACAGGCAGACAAGCGTATGCCGATTGTCACATAAAAAAATAAGGAAAAGAATTCCTTGCACCTTGACAACTGCTGGTTCCTGCTGGCTACAGCCTCCACCAGGGGAGATCTGCTGCGGGTGTGGACGAGGCTGAGGAGAGGCTCAGGTGGCTGCGGACTAGTGTGCCCCAGGAGACCTGCACAAAAGCCACAGGGAGGTTGATGGACAGTGATGGGACTCTACTATCAAGGGAGATGACAGGTTGTTTATGAGCGAGAGTGGGAGCATGCTTGAGGCTTGTTCATGGACCCAAACTTTGCATTTTCACCATGTGTGGTCATGGTGGTTTGCATGTGACGCACTGAAGTGAATATATCAAAAAATTTTCCTGTTGATTTTGATAACGTGCCTATTGCTGGTGCATATTGGTGTCGTTTCGTCTTCCAGGTCATACAAATGCTGCGCCAATACAAAAAGTTCAGACAGCACAATAGTCTGGTTTGATAAAATTGGCACAAGGTCAGTCATAAATTTCACAGGTCACACGAGAGGACAGCCTTGCTAGTTGTGTGCAGAAACGGGACGCTGTCACAGAAAGCAAGAGAAGTGTTGAAGATGCGGCATCAGTTTTTGTGAATTCTAATATAGTACATGGGATAGAACCAACTGTTGTTGTCACCGACACCGAATTATGGTCTTGATGCCTTGTCTTTCTGGTCAGGCTGATATCCTGTAGTTGAAACCTGAGATTAGATCGATAAAGGTGTTAGTTGTCATACCTCAGTGATGCAGTCAGACTGAGTTTCATCAGTGAAACAAGTAGGACCAAGACATAGCAATGGCAACAACTGTGACTAGCTTAGCGGCTTTCATTGCATTTTCTTTGTCATTCAGGACAGTGAACTAAACATGTCCAGAATTGGGACTGTTGTTGCATTTGCTCTGGAGACTGTAATATGCATTTGTCACTATATTCTGCTGTTTTATAAACGAAGTGATTCATTGATGAGTCAAGAAAAAATCTGCAGGTTGACAAAAAATAATAATTTCAACCCTGCATGAGAGTGCAAGAAATATTAGTCAAATACTCTCAGCCACACATTCCTGAGAAGATGTCTAGCTGGGTAAAATAAAAAGGAGCAACTGTGTGAGTGGGGCAGGAGTGTGTAGAGGCTTTAAAGTCGACAGCATTTAAAGAATAAATCGTGTTTCTATTTTCCTTTCTCTCCTCTGTAGACAACACTGGAAACACCAGCTATCGGCCTCCACCACGCACTAAAGAAGTCCTCATCAACCAGCAGGTGGTCAAGCTCAAGTATTGCTTCACCTGCAAGATGTTCCGGCCTCCACGCACCTCCCACTGCAGCCTGTGTGACAACTGTGTGGGTGAGCTGCGAACACACATTGACACTGTGACATTTACCAGCCATAAATAATGAAAAGAGGCTTCATAGGGACACAAGCTACCATCCATTCCATTACTCTAGATTATTTCCGATACTGTTTGAGTTTTCATTTGGATTCTCTTTATTTCACTGTGACTTCTACGTTTATCTTTTAGAGAGATTCGACCATCACTGCCCCTGGGTGGGCAACTGCGTAGGGAAACGCAACTACCGTTTCTTCTACACCTTCATCGTGTCGCTCTCCTTCCTGACAGCTTTCATCTTCGGCTGTGTAACCACACATCTAGCACTGAGTACGTGCTTTTGTTTTGTTTTATATTTGGAAACCAGTCAGGAATCGTTGCGTTGACTCATAAAGCACCTGATAGTAGGTGTAAAAACTACATTGGAACTGTTATTTGTGAAATCCTAACAACTTTTTTTTTCATTTTAATAGCATGCAAGCATAGTTGTAGTCTTGTGACACATGATAGTTCTTTCCTATCTTTTCAGGGGCTCAAGGCGGGAAAGGTCTGGTGTTTGCTCTTCAAGAGAGTCCTGGCAGATATCCTTTTCTAACATGTACACAGCCGTTCAAAAGTTTGGGGTCACCCAGACAATTTCATGTTTTCCATGAAAACTCACACTTTCATTCATGTGCCAACATAATTTCACAAGGGTTTTCTAATCATGAATTAGCCTTTCAACACGATTAGCTAACACAATGTAGCATTAGAACACAGGAGTGATGGTTGCTGGAAATGTTCCTCTGTACCCCTATGGAGATATTCCATTAAAAATCAGCTGTTTCCAGCTGGAATAGTCATTTACCACATTAACAAGGTCTGGACTGTATTTGTGATTAATTTAATGTCATCTTCATAGAAAAAAAAGCTTTTCTTTCAAAAAATAAGGACATTTCTAAGTGACCCCAAACTTTTGAACGGTAGCGCATGTTTAAGATTTCTTCAGCAAAATAACAGTTATTATTTATTATCTTTACTCTTCCTATTTTGGCTAGATGACATATTAAATTAAATTGATAAATTCAAATATTTGTTTTTTCACTATGTGAAACATACCTGAATTACATTCTCTGCTGTCTAAACTTGAGCAGGGCCAACGTATAGAAAGAGTTCTCCGGAGTCAGGACAATAACGTAAGTTGTCGTTTCCTTGGAGACAACTAGTGGCACCGATAATGAAATGAGGCTGAAGAAAGTGTCTGTAGTCATTTGATAAGTCTGTCTTTCTCTTTTTTTGGATTGCATTTTTTGCCAATTCTAAAATAGCAACTTTTCCTCTAGGGATCTCTGGCATTGAATCAGACCTTTTATCAATCCAAGGGACATGCATGCCTATTTGTGATTGGCCAGTCTGTCATAGACTGGGTTTTATATGTACTGTAAACAGAGCCCAGTGGAGGTGCACAAGTCAAGTTTTTTTCCCAAACGACTAGAATTAGAATATACTGAATTGTTAGTGGAATTTTTTCCCATTGAGGCCAGAACATACTCTGTAAATGTGAATGCTATAAATTTAATCCCACCCAAAAACACTTTTGACCCTGTCATACCTTGACTCAACTTTCACTGCAGTGGAGCTGGTGATATGCTTCTTCTCAGTCTGGTCCATCTTGGGCCTCTCAGGCTTCCATACATACCTGGTGGCTTCCAATCTAACCACTAACGAAGACGTGAGTACCACCTTGTGTTGGATGTTGTGGCAGATTAAAGTTTTGCGACATTTTTACACTTTGTGCTTGCATGTTTGTTTTGGAATGTCTGCAAAATCCAAGGAAAAATACTGCTCATTAAATAGAAGTTTTGATTTAATAATCCTTAGTGGTACAGGAAAAACACAAACGCTTGCAAATATTCCTATTTTTGTGTTTACATTGTGAACAAATGCTAAGTTAAGGACGTTCTTCAAACACAGAATACTACTGTGTTTGGTGAAAAAAGGCTGCAAAATCTTGCAAAATTCAATAACCAGTGTATTTTTTGTCAGATCAAAGGTTCCTGGTCAGGAAAGAGTGGTGAAGATGTCACCAACCCATACAGTCATAAAAACATCTTTATCAACTGCTGTTCTGTGCTGTGTGCACCCATGCCACCCAGGTTAGTCCTATACCTGACACACCTTATGAATTACTGCAAGAATCTCCACATGATTAAAATCTCAGCAGGGAGTTTCTTTAATAGTGGTCATTTCAAGTCCCGAGAGATGTCCATGTAAAAAAAATAACGCTTGTCTTGCATCCCGCATATACAGGGGGTCCTCGACTTACGTTGGAGTTCTTTTTCTACGAATCGACGTAAGTCGATTTTTGCCATAAGTTGGAACTCTTGCAAAAATGTAAAAAGTCCTTACGTGCGTCACAATAATGATCAGTTCTTCCGAAAAGTCATGAATAACAAAGACTTTCATGCATGTATGCGTTATTTTACAAGAAGATAACAGATTATGTTGCAGTGTTTTTACAACTTGAGCATTTTATTATACCTAACTTCACTTCCACGGAGATGGCTTTCCTTGTCTTTCAAGCACTGCCATCAGAAGAGTCTGACTTATGCTTGGGAGCCATAATGAAGGGCAAAAAGTTAGCGAGTGTAGCACAATCCAAGGTGGCATATAACCGGTGAATGTAAACGAAGCCATCTTGACGATGTATTCGTCTGCTCCGCTTGTCAACTAGTTCCACGTAACCAGTTCCGACGTAACAACAAAACGCCATACGTCGTAAAACGAGGACCCGCCCGTAACCAGTTCTGATGTAATGACGAAACACCGTAGGTCGAGGACGTCGTACACTGAGGAACCCCTGTAATTAACTGATCTCTGGACTGTTATTTTTGAATGCATGTTTGTTATTCAAATATACGTATATAATTAAAGAGGCTATATTTGATACTTTTGTAGTAACCATGAATCAAATCAAAGTGTGAAACTATGAAGTATTGTGCTCTATTAGCGCTACAACAAGTTGTCGCACCACAGTCTCCATTTTCTTTACATCTGTTTCCCCTCCTGTTTCAGCTTGATCGACAGACGAGGTTTCCTACCTGCAGATGAGTCTGCCCAGACTGGCGGCACGGACATCGAGCTGCCCACTCTGGCCACTAAAAGCGAGATAAACGTGGTAGGAGGACCTTCTCAACTGGCTTTTGACTTGCAAGAAATCCCATATTCTGTGCCTGCACCCCCCAACTCCCACCAAAACTCTTCCTCTGCCTGAGAGAAGCCTTGTTGCGTGCTGTAACCCCAACCCAGCATCTGTCTGCTGCCTGTTGTTAACTGTTGTGTAAGGGTTTATCCCACCGTGTGTCTTATTTACACTACAGAGTGAAAAACGTAGTTGACTAAAAGGTAAAGGAATAGTTCAACACTTTGCTTCCATGGAATGAGGCAGGAGATTAAAGCTAGCAGTATCTATTTAAGTCTGCTAACGTTAACCATACAAGCTACTGGTCCCATCCGACCAAGTAACACTGTAGTAAGAAGCGTAAGAGTGTTTTACTATTTATGACTTTAGCATCTTATTTGTGAGAGGAAGATTGTGTTGTTTCTGTAGTATTAAAATCAGTGTCGTCAGATGTGATGAGTTGAACAGTCGGCACTTCTGAACTGTTCACCCTTGTTTACCTCAAGGAAATCGTATTTTTCTTTTAATATATCTACTAGAAATACTATATTTTTTATGTTTTTTTATTTTTTTATCACCTTTTATCACCATCTATACCTCAGTATTTAGTTCCTGTGTAGTACTGTATTCCTGCTCAGGGAGTTTTCATAGCAGCAGTTTAAAGAAATAAAGACTTGGAATATGTTTCGTAGCTCGACTTGGTCGTCCTATGCCTCACAGAGCATCTGTCTTTTTGTTCTCCCATCAGCACGGGATATAAGAGGATACCAGGAGAGTTGTACAGAAACGTTTGTTTACAAGACATAGCTGCGAATGAGACGCAGTTGCAGTCTGAGCCACAATGTGCTCATATTAAGTAGAGGTGTAGCTGCTGTTCGGCATTTAGGAACACAGACGGTTTCTTTTGTTTACACTAAAAAACTGATATATTTTTTTAGGTATATGTGTGGAATGAAATGAAAGCCAGTTGAAGCTGAAGTCAGTGTTTTAGTTTTCGATTTATTGAGGTATTGATTTGTTGAGCATGAAAAAATTTCTTTTTTAGCTTCAGCTGTTGGAGGAAGGCCTTTGTTTTAATCGTGTTGTTAGCTTCTTCCTCTTTTTATGTTTATCTAGATATAGAATTTTAAAGTGCCAAATTATTTGTGACAAATGAATCTCCTCACTTCCCACTTTTCCTTCATGTCTTTATTCCATTTTTTATTCGTCATTTTTCAATGCATTTTCTACTTTGTCAGTATCTGAAATGTATCGGAAATTAAATTTTTCTCCATGCAGTTCATCATCTCCGTGTTCTCATTTTTCATTGTTTTGTTTGTCCATCCTGTTGATTTGCATTTGGAGTATCATTATAGGTAAAACATCCCAGCATCGGTACGATCCCTGTGTGTCTGTTCGTCAGTCCTGACTCACTGTTCTGTATATGGTGTGTCTCTGTGCCTGCCACCGACACTAGGAGGAGAAATGTCTGGACTTTGCTGTGACCTGCAGTGGCTGATTAGCTGCTGTTAGAGCAGGAAAAGCGAGGCTTGAGCTTGGTAAGCCTGTTTAGAGAAAGGGAGAGTAAGTGCAGACTGTCTGTACCCGCTGCTGTCTTTGCATGTCCCCTGGCTGACTGCTGAACTCCTGCATGGCTTTATTCATGCGCTGCCATGTCCAATGAATAATTGAACACAGTATAGGGCGTGCTGTATGTCAAATGAATTCACAATGTAGAAGTGTGTAGATATGACTCAAACAAATCCACATTACCATTGTTATGTAAATCTGACCTTTTCATGCCTCAGATTTGCAATGACTTGTTTTAAAAGTCAGTTTAAAAAAAAAAATCTGAAACCACCATAGGACAGGAAAACTAAACCCACCAAATAAATAGATAAATACTTCTATGTGGGTTAAATTCATTATAAGATTTCATCGTCAAAATAATGAGAACATATTAACTAGTTAATTAGGAGGACACTCATTCAGAGGTACATGAAGCTGTAATCAAAGCGATTTAATCACTGATACCCTATTGCATTAAGTTATTAGCACGACATCTTTGCCTTTTGAACTCAAGTATATAGATGTCTAACCAGTGGATACAAACTAGAATTTGTTAAAAGATTAACAGGCTTAGCAGTTAATCTTTTAAATTTGAAAACAAAAAGTGTACCAAGGCTTCATGCTGTTAAAATTCATCCATTAATCACACACTGTTTTGTAGCCTAAAGCATAAACACATTTGGAAATTAATTCAAGTGAAAAACAAGAGTTTACAGCTGTGCTAATGTTTCTTATATTGGAAAAACTGAACTGTGTTGCTCATGGTGCTAAAAATTATCATCCAGCTGCAGTTTCACTTAGTTAAATGGAGTTTTATTGTGTCTGAGGGTTGATCTGATAGCTTTCCACTGCAGGATGTCGGGATAAGGTGGTGTAAATTCCTATAGGAACGGCCACAATGACTTTTTAGGCCTTCTGTCTCCATTGCTTTGCAGGATCAGACTGCAAAATCAACTTGGAGTGCATCAAACAAAGACAAATGGTAGATACTGGACTCCAGATTTATGAGCATGTAGGAAACAGAACAAGTGTTATGGTAAACTTTATGGTGAATTAGAAAGAACAAGACAGCTGCTTGATCGGCAAGGAGAGAGCAGAAGAAATTGCGCTCATGGTCCTCTCTGAATTTAACCAACCACTAACAGGTGCCACGATGAAGAGATAATCAGTGTTATCCACTTCACCTGTCAGTGGTCAGAATGTTTTGCCTGATCAGTGTAGATTCACCAGTCAAATCTGATAAAAACTGATTAGAAAGTTTGGTCATATTGTGTCAAAATAAGGTTTAGAAAGCATTTTTCTCAGCAAGTTATACCTACAATACATTTATAGAGGACTGTCACAAAAGTCACTTGCAGCAGTGCAACAGCACCATTGGCTGGATACTTCTCAGCACAGCCCTTATAAAACAGATGATTGGCTTTTTGGTGGGAGAGGCAGGACACGTGTCATTAATGCCAAAATTCTCCATAGATTTCTATGCAGGATTCTTTAGGTGGTGAGTCTCTTCCTTACAACACCCAGAAGCCCACACAGCAGCAGATAAATAGCTTCCCAGGAGTAGATGCTTTCCCCCCCTGAAAATGACACTAAAAGAGGTTTTACAGGAGCGAGTCTTGTGGTAGGAAAACATGCCAAGGTTCAGGCTGTCTTAGAACAGCCCACAAGTTCCTTCAGTGGAAAACAGCTCATTGTGTCAGTTTTATGACCCACAACTTTTAGTGTTTTGGTCTCATTCAGCTTGACAGTACGTGTGACCCTTTCAGTTTTTCAGATCAGATGGCTACCGTAACTGATAAATTCTGTATTCATAGTGACTGCTAAAATGAGAACTAACAGTAAAATTTCGAGACAACAGGTGTTTTTCTGTATCTAGGTCTGCTTTAGTTTATTTAGTATCTTCCAGCTGCAGAGCTCTGTTTTAACTGTAATGTGAGATATAAAAACAAACACAGTGAAAGCTTATATTACTAAGATCTGAAGAATTTCCGTATTTAAAGTGACTAACATCTATGGTTAGAAATTAATTAATATGAGCATTAGTTTGTTTACTTTTGCTGTTATTAGCAGCACAGTTATTGCATTTGTCAATTAAAATGAACACAACCATTTGAATAAGACCTACAAAAACTGGACAGGGCATTTCTTCAATAGGGAATCATCTCCTCCTTTAATATTGCTGATAAATACAACAGTCAACAGTAAATAACTTCAATGTTCATAAGATGAGCAGAACCCTTGAGACGTCTCTCTTATATCCACATCAGTAATAGATTGTTTTATAATACAGAATGAATAAATGGACTGTAATCCATTTTGCAAACCAATTTGTATGATGAATTAAAACTCTTCATGGAAGCTATGACACCATGGGATTGTGAAAAAAACGGAATGCATGAGACACCATTTACATCAGCTGCTTGCTATGTCAGCTTGTAAATGGCCACCATGAAAAAGTCTCCTGTGAAGCTTAATAGTTACCAACCAGAGCTCTCACTTCACAGGTGAACTGACACGTGCTAATACAGTGTCACTGTGGTCCATTGTGGCTATATCAGAGCACGGAATGATGTGTACCAAGTTTATTTCAAGGTATTGAATAATTGGTTATTGAGTAATAAATCAGCAGATTATCAATTAAGAAAACTGTTCAAAGTTTACCTTTCTACTGGAAAGTATAGGATCCTGTGCTTTTAGAGCTTAACCATGGATGTACCATGAACTGTATTAAAAAAAGGATGAAGTGACTGGCTCTGAAAAGTGAAGCCAACACCAATACTTAGACCAATAAGCACAGCTAGGATCCAAAAAGCTCTGGCTCCCATAGACCCCTGTTCAAAAATCACCATGAAAAGCTAAGCCAATTCATTTGTACCTGAGCTAATCAAATATAAAATCTGATTCCAGAAGTGTAATATGCATGTATCTGCAAGTCTATGGCATGAAACAGGGTCTCCTGCAACAGATCACATGTGCAGCTTTGCTTTCGCTCTCAGCTGACCTTTGATTTATCCTGCACAGCTGTTGCTTTATTCACTGCGGAGATTTAACACCCTGCTGTGCGTCCTGCTGACTTCACTGGCTTTTCTCTTCACCTCTCGTCTTCCTTTGTACTCTCCCCTCCCTCAGTGCACACAGGGAACTAAAGGTCTACTAGAGTCGGCTGCTCTCCCTCCACTCCTGTCCACGTCGTGTCCTCAGGGGAAACCTCAGACAGCTCATCCCTGCCCAGACAGCAGCCCCACGGTGAACTCTGAGCCCTCACCGGAGCTCTCCACAGGCTGCGGGGCCCACCATACAGCCAGCTCGCATGGGGATGCCTCTCCTCCACGTCACACCAAGACTCGCTCAAAGAAATGCAAAAGAGCGGCTTTGCATATTCCCAACCCCGCCTTCGACGCCCCCGTTTCCCCTACCTCTCCGGACACCGGCCCCGGCTCCAAAGCCAGGGGTCACAAAGGGGCCAGCTTCGCCCCGTTGCACTGACTGACTTGAATAGCAGCTTTCTCAAGTGAAAACACACATTGTTCGAAGCTTGCATGCTGTAACAGTCAGATCCAAGTGAATTTTCTTTATTGCTGTTGGTTCTGTGAGAGCCCTGGGTCTGGTCATTGAATATGACAATCACAGATACGTTCCCATGTGATGAGTCCGCAGTGGAAATAGGAACACTGAGGCAGGTTGAGTGAAGATTATTCTGGATGCAAATTAGCCTTTGGTGTAGAGCAGAAAGCACATGAAAAGGTCCAATCTTTAAGCGCTGTGATAGAGCCATATATGTTTTTCTGATGATTCTCGTGTAAAACATGAAATTTACCAGCATGTCAGATTCACCAAATACAGTGGCTTTGATGTATCAGCTTGAAAAGCTTTCTATGGAGGGCTAAAACTCTGAATTATATGCATCTATAAAGAGAAAAGTTGCTCTTAAAGGGAAAATCCATCCAAAATATAGAAATTACATATGTCCATTCTCCGTTTATGCTGTGAGTTGGAGCCAGGTTTTCCTTAAGCTGAACAGCAGACAGCACTGATAGCATCATCCTGAGATGTATAGGCGGTTAATAATGGAACAAGTCATGGGACTCATAGGGAATTTTCAGGGACGTATGCTGCAGACATTTAGTTCTAGACTCTGCACTCAAAGCAAACTCCTGTGGATGTAGAGAGGGGTGATAAATAGAAAGACAGACATTTTTTGGCAGGATGGTGGTCCATCACACGCCTCTAGAACACCTTCTAGATACTTCTAGTAGAATCTACAAACAGTAGTAATATTGGCACCTGATGGTATTTAGTGTATTATGCTTCCAGCAGATACCCAAAATGGATTAATTAAAGGTTATATATAATAAACTTGGGGAAATATTAATACAATATTTGGAATTTTGTTGCCCCCACCATGGCTTGCCAGTTGACAGAGAGGTTTTTTAGTAATCTTATTAACTTTTACATTTCCATTAAGTAGGAGGCTCTGGGAGTCTCTGTCCAGCATCATCCTCTGTTACACCTAACAGACTAACATTATCTACTGTCAGCTGTAACATTCAACCTTCTAAGATCTAAGTGATGGTCTCCTTTACAAACTGTATATTGTACATAGACCCATTTGCTTGATAAAACAGTTTTTTAGCATCTGTCTTCTTGCAGTCCAAACCATTCCCTCTGTATTTGTGCCGCAGCACAGCGCCGCTCTGACTAGACATCATTAACACATGTTCTATTAACATTTTCTAACTGTTTGGGGTTCCGTAACGCAAGTACTGACTTGAAACTGAAACAGAACCTCAATGGCATTAATTGTGCTAATGAACAAATCTCTGATGACACACCTCTTTGTGTTCATCAGTGTGAAACGAGCAATCTAAGACAAGTTTGTACAGTCATACAAAGGGAGTCTGGTAAATTTAACTTAGAACAAACTTTCAAGGACATAGTGAGGGGACTTTAGGATGAGAATAAGATAATATTCTCGAATGAAACCCTTTTTCCAAAATGTGGTATTTCAACACAGTGTATATGAGTCAACCAGAACTCTGTTCATTCCTGTGGAAACCCAAGTTTTCTCCAGTATTTTCGCAAAACATGTCCTTCTGTTTATTTCTGGTTAGAAACTCACCTTGACTGGTAAGTTAGCTACCTTGTGGTGACACTGTGTGAAAAATGAATTAGCTGACAGGCTAACAAGCTCTTCAGTTGCTTGACTATGTTGATAAATTATGTGAATGTGTAATTAAAAAGGAAGTTTAATTAGTTTAACACATGCCAGCTCATACTTCCTGTAACAAAATGGTTCATAAACCGGCTACACAGCTAGCAAAACAACCTCTTTACTTGTTTCATCATCCTCCCATGTCTGCAAGAGTCCAAATGCTGACTGAGATTTGTGTCCATGCACGACGTCCTGCAATGATAGGGAAATAGTTTGCATGTTCGGCAGTAGTGTGTATGCAGGGAGTAGGTAGATATGATTTACTGTAGGTGTATGTCCTCCAAGTGGACAGTAAAGTACTATAACAGCAACAACTTTGCATCTATTGTGTCCACAGCTGAGTATAATCAAGATTTAACGTATTACTCTAAAATCGTCCTTTGGGTTTTGGTCTGGCAGCCCCTTTAAGATTCAAGCACACTGAAACTACCACTCAGTGCATTTTTATTTTGCTTTCATCTTTCAATATGTCACCCATCTGGAACTTTCAAAAGAAAGTTGAACGGGCACTTTGAGTTCAGTAAATTTCAATATTCAACCGCCGAAAGAGTCATCAATGTCATTATCAAATCTTGATGCAACACAGCTGTCTTTGGTTGGAGGTGTTGACTTTATGAAATGTGATTTTTGTGTGGATTTTCCCTTTAACCTTTGCACGAACAGCACAGTGGGTTAAATGTGTATCAGTTGTGTTGGTGTGTACTGTTGTTCAGATTTCCGTGCTAGAATAATGGCAGCAAATGCAACTGCATGGTAATGACTAAAGGTGTATTTTATGATATATTTTGTTAATTTACATGACGGTAGAACACCTTCAGTATCTCCTTTATGTAGGAAAGCAGTGTTTTGTTTTCCAGAGCTGAAGTAGAATTACTGACTCCTGTTTGTATTATCATCACTGTCACTCTGATTTCAAGCTTCCTTTCAGACGCCTACAACCTGCTCACACTTTGTCTCAGCAGCAGCAATACCTTTTCTGTCCTCCTTTTTCTTGAACTTGTTTTTCTTTGTACGCTTTGACAAATCTAAGTCGTGTCCGAACGGTGGATGTGTTGGTTCGTTCTCAGGTGGAAAGCTGTAGGTTAGGTATTCAATATGCAAGTTCTCTGTGTCTATCATGTTCATCCACATCGTGAGCTGATGGCAATAGCTGCACAAAAATGCAATGATCCCAACAATCATCTCTGTGCACTAATACGTAGGCACACACTGTCTGTCTGTAGCTCCCCTGAATAGTGTTTCACTTTGTGTGCAGCGTTTGCTGTGTCAGAAATCATCCCAGCACATTCTGTGACACCGGTGAGAGTGAATGCAAGCAATGCATTTATGAGGAGTTTGTATTTGTACGAAATGTAAGGCTGTGTAAGCCAATGCTCCTGTCAAAAATAAAGGAAAGGAAATTAAACTCAGTGAAGGGAAGTTTGTTTTTTGCCACTGAGGTGCTGCAGTTCACCACAAGATGGCAGCGATGCCCCACGAACATGAGCTGCAGTCAGTTATTCCATTCACAGTGAACTCAATACTCTCTCTCTTCTGTTCTCACGTCTCAGCCAGAACATCCTCCTAATACTTTGCTCTTGTTTATCTCCCTCTTGTCCTTTGTAATTACTTCATGTCAAATAAAAGGACAATACGGGACCAGTCTTATTCCTCAACAGTGTAACAGAAAATAAAGTAAAAATACAGAGTCTGGTTGTTTGTTCAGTCACTCACAGTGAAACAGGTTTAGTGAAATGATGCCTGAAAGCCAAACTGTACCCAGACAGGTGTTTGAAAAGTTGAGTGAAGTGGTGCAGAGTCTGCAGAGAGAGATGGATGTGTGGTCTTTTGGTTGCTAGACTGAATTCCACAGCTGACTGTGAGATGTAAGAAACTGGTGAATGAATTGTTTTCTCCCCTTCGTCAGAAACTTCCACTGACCGACACTGTAGAAGCCATAATTTATGTGCTGAAGCAGCTTTCAGTAGATAGGCGGCAGAAAATATAAACAAATACATGAGTAAATCAAAAATAATGATGAAATTGAATTAATGAACTTCCATTCCGATGATGCTACATGATTCGTCTGCAAAAATTTGTGACAATGCAATTTTTCAAACACATTCTCGTCTGCTTCAGTCCGGTAAGAAGCACTTCAACACTCAAATCAGGAAACCTGTTATTTAAAATAGCCAAAAGTGTTCTAATTTTGGCGGGTAACAGCCTACAGATACCAGGTCGAATTTTAAGGTTTCCAGTGCTTTAATGTGTCCAACTGAATGCTGAAAACAAGTGAAAATCAATAGAAAGAGTGAGCATTCTCACCAAAATCAGCTACTGAGATCCATAGCAGGAAGATTTCAGCCATCATTTCCCTGCTTATGGTGTTTTTCACTGGCTCATTTTTCTGCTAAAGTCTCTAGACTTTTTATTCCAAAGACTGATGTCTGGGAACTTTCCTGGGAACTAAAACTTTCTTCATCCCTTCGTATTCATTACAGTAAAACAGATCAGCCGGTTGACATATCAAACACTGACTTTTTACTACAAACAGAACAGGTTTGAAAGCAAAACTGCATTTACCAGCCTCAAATATATATTTGAGCAAATGAAAAAAATTGTGATGAAAATATGTTTCCACAGATTTGGCTTGTAAATTCAAAAACTTTGTTGGTATTGACTAAAATCCTGTGAAGTAAGACACACCTCTTTTGGCCTGTATCGATGAGAGTGAAAGCTTACCAATGAGAAAGGGAGTCATGAAGAAGACAGAAAATCAATGCACAGTTTACACATGACTTTTAGTTTAGTAGCAGAAGGTTTTGACTGAATTGTTGAACAAAAGCAGTCAACGTTCATCAGTTCACACCCAACATCCTCACGGATGCTAAGATGGAAGTTGTGTGTGTTATGAGTTTGTGTGGTGTCTTGCCCAGTTTTGGTGGCCATATGTTTGTGAGGGGACTTTTTAATTCATGAGTGACCACAGTGAAGGAAATAATGCTTAAAACACATTGATCAGTTCACTTGAGTTTTGTGTCTTGTATTTTTGGCCATTTCAAACTTGTTTTGTGGCTTTGTGACTGCAAATTTGTGTTGTTTTGCTGTTTTTCCATATGTGTCTGTGATCACTGTTGGGACACTGGTTGATTAGGCTGAGTGGCTACAGCTGCTGCATCCGACGCACCTGCTGGACTGATTGGTGACACTCCTTTAAAAGACAGACTCTTGAGCTGTTCAGATGGGCTCTGACTTCAGAGAACTGCACATCATATTTCTCTGTTCGTTTGAGAGCGGGTGTCAAATAGCTCTCTTGTGAGAAATAAAGCCCCTTTGAATTGTGTTTATTTCATCTTCCCCTCCTTTTGTTTGGTTTTGTTTATTATAATTCTTCCAGCCATTTTGGCTGGCTTAGTGGGTGATAGAGGCAATCTACCTCTATCACCTTTCCGAACCCATTTTGTGACCTTTTGTTTGGTTTATTTGTGTTGGGGTTCTTTGTTTTGTTACGGTTTTCCTTTTGATACTTTAATAAAGTTTGGGGTTCTGGGTATTTTCCTGGGGTCCCGCTTGGGAAATGTAACATGTGTAAACATGCCTGTACATTGGTTTCTTCTTCACGACTCCCCCTCTGCCAAACTGTCGATCCAGACTGGCCAACAGTAATTTTGCATAACCAGACCATTCTTTAGCACCGATACTGTGCTGTGTAGAATGGTCTCACTGTACCTCATTATTATTCTACTGTCGAGGAGGAAACCCTCTGGTGTATTTGTATGCTGTGATTGCACCAATGACGTTCACTCAGTTTAGTTGTAGGAGAATTTATTTGGTGAAATGTTTGTGTGCAGGGATGCTAGCCCCGCCATTAAAATGGCTAATTCACCAAAATATATAAATCAAATTAGCAGGCCTGCTTAGTTGATCGAGCCACATCTTCAGAAGCCCTTCAAATGTTCAGTGTGGTAGGCTACTGCCCGGAGGTTGTTTTTGTTTTACACAGTGAAGGGGATTTTGGGAACACGTGGGCAGCTGAAGGGGAGGAAAAAGCTGCATGAAAGCCTAATTGGAGGCATGGACCTGCTTTTACATCCAGTTAGTCAGACTAGACCAATAGTGATGTGTGTTACATCCTTCAGTGTACATTCTGCCCACCACAGTCAACATTTTAAACACAAATTTCTTTAACTTAGAGTAGGTTTGGAGTCAAATGCCAATAGTTTTACTCTGAAATCTATTTTCTGATTTCAACTTGTAGACACAAAAGCAACTCCATAGCAACGCATGCAGAGGAACTTGAGATCCTCAACAACTTCTTAGTCCCTGGAGAAAGCTCCTGTGCTGGAAATGTCAGCTGAACTCATATCTGATTCCACTTTCTGAGACATAGTCTGCATTTCGGGAGAATTATAGGAGTATCTCAATGCAGTCAGTTCACAGTGAATGAGTAGCAAGTACCAAGGACAGGTTGCCACTTTTTAATAACACATGCTATGATTGTCCTCATCTGAATAAAGGAACAGTCCTCTGACCTACTGGATGTCCTGTTACCGTTGTGGATGTGTTATAGGAACTCGATACCTAACCCAGAAATGGCATCAGACCTGAACGAACTTTATGTTGCAGTTACGTTATGCATATTAAAGCTTCTCTGAGAAAACAAAAAAGCAGACTTTTAAATAATTGTCTTGCTGGTTGGAGGTGCTTTGCCAAGAGTCACAGTTGTCTCTTTAATAATGCTTCTCTATGGGCAGTTTGTTATATAGAGGATTTCATTGGTGCCCAGTCACAAGTGACCACTGGGGTAAATGAACAGAAAGGCTGAGTGGCAGCATCACATCAAGCTTTGTTAGTACATCAACGGTTACTATAAGTGAAGAAGTGTTACCACAATAGTGGAAAACAGCTTTTTGCAGTGTAGTGTATAGTGAACTTTGACCCATGCTTTACTAATGTTTGTGAGCACAGCCATGCACTGATTCCAAAACTGTACAAGACCAGACAAAAGAGATACTGAATGAACCCTTTAAGCTCCAGGGTTTTTTTTTTTTTTTTTTTTTAATTTCCACCTGAAAAAACATCCCCAAATTCAGTCAGTAACAGCTGCAAAACTGAGGTCAGAATGAACAACCTTGGGCTCCGAGGATAACAGAGGATTCTCAAAAACAGTAAGTCTCCTTGATCCTAAGGCTAGTCCAGAGTTCTGCTTAATCAAAACTATAAAATAGCGAGGAAATAAAAGCCTTAACAGTCAGTAAATGATGCAACAGAAATTTAGCACAGCAATGCTACATCTATTGTGATCATACCAGGATTAGGTGGCCTCTTCATTCAGTGTGCTACGCTCTGCAATCTGAGTTGCATTTCAGGAACTGATATGACCTGATCCCAGAGCAGGGACCTCCAAGGTGGAAAGGGTTAACTGATGGAATGTCAGCATGCAGATTAAGCAATCAGGTCTGCTATAAAAACAGAGTTTGAGTCACTGAAGCGTTGCTGTCCCACAAGATTATTGTGGTTTGTTTTGCTAAAATTAGGTCAACATTGTTAGCACAGTGTTACATAAATGAATAGGAATTCTATGGTAAAGGAGACACTAGCAACAGTCACAGTGCAGTGTCATTATTATGTCATGAAGTGTTTTGACAGTGCAGCAGTATTTGATCCTACTGTCGTTGACACTGTCAATGACAGTGACGCAGGTAAATTGAATGTGTGTAATACTCGTACAATGTACGTCACTGTACACCATGTTCCTGCAATTTGCATTAAGAATGTGGACCAGCGAGACTAAATTCATGTCAGCAGTTAACAGAGAAAACAAATCAAACTGAGGTCCTTAGTGCCTTTAAACCTCTGGTTACCATCCCTGTACATCTGGCAAGACACAAAGACAGGTTAGAAAGATCACTTTTCAAACACAAATAAGCACCTTTTTTTATGTTTGAAAGGGTTAAGGGTTAGGGTTACACTGGGCATGCTTCTTAGAATTCACTTTTCCATAGTGAGCATTAACTTGGTAACCTGCAGGTTGCCTGACAGGCTAACGGCTGTTTGGAAAAATGCAGTGTGTCCGGCTCTCTGTCGGGAAAAACATGAGCTTATGATTGATGCATTTTCTTTATCTTATCACAGTCATCACAAATAAGAGACACTGCCATCACGAATGCAATGTTTCCTTGTGAAGCAAGCATCATTTGCTACTACTGAGCCATGCTGTTGCTCACAAAATCAACTGCGGACAAGAAGAACGTGTTTACTTTAGTAGCTAAAGCCCTGTTAATCCTTCCGTAATCTGAAATACTATCATATAGGAAATAATTATGTGGGTGTTGCTGCAAAGCTGCATTAATCAATATTTATATATTAACAATAGAATAAACAGGTAGGAGACCTGACCTGGGCCTGAGATCTTTCTGCATGGAGTTTGCATGTTCTCTTTGTGCATGTGTGGGTTTTCTTCAGGTTCTCCAGCTTCCTCCCACAGTCCAAAAACATGCTGAGGTTAATTGTTGACTCTAAATCATCCATAGGTATGAATGTGAGTGTGATTGTTTGTCTCTATATGTAGCCCTGTGATAGACTGGTGACCTGTCCAGGGTGTCCCCTGCCTTCACCCTAAGTCAGCTGGAATAGACTCCATCCCCCCGCGACCTTAATGAGGATTAAGCATATATTGATAATGAATGGATGGAGAATAAATGACTAGGTGTAACGTGAAAGTTGTCCCACATTGTTTCGGACCCTGGGAATTACCACCTGAAGCTCTGTTTGTACAGGACTAATGCTACCTGAGGGCTGTACTACATGGAAAGTTCAACATAACCAGGCTTTCTTTGTGTTAGCTGGCTACACCCCAGTCAGAGGTAATGGACATCACAGTGGTGCTTATCAATGTGGTTAACCAGGCTTCTGTCATCAGTCACACTCCCACAAAAAGGGATGTCTGAGGGGGTCATGTGACTCAACAAGTGCATTTATGTCTGACACTGTCCCATAATGAGGAATACATAAAAATCAATGTAGCTTTTGGCCAATCCAAATGAAATTGAGCTATTGATTGTAGATTCTCCATAACTACCAATAAACTAAAACGTTTTCCAATCCATGTTCTATCAGCTGCTGTACCAGCAAACAAACACTAAACATAAACATAATTAGGAATTTTCTAATTCACCCACTGTATGCAGCTGAGAATCTGTATCACTCAACAGAGAATCTAGTCAGGAAAAGAACTGATGCTTCTTACTGCTGATTTAAACTTTAAATCCTCTGGAGCAGGTTAGCTGTGCAGCTGCAGTTACCATGGTGATATAGCAGGTTAAAGGAGAGACACCTCCATGGCACATAAAACACTTGTGTTTTGTACAGGTATAAGCAAAGTGTATTTTACTCAACTCGACTGACACTATCCACAGATATGAAGGAAGTGAACAGGACACAGAACAACTGTTGAACCTGTTGTAAGACAGCAAGATGTTCCTCACCCCATAATGCCATACATGTCAACCATCTATACATCCTTTGAGATTTTATGTTCTGATAGATTTGCTCTTTCTGTGAAGCAACATTAGCCACCTGAATTTGCACCGAAAATGCTTCAAACTTGACAGAAAGAATTAAGAACCACGATTTGAGTGACTAATTTGCATCTGGTTAGGACACTACAATTGAAAATGAGCCATCTGGCAACACTTGTGCATGTTGATCATGTTCTTTCCCCTTGAAAATAAATAAATTAACCCTGAACTCTAAATGACTTCATCATGATAACATCTGCATCCGAATCTGCCAAGAAATCTCAAATTATTTAGTCACTATTATCAAACTTTACATGTGACACTCGTTTTGTAATCATTACAGAGGCTCTGCTGTAAGCCGCACTGATGGCTGATCATCCACTTATTTGTCACCTGCTCATGACTCCAACACACATGCTGCATGTCTCCTAAAACACTGATCTCAACATGACTTTTGTTTATCTAAACAGCAAATGAGGAAACTATGTGAGATTACTGTACTGTGAAGCAGCCAAGACTCCTGCACCAGCTGCATGAAACGCTGCTTATCTTTACAAGTGTTTTCCTGTTGTGAGACTGGTAGTTTACCTGTCTGTCCTGCATGTGTGCAGCTTACCAGGGAAGCGGGGCTCCCCTCTCGCCGTTCCCTCTGAGGAATGTCAAGACAAATTAGGTTGCTCAGGGCCAAAAGAGTCTGCCATGTTTAATGAGTTCCTCGGAAGAACAAATAAATGTTTATGGAGAACCGCTGCTTAGCATAGCTGATCTCCCCTTCCTCGTCTGCTGTGTGCGGCTGTGCCATGAAAACACGCTGCTGTTGCCAGGGAGATCCCCCTCTCTGCTTAATGAGTGGGGTCTTTGTCTGCATATTAGGCTTCAGGTTAAAACTTTTCATCACCCTTTACTATGCATTTATTTCTTGGCATTGATAACGCCTCATCAGACACAGGGACTGACTCTCATTTAGGAGTACAGGCCTTCTGCACTACTCTTCTGCAGCCACCGGTGCCAAAGTCAAGATCAAGGGCAGGAGTGGGAACTTTTCCAGAACTTCATCATGCCATCTTTACCAGCTTCAGCTTATGTTTAGATGGATTTTAATGACTGTTTGAACTCTTTTTACGCTTACAATCATACATAAATTCCAATATGCGTTGTTTTCAGGGTTTAAATGTTTCTTAAAGCCCAACTGAAAACTGTTATAATTGAATGGTTTATAATAATTTATGAAATGACAGTATATGATCGTGAATCACCAGAGGATTATCACCCAAACCTGCAGCTTTATATTAAGTTTCAGCTTACGGTTTCACTGGCCTGCTCACTGCCTTACTGTGCTGCGTCATTCTTGCCGCTCTCACAACAACGTCTGCGGTGTTACATGTTATAAAACCTAACTTTATAATACTTTCTCAACACTAAACAATGCACAGACACAGTTAGCAACTAGCTAGTGACCATAGTGGAACATTTAACACCTAAAGAGCCACATTCTTCTCTCAGTAGAATGTAGCTAAAAGAGAGCAAAAGGGTCGGTAAGATGCCAGAAACACCACTTGCTAATTAGTTCAACATTCAAATGTCAAAGGTAATGACATTTTGATATATACAGCTTGTTTCCCCTCATGCAAACAGCACCAAGTCTGTGAAGCTCTTTTTCAACAGGGCAGAGACAACTCAATCTTCAAGTTAGGATAATCACTGGTGAGCCGAGATGGTTCTACAGCTACTACCCAAAGACCAAACAGACGTCTTCAGTGAGTCTCAGAGAGAAAAGAAGGTGTATTAGGCCAGGAGTGCAACAAGAACATGTTCATCCTTTCATTAAACTTTCACGATCTGGGGATTCGACTCCCGTCTGAGCCAAACTGTCAATGCCCAGTTCTACTGTAGTGTCCTGAGAAGTATAAGGAAGAACATTAGGTGCACGTGACCCAAATAATGGCTGGTGCTCCATCATGACAAGGCTGTGTGTTTTGGGGTTTTTTTTGGCTCCACCATCACAATCGTCGCCTACTTGTTAGATTTGGCTCCCAAAAATGAAATAATGGTTTAACGGTTTTGAGGAGATCACATACATTGAGTGTGAAATTTTCACACAACAGGACTTCTAGGGAATGTCCCCATATTGTAAGGAGCGCTGGGAGCGGTGTATTGCTGTGCAAGAAGAATAATTCAAAAGGAATGACAGCCAGATTTAAATCTAGAATGATTTGTGTTTTCTATAGGTGGACACTCACAACTTTTTGTGTTTTTTGTCTTGAGTGAATTACAGGCACGATTTAAGGTTTACTCCCTCCACTGAATCTGTGTCGGTGGTAGTTCATGGTATATACGGCTGATTTTTAATTAAAATCAATATTGTTGGAAAGCAACCTGTACGTTTTCCCTGACAGTGAGATGTGGAGCTAGACACCACTGCCAACAGCAGGCTAACTCTGCTTAGCATGAGGGCGACATCATGGCTGAGTGGTTAGGACATACGCCCCGAGTGGTGGATTACCGTCTCAAAACCCAACCGGAGACCATTTGCTACGTGTCATTTGCCAGCTGTCTCGCCCACACTTCCTGTCCCTCTCTCAGCTGTCTTTGTTTAAATGAGGGCCAAAAATACCCAAAAAACAAGTCTTAAAAAAAAGAAGAATAACTTTGCTTAGCATAAGGTTTGGAAATGGGGTAGTAGCAAGCCCCACTTTACCCAAATCCAACAAAAATCCCTTCACTGCAACTCTATAAGGTACAAACTAAACATTTAATCTAATCTGAACAAAAAACAACTAATTGTTGTCACCCGGACTGTACAACGCATATGATCAGAAAAAAATGAATAATATGATAATATTTCTGCATTTATCAGATCCCTGCAGGTATACCTTAAGAAGCGGCTTCATATAGCAGCATATATCTAAATTAGTTTAGTTTAAACCATGTGGTGGGACAAAATAGCATAATTCTATATGGACACCCTGCACTGTCTCTCTATCTCCTACTGAATATACTCTCATCTGTTTATTTATTTTACTTTGTATACAGGAGAACATTTTCTTTGTTAAAGGCACCTGCTTTACTTTCACATTTACTAACACCAGAGAGTCTCCTCTCTTGCTTCAGGTCACTGTTGACTATAATCTTTCTGAAACCCATACTCAAGTGTTTCAGGCAGCTACTCTTGCTCATTTGTGACCCCACTGTTTCCCATCCAGGTCTCTAAGCTATGGTTTGACGAAATATAACCAACAAAACCTTACCTTCAGTAGAAAAGATGTCACTTTGGTGATAAAACATGCCATCTGGGCAGCTAGTTTATATTCTGTGTTGAAATATAGGGTTGGTTGTAGGTGGAGGTGCAGGTGGGTCGCATCAATCACACTCCGGTATAACAGCTCACAGCAGCCCAGCTGTTTCCCATTCTGACAGTAACAAGATGATTATGTAGCAGGGGACATGACAAGATTAGACTGGCTGAACTGACAAACTGAATTTAAGTATAAAGTGGGAGAGAAAAAAGGTTTAAATGCGCCTCAACCTGCTGAGAGACCTTTCGAGTTTGGAAAAATGTGCAAGGCTGTGTAGAGATGGAATGTATTTTTTTTTTAATCTTCTTTGCCTCACTAGCTGTGTGGCTCCACAGATGTTCTGTCACTTTGAAATATCACAAAATACCACAGGATTTACCGCCTTAAAACTTGACACATATAATCCTGGTACCAAGAGGAAGAACCATAATGACTTTGTTGACCCCTGACTGGTGGTTGTAAAGAGAAGATTATTGTAATAAAAATGTCCTGACAGCTGTGATGGAGGAAGCTCTCATGCAAATATCCATCCATTATCTATACACCACTTTATCCTCTGTAGGGTCGCGGGGGGGCTGGACTCTATCCCGGCTGACTCAGGGTGAAGACAGGGTTAACCTGGACATCGCAGGGCTGCTCATAGAGACGGACACCCAAACACACTTCTTATGCAAATTTAAACCTGGAATATGAATGAAATAGCAGCTGTGTCAGATGTTTGAAAGAATGCAGAACATTATTTACCATGAGGTTTTGTGTTCTAAAGTTACTGTGATGTGTCAAGTGCAGTCAAAGGAAAGAATAAGACACATAGCCAACCTTGGGTAACAGGGAGGACATCAGTAGAAACCTTACAAAAAGATTGTTGTAAGATTCAGAAATGTATCTGACATGTTTCAGATCTGGTTGAGTCACATTAAATATCTGTATGTTGACTGACATGCCAGTATGTTATGTAACAGATAGCTGTGGGTGTTGTAGTGTTATCTGGGCAAAAGCAGACGCTCGATGTACACAGCCCAGGTTGCCTGGGTGACGGTGTTTGATGCTGAAAGACCAGAAACACCCGATGACCCCATCATTGATGATTAATCCAGGTGCTTCAACATGATATACTGTGTGCTGAAATAAAGCCCACAATATGAGGGGAAAAAAGGAGCAACGTACATAAAAGTTGATTTGTGATGTTGCAGAACTCTGTCTGTGTGGAATCCTGCTGACTAAACATGCATAAGCTGAGGCTTTGGACCAGTATCTGGGCAGACATGTGAAGTGAATCTCAGGTCACTGTTGAAAGTAACTTCTCTACCTGTAATACATCCACGGGCTGTATTTGTCTGATAATGACCAACATTCTCCCTCCAGCACTCCACATTAAGTTCTAATTTGCTACTTTAGTTTTGAAGACTAGAAATGAACGAAGCTCATCTCTGAATATTCATGAAAAAGATCAGTGAAGGCCCCAACGATCTACTTGTGGTTACTGTTGTTTCATGTACACAACCAAGTATAAAGTTAGGAGAGGTTGTCATGCACTACAGTCTACCTTAATGAACAGAAATAAATTGAAAATAAACTGGAAATAACATAGACACATCCATCAACAAGGTTCATAAAATACAGATATATTTTACATAATTTTTGCAGTTTATTGGAGTGGAAAGATAAAGAGAAAGTTTGTCACTGAACAACCAGAAGCCTAAGTAGTAAGTAAAGTACTGTGCTCTGCTTCCTTTTCTTGCTTATTTGTGTTTAGTTCAAGAAAAACATGTGGTGTTATTGCCACCACATGTTTTGTCAGATAAGGCAGCATTTTCACCAAAACTGACAAGACAACACTAAGATGTCATTTTTAAATTTTGCTGCCTCTGAAGAGCTATATTCCTGGGAAAAAGTGGCCTAAACAGAGAGACAAAGATGCAATTATGAATTTACACTTAATGTACAGCTAATCGATCTACCAGCATGGATGTAGGTAGTAAACTGCTACATTTTTCATCTCTCAAAAGTGTATATTATATACACAATAAATCTGTTGAGAAGTGGTTTTGAGGTACCTTTTGTTAGCAAGACCTCTTGTGTCTTTGTTAGCTTGTGGAGCCTCTCTTATTTGCTACATGAGGGGAGATCAAACCATCTTTAAACCAATCTCACGTTTTGGTTAGCGAAGTGAGGGACGTGGCTTCGGTGTTCCCTCAAAATAATGATGGGTGGAATTGATTTGGACACAGGGAGACGAACACTAACTAGCAGGGCTACCTTGCTGCACCATCTAAATCTTTGGGAAAACCTGAAATTTTCATAGTGATAGGTTGCTGTTCAGTGGTTGTTACTCCGCCAAGAAACGAGGTGGAGTTATGTGACAATCAGAGTATGTTTGTCTGTCTGTATGCAACATTACTCAAAAACGAAATAACGGATTTGGATGAAATTTACAGAGAAGGTCAGAAATAACACAAGGACAAGGTGATAAGATTTGGGCAGTGATGGGGCTTATAGTCTGAATCCATGGATTTGTTAAGGATTTTCTTATCATTGTGAGATAGCGACACAGCGTCATTGTAACTATGACTACAGGGGAACACGTCAGCTGCTGGCTGATGATCACATGATTGTGATTCTACTACAAATCCATTGCTGCGGACATCGGGTTATCCATCATAAATCATACAAAGAACAACTAATTAAGTTGTGGGGGTGTTTCCGAGTCCCATCAATTCTGCTACATATTTAGGTCATGGAATTCGGCATCTGTACATAACGTACACATGCAGAACGCACACCTATGCTCAACGCAAGGTCATTTTTTATTAAAGATTTCATCCATCGGAAATGATGCAGCGACTGAGCAGCCTTGCCAGAGTACTGTGCTCTCTCAGTAGCAAAATTAATTTTGAAAACTGTAACATGAAAAATGTGGAAAGGAAGAACAAAGCCGCCTGAAATGACTTGGCATGCTTACAGAACATTGCTTCCAGAGAGTCTGTCAAACGTGGCAGGAGCTTTGGGAGCAGTGCACCACTGCACTAAGAGACTACTTTAAAGAAGATGGTGGCCAAATTTAAATCAGGTTTTGGATTTTTAGAAACAGAAACTTCTGATTGCTTCTAATATACATATTTCCAGCAAAACCCCAACAGAGGCATTTAAAATTTGTGAATTTATTTGAAACACGAAAGCACTGATTAGTACATCTTTCAGTCACTATCCTGCATTTATTGCTGTCCAGAGAGGTTCAGTCCAGTTTGAGACGCTGTCTTCCTCAGGAGGAAATGGTTGATTTGTCACATGTACAGAGCTTTCACTGCTTCAAGATTTTCATGCAAATCTGCAACTTGAGTTCACAAATCTTCTCCTGATTCCATCTTAAGACATGCACACTACTGTCTTTTCATTCTATGACGTGTTTGATCTTCGCGTCATTTCTCCATTTCTTCAGCACTGATTGATATTCAGAAGCAAAAAAAACCTGACAGCAGCCAAATGGAAATTGCGATGGAACACCTGGAGGCCACGTGCTGACTGGATAGCAGCTGTAAAACCTAAAGACTCTGTGACTCTGCAAAACAGAACGGATAAGATGTGATTTATTTCTTAGCTTGAACTTCACAGTTAATTTGCTTCTGGGTAACTTCTCCTTCCTCTTTCTTCAAAGTCCAGACTTTTGCCTCCTCCCATACACTGAGACAGAATCACTGTGTCAGGTTTTTTTTTTTTTTTTTTGGTGGTACAATTAGTATAAAGTGTGGGTAGTTTTATAGTGTGGGCTGGCATTGCCTCATCCTCTTCACCACCAACCGTTCAGCCTCCAACGCTGTGTGGGGTCTGCCAGCGTGAATCCCAGCCGAATGGATGGAGATAGGGGGGCTGTGAATGCGCAGGTGAAAAGGTGCTTTCTTTCCTGCAGTGAGAAATCACATGCAGCCATTTACGGGCAACAGTGCCTGCCGTGTTTCTTGCGGCGAAAGCAGTTTTTTAAAATCCTGCTACTTATGTTACTGCTACTGTGTAAGTAGTGTTGTGTGTCAGCCTTTAGTTTAATTGTTAACACACACTTCTTAATACTGTGTTCACTTTTGAAAAATTCAAACAGCAGAAATCACTTTTTACACAAAATGAGTTTTTCAAAATTTGTGTGAGGTGCGACCAAATCTGTTTATCACCAAATTACTGCAATTTAGACTGTCAGTGCTGTATGTATATTGCCAGAATGCAGCAAATTACAGTCTATTTTACATTAGTGAACTTATTATAATCAAATATTAGTTTTTATCCGATTATTATATTTAATGGTTACTCCTTCTTCCAAATAACTAGAACAAGTCTAAAATGCAAGCTTAAACAAAGCTCGGATCTTAGGAGTCCACACAGATTGTAAATGTCTGCAAATGTCAAGTTCTCAGTCAGCTGCAAATGTGAAGGGCCATGTACAGAAGTGGATTACATTCACAAAAGTGAATCTTAAATTTTAGTTATGACTGAGACTGTGTATCATGAGTATAAGAAAAAAGACAAAATGAAGAGTGGTGGTTTCTTTTTGCTGTGTGCCATTGGATGCACTTATGAGTGTCACTTAATTACTCTGACACTGAAGAAATCTTAGAAATCTGATGACTCTCAGGTAACTTCACAGCATTCCAATTCCAGTAATCTACACTGTTTCAGAGTTAAGAAATAGTTTTCTCATAATAACAATATCAGGACCTTATAATTACAACAGTTATCAGTTGCTAATTTACTGTAATTACATATAATTACACGATTCAAATCTTGTAAGCATGAAACTTTTAATTACAAGACAATTCTATTAAGTTCTTTTATTGGCTGACTTCATATAAAAGGTAGATGTAGCCACCAGGTCTGCAGAGGTGCCTCAAGCCTCCAATCTTTTTCTTGGTCAGCAGGGGGCGGCTTCTCTGGTTTCAAAAATAAATCTGATTATACAGTAGTCTATGAGACAACAACCATGCTTCTCACTTGATTTGTTCCAATAGTAAACTCATTCCTGATGGATTTATGGTCTCTATTGTTAGTGTCATGTCTGCTTTAATACCGCATGAAGTTAATTTTGAAAATTATGGTCCCATTCACACTGAATAGATGGTAAATCAGTGTATGTTTTAGGGCATGGCTGCCTTGGATCAATAGGTTGCTACCACGTGGGCCTGTGTAGTGTCCTTGGGTTCTCATTCAGATCCACTGATTGCTCATTCTGCCCTATTTCAAAAAAACAAAATGTCAATGTTGAATTGTCAAACAAAGTGATAGGAACAGGTGAAGCCATGGTGGCTGCATAGTAGTCTATGTAAAACACATAAACCTCAGCTAGCTAAGCTCGTGTAGCTTGTGTAAAGACACTGCTTTGTTATTTTACATCTGGGTGGCAAGATCTTTTCGACTTCACCCAACTGAAGAAAGTTTCTTACATCCCAAAAGCATTAATTTAGCACATTTATGGTCATTGTTTTCATTTTTTCCAATGAGAAAGATGTTTATAACGAAGGTGTATGCGTACAAAGAGGGCATTTTCACACCTCCATATACTGTAAATAGGTGCCTTATACAGACATAACTGTTCCCTCACCAAAGAGTATCAAAATCATCACAGCATATGAAGAATACACAAGATAGCATACTATGCCATGTAATCTGATGAAAAAGATCAGAGATGTTCTGAAAGTACAAAGAACAAGGAGTCTATACTGCTGAACTTGTTTTGGCCCTTGGGAGCTAGTTGGAATGGTTGCTGGCCATGGAGGCTACAAATGGACCTGAGCTTTGGTCGGGCCTGCCGTGCAAGCCTGACCAAGAACCAGAAAATAAGAGGCCTTAAATAGAGCAAAGGACTGCAATTCTGTCAATGAGCCGTGTTGTGCGAGTAAAAATAATTCAGTGGGAAAATATAATCAAAGGGCTGTCCACTCCTTATATGTATCTGACTCCATTCAAGTCAAAATAAAGCAGCTGTGAGGACCACAGTGTTCGCAATACTATTAGGACAGACTCTGGCATACAGCTGACATACTGAAGAAAAAGGAGGAGTTGTTTAAGGCACGGAGAGCTGAAGTAATGTATGGGGACATGAAAGTAACCACAGTTAAAGAAATTAACAAATTAAATCTGCTTCTCTATTCTATTTAACATCACTGAACTTCAAAAGCTACCTCCATAAATTTCATAAAACAGATCCCAGTCTAAAAATGTAAATGCATCCTCGCACAAAATGAGAAAAGTCTGACCTCTCCCAAGAAGGACAATGTGTAGGAGTCAGGAAAAAACATGGGTGGCAGTCTGCTATTGAAAGAGCAGGACAGAAAGTACAGTAAGTGTGTTGCGGTGGAAGTGGTGGATGGGCAGGTACATTGGCCTTTAATTCGTTCAGAACACACTGTGAGTCAAGTTTTAATTTCTAGCTAAAGGTTTTGTTGATCCACCTTAACCAAAGCCTCTCCCTAACCTTACCCAACATTGTTTTAGTTGTCTAAGCATAACCATAGCCTCGCCCCAGCTGTAAATATAATTGTTTTAGTTGCCCAACTAACCCAAACCTTAGTCTGGTGTGTTTTACTCATCTGAACTTTGGATTTTTATAAAGAAAAACAGGCATTGTTCTGAGTTGCAGTGGTTAAACAGCAAATGGCATGGAGGGAAAAGTGGGCACACGAAACAGTAATTTGTGCTTAAGAGCTGAGCTAGCCAGCACTGCATAGAAATAAAAAAAAACTATGCATACTATGCATAGGAACCTTGAAGTGGCCTACCACTGACTCCCAAGGAGCATTTCAGCATGAATTATCCCATCCTCATCCTTGAGATTCTGTCTTGTGAGCTGCCAATGATGAAAAGCCAATGATAAGTGCTGAGACAACTCAAACAATCTTCACCTTCAAATTCCACTTATGTATGAATTCATTCTGTATTATGTTTTCAGCTGTAAAAGTGAAGAATTCTGGATTCCCTGCCATTCTGACTGGCCTCTTCCTCATGAAGCAGCAGCATTAGCTGAGGCTGATGTGTACTGCATGTATATACACTCATGTATCATGCAAAGGTTACAGACAAAACCTGATTTCTCTGAAACAACCCAGAGTGCCGACATCACCCAGGACAGAGTCCTGTGCTTCTACATTCAATAACACTGACAAGAGTGTTTAGGGGAAAATGGAAATTGGTGTACAGAATGGGAAAACCACTCAGCAAAGCTATTTCAGGCACCCCTGCTTCCAAAAGTAAAAATCTCATTAATTTTTATCATAGGAAATGTTAGATGACTCACAGTTGGAGCAGTTCTACAGCTTGGATCAACATGAAGGTCTCTACGATGAGTCATCAGTCCAAATGATTAACAAAGGCTGTAGAAAATACTTGATTCTGTGTTCAAAAAAAAAAAAAAAGGCAGAAACATGTTTCTGGGTTGAGTAACAGTGAAGAACTGGGTCAAGACATTTTTGAAAAGGCAGTATAAAATGGAGAACAACAGTTCCTGACCCACTAGTGAGAATACAACAGGGTACTGTGTTCCAAGATAGTACCAGGTGAATACACAGCACATAGTATACTTATTATTATTATTATTATTATTATTCAAAAATCCTTGTTATCCAGTATGACAGATTTCAACTGAGTATATGAAGGATATCCGGTTTCATAATCATTTTAAACACAGATGGAGCAGAAAAGTCTGCCCACTGTTTTGCTATTTGTATTTCATGACATTGGCCTAAACTGCATCATAACATAATATGAGCATTTATTTGTTAAATTTTTAATCCTAATAATAATAATAATAATAATATTAATTTTAAGTTGATGTTTATTCTGAGTATCTTGTAACTTCATATCTTCAGCAGAAATATAGTGTTGCCATAGCCTAACTACTTCCATTGAAGAATAGCACAGGATTACTAGCTACAGGTCCAAAACCAGCAGAAACCATCCATCCATTATCTATACACTGCTTAATCCTTATTGGGGTCACAGGGGGCTGAAGTCTATCCCAGCTGGGTGAAGGCATGGGACATCCTGGACAGGTCATCAGTCTATCACAGAAGTACATACAGAGACAAACAATTACACTCACATTCACACATATGGACAATTTAGAATCACCAATTAACCTGAGCAGGTTTTTGGACTGTGGGAGGAAGTTGGAGTACACAGAGAAAACCCACGCATGCACAGGGAGAACATGCAAACTCCGTGCAGAAAGATCCCAGGCCCAGGCCGGGAAGCTACCTGCAAGGCTAACACCTGCCCCACTGTGTAGCCCCCAGCAGAAACCTCTGGTGCTAAATACTGTATGTAGACGAAGTGCCAAAAACTGCTGTTAAAAGTCCGCTTCATGATGGTTACAAAAGTGAGTTAATCCCAATAGACCCTGATGTTAAGATGTCCAACTTTTTAGAAGAAATAAATATGTTTACAGCCTGGTACAAAAGATGGTTTTGGTCTCTACAGCTAATTTCCTCCTTTATGACAACTGTCATAACCACACCACAGTTTTAGAGAATGTGGATTTGAAAAAGTCAAGCATAATTTAGGGCGTGATTGCTTCAAGTGACAGGTTTCTGCCGTCACAGGACAGTCCATGTGTCAGGAAGTGACAAATTGACAAAGACTGAGGCCAACTAAGCTTTTAAACCACTATTCAGGAATCCTATAGGTGATGTCACAGAGGGTTCATCTGCTTTTATATACAGTCTAGTCAAAGCCAACTTTATTGTCAGTTCTGCCATATGTACAGGCCATAGACAGGATTGAATTGCCTTGTCTGTGGTCCAAAGTAGAAGGTGGAAAAATGAAGAAACTGATCTGTTCTACTTCTGTGAATTTTGATATGATATATAAATATAATTAACATCTAGAGGTATTTATACGTATCATACAAGCCTCACAGCATGAAGGTATCTTGTAGGTAATTAATAAATCAATGTCAAAATCAATCAATACAACTCCTGACCTGCTGCAGTTCTTACTGCTACAGTGACTTCCCATTCACTCAAAAGCAGAAATGTATTTAATTGTGTGCATATGTTGAATATGTCTAAGGCGCAAATTCAGCATAAACAAGTTATTTTCCCCATAACACTTTCTGGACTCCATCAGATGAACCCTGAGCTACTGCCACTTGGGGAGGTCCTAATTCCACATTATTCCACAGATTTTTCCATGCACTCTCCACGCTACTGTGAACACAGTGTGGTGCCGTGGCCCATATCATCTGCCCACAAGGTTTGTGAGAGAGTACTGAATCTGTATGCAGCTCTAATGAGGAAAGACCACCCCTGAAAGACGCTGCTGTGCCATTAAGTTACGCTCCGTATGTAAAACTGCACAAAGGTGTATTGTCTTAGTACATTACACAAGCAACAATTAATACATCCTCTCTCAGATTCTCTGATTAAACACATTTATCACATTTACTGTATTTTCATGGGTAATAAATCCTCCACAGTTGGTTACATTCATTGCACTACAAAGTGTCCACATGTGGGGTACATTTTTACTGAAACTAAAGGAAATTCACTGCAACTATATGTGCAGAGTGAGAATGTGAAGTTTCAGGGTTTTCTAACTGGTAAAATGATTTGAAAACAGGTTCCGTTTGTTGAAGAGTGAGGAATTTTTCATCTTCATATACATGGTGGAGAAGTGATCTAGGTTTTGCAGCAATGATTTCATCCAATAACCCTTCAAAATACCTGGATTGGAAGTCCAAGACTTCAAAGACCTATACTTTGTCAGTCCTGTGACGTATACTGCTCTCTACTAACATCAAACGCATGGACTCTGATGAATTTATGTGGCTGTAAAAGAAGGTTTTGGGCTCAGCGTAAACGGCCTTACATCTGTGCTCAATCTTCACTGTGGCGTGTAATGAGGATCACAGGACCTTTGTTCTCTCCTAGAAGAGAGAACGAGCCAGGTAGGGGGGCCTGAAGCTCAGGTAAACCAGTGTATGTGCCTCACGGCTAATGGAAAACATTAGCAGAGGGTGTGGAGAATTGAGGCTCTGTGGCTAAAGCGGGGGTATTACTGGCAGCCTTTTAAACCATGTGGTCCCATCATCAGAAGCTCTGACCAAAGGCTTGGACTCTCCCACAGATAAAAACAAGGTGTGCAGCTAGAGCCTCGACCTAAGTGTGGCATGCTTTCACGTATACGCTGCAACTCTGACCTGTTCACAGTTAAAGCTGTAGCGCGCTACAAGGTCAGGGTCAGTAGGTCAGACTTGGAGCCTTACACCGAGCACAAAGAGATGAGCCACGGGCAGATCTAAAGAAGCATTCAAAACTGAGAAGACTAAACGAAATTTGACTTACCTACAAGGGACATGCAAATTAGTGTTTTTAACTAATTTTACCCAAAGTGTTCTTTAAAAACATGTGAAGATGAACATAAATGAGTAGAGAAAGAGGCTCCTTCAGTTTTGATGTAAAAACTGAAAGGAATGCCAAGTGCAAAGGCCAAGAAACAGTAAGTTTTCTAGTTTTATGAGGAAGGGTTGTGTGCTGGACTATTCACAACAACTTCCAGGAGTCTTGTTGTGAGTTGGTCAGCTGGTGGAAGGAACTGCTTTTCACAACATTTTCACATTACATTTTTTAGAATGTCTGCCAAATATATAATACTTGGTCGGTGGATTTTCCTTTGGACAGAACCTGCTTCCTGTCTTTTTTGCTAAGCTCTTTGGAACTGCCTGTGGCTTCATATTTAGCAGACAGACATAAAAGTGACATTAATATCCACACCTAATCCAGAGCAGTTAAAGAGAATTAATGTATTTCCCAAAATGTGTTAAGATTTACTGAGGTATACATCTGAATTTAAATGCTACTTTACTGAAATTTTTCAGGCTGCTCTGGTGACTTCAGTTACATCAGAACCCTTTTAATGTGGTGTTTCTGGTATTTTGTCCATACCACAGGGGCAGTCCTCAGAATGCAGCTGCATAAATAAAGCTTAGATGCCCTGCAACACCTTTTCACCAAAGGGCAACTGACACCTGGGTGGTTGTCGGCCAGCGGTTCTACTTGGAGGAGGACTCTGAATCAACACCGTCCTTTTTAAAGGAGTCACTTAGAGCTGAAGTATAGAAATATTGCTCCAAGAAATACCGAAATTCTGTCTTTTTTTCCGCTCGAGGACAGACGACTAGACATAGAAAGACTTCCAGTTAATTTAGAAAAGTGTTGTTTCATACTTTTAACAAACCAGAAGAGACCGTTTAAAAGGATGCTTGGGGCTTTCACATAGAGAACTGCTTTTCATTTGATGGATATATATATATATATATATATATGATTCAGCCACTTTGTGAAAGTCTTTACATTGGAACTTTTACAAACCATCTGTCTGGTAGCTCTTTCTAACCCATCACGTCACCATTAGTTTGCTGGCTACTGCTTTGAAGTCTCAAGCTTGGAATGTGCTTGTCAACATCTTTGTTTTTTTAAATGCAGATGTGATGAACCAGAGGTGATTGACTGAGAACTGTTACTGATAAAGTAGCAACTTGTTATTGGAAGTTAGCCTCACCTTGAAACAAACGCTGCTTTATTGTCGTTTTCTTCTAAATGGGACCTCAATTTACAAAATGAACATCATATTCTGTTGAATTTGAAATGAGCAATTGAGACCATATCCTCATTAGAAAATGTTTACTGGGGAAACAACTGAAGTTTGATGTAGGAACATTTTCTCATAGACTTCCAAACAATCCAAAGCAAGACTCAGATATTTCTCTCAGGTGTTGGTTGAGACCAAAATGGAGCTAAAAGAGGAATAAATATTAGACTTATGTTTGTCCTGGTACAGCAACCAATTCCAAATAAATATGAATGTTGCTCCTTGTTTTGCATTCATAACCAGCAATATTTTACAAATTAGTTAGTTACATTGCCCAGTGAGCTGGTGATACAAAAATATTGAAGAGCGCCAAGGATTCAGATACAGAGAACAGCAAATAAGACCAAGTTGTAGTCATGTTATGGTTTATTGAATCACATTCAGTAGAGTTGCCTGTTAGCCAGGTGTAGCCTACTAAAATGCTTGCTGTCAAGCTGCAGGACTTATTACAGGTTTGAGACTACCCTCAGGCAATGTTTAAATGAAGCAGTTTCGAAACAGTTTTGACAGACTTGCTTTACGCAAGTGACTGGATGACGCCATCGCTTCTAATTATAAACCCCTAGAGGAATGGTATTCTCCTACTGTATCAATAACTTCCTAGCAGCAGCAACAGCAAGACAAAGCTATCTGTCAGAGACTGCCAGTTTAAGGACAAAAGATAAAACTTCACATAGGAAATCTGCAGTGTTAAGATAGATTAGATAGACGAAACTTTTACTGATCCCACAGCAGGGACATATTCTGTGTTACAGCAGCAGATTCCTGTGAAATTGTACATAGTGTCCTTCTTTACATTTTTATTGCACTTTTAGTTAGTGGGTGAACTGAACTACTGGGAGCAGCTTGATTGAACAGTCTGACTGCAGCAGGAAGGAAGGACCTGTGGTATCTCTCCTTTAGACACCGTGGTTGAAGCAGTCTGTCACTGAAGGAGCTGCCCAGTGATGTTACTGTTTCCTGCAGAGGGTGGGAGGTGTCCTCCATGATAGACAACAGCTTTGCCATCATCCTCTTCTCTCCCACCACCTCCACAGCGTTGAGGGGGCAACCCAGGATAGAGCTGACTTTCTTAACCAGTGTGTTTAGTCTCTTCCTGTCTGCATACTGGATGGCTGATGCCACCACAGAATCATAGAAAGTCCTCAGAAGTGCTCGATGCACCCCGAAGGACCTCAGTTTCTTGACCAGGTGGAGTCTGTTGTGACCCTACTTAAAGAGTGCGTTGGTGTTAACAGTCCAGTCCAGTTTCTCCTTCAAATGAACACCCAGGCACTTGTAAGAGTCCACAATCTCAATGTCCGTGCCCTCGGTGTTCACTGGTGAAAGAGAAATGTGCCTTTTTCTGCTAAAATCCACCACCAGTTCCTTGGTTTTCACCGCGTTCATCTGGAGGCAGTTCGTCAGGCACCAGTCCACAAAGTCCAGGTCTCTGTCCGTGATGAGGCCGACGATGGCGGAGTCGTGAGAGAACTTCTAAAGAGGGCAGTTCATGGTGTGATCAGAGAAGTCTGCAGTGTAGAGGGTGAAAGGAAAGGGGGCAAGGCCAGTCCCGTGTGGGGTACCTGTACCGCAGACCATAGCATCGGACACACACTTTCCAATAGTGTAGTCAACAGTCAATCTGAAGCTTGTAATATGTTGTCATCTATAGCATTATGTAACAGATAAGAGGGTGACCTTTTACGGACTCGGGTGTGCTGGATGACAGTAATCACTTTATCAGATTTTGACAGCACTAAAATTACAGTCTGTTATTAATGACATTACTCCACCCACCGCTGTAAAACTAATCCCATTTCAGTGGGGAGTTGCAGCATCAAACTCCACAGGTGGATACAATATCAGACACTAGGTGTTTTGAGTAATAAGGTTGAAATCCTGACACAAGCCACATCTTATCCCCCAGAGACGGACTGGAAGCAGTGCTGCAGCTGCTTCAAAGGCCCAGGCAGGTGTGTCCGGATCAGCCTCCAGCAGCATCAGCTACTCAACACTGCAGTGGAGCTGCAAGAGCTCCAACCACATAGGCTGGCTGTTGGACGCCAAAGAGAAAATTGCTTCACCCCTAATGGTGCATTCATTAGTTTTTACTGCCATTGCACCTCGTAAAGCACGTTTTGATCTCCACTGATCACGTGAAATCCAGGTAAAAAGCACTCTCTGTGTGTTGGATCTTTTTCAATTAATCTGATTTTAGATGGGGTATTTGTGCATGTTTAAGTGCAGTAATGTTAATTGATAATAAACTCAGTCCTTGTGATGTTTGAGATAAGAGTCTAGGATTCTTCTAACTGGTAAAACCATAATACACATGAGAAAACCAGTTCTGAACCAGTTTTCATTTAATGTACAACACCTATGGAAATTATGCACTCAATGTTGTCTCCTAAACTGGTAAAACGATGAAAACACAATTACCTTTTTTTCTTTTTTTTTTAACAAAGTTACTTGGCAGAGCATTATGTTTTTCTGCTGAGCTGCTCCTGTTCTAAATTAAAACAAATGTCATGTATTGGAACTGAAGTCAAAATAAGTCTACAAAGAAGCTTATTATAATAAATAAAACAGAGCACTGCATTTCAACTGTAAAATAATAAACTGTGAGTTCTGGGTTGGATTTGAAGCTGTATATTAAAAATCTTCACTACAAATTTAAAGCTGCATCGACTGATTTTTTTTTTTGGGCCACTGTGGAGCAATGGAAAAGTTGTAAACACAACAAATGGCATGTTACATGACAGATAAAAACACAATAAAAGTTATTTCTGACCACCTGATTAATATGCTTCCAATATTCACATACTCCTTCCCCCTTAAAGAACTATCTATCATATTATCTTCTGGTAACTTTGTCATTTGTTGCTTGAGATGTAATGTCAGTAAAATGACTTCTCCTAGGTTTTAGGGTAAAGAAACAGCTGCCTGCTGCTTGTAACCAGTTTGATGAGGGTGGTGAAATTGAAGCAACACAATAAATTTGTGGTTCATAAACTCTTAACAAGCTAAAAGACACTACAATGCTCCAGAGAGCTGCATTTTGAGCAAGTTGGAGAAATCAAAGAGGCATTTTAACTGGCTTCTCTTTCTTAAAAAGAGCCAGTAACCTAGGTATGACAGAATTAGATCATGAGTCACTTTCCTGAGATTCCTGCTTACTTTTGAGAATTACTCAAGGAAACCAGACTACAGAAAAATGTTTTAATCAAAGCTTCATTATTGTCTGCACCAGATCCATGTCAGTATTTCTGACAGCTGGCTTTGCACTAGTTGCATCTGTCTTGTCAATTATTAAGGGAAAGGGATTTGGGAACCTGACTAGGTTTCATGAGGCTGAAAAAATTACAAAACATGATAAGTAGACTGAGTTGCCATTTCGTTTCACTTTGTACATTCAGCCTGACATCAATTTCATGGAAGCTGATTTCTGTTTCTAACCACTGAGAGGTTGTTTTGTCTCGCCCACTAATTACCACTGAGTGACAAACCCATTCCATTTTTCAGTTTCAGCTGACGCAGAGGCAGCGACAAGCCAACAAGCCAACAGCAGTTAATCTAAATTGGAAAATATGTTGAGTTAAAGGAGAGCTCAGACAAAACTTTTTAAAGGCAGCGTGAACAGACCGGCAGTGTTTCACCTGATCAAAGAATATGTGGCTTTATGGCCCAAGGCTTTATGGATCAGTTTCATAAGAGCACAGGAATGAGATGAAACTGAGCTCAGCTAAGCCGAAAACACAGAGAAACACCCACAACTGTTGCTAGCTGGTTTACAGCTAATGTCTGTACAGTTTGTGCTTTGGCTCTTTGGGGTCAAATAGAGACAAACAGTCCAGCAGTAAAATGTGAATGACGTAGGGAAAATTCTTTACTTTTGGCTGAACATGCCTCAAAGCGGAATTTATGTAATCATGGTCTGTCCAATTTGCATGTAAGATGGTAGGATGGTGTAGGAACCCTGAAGAGTGGCCTTTCATTCCACCTTTCTGTGTGGCCCAACACATTTCTGATGTGGTCAGACAGCCCGTTTTAAGAACTAGCTCTGAATATCTCCATTCCTGTTAGTCCATGAACAAAAATTTGCACCAATCCCCATGCTTGTTGACATTTTTCTGTTATTTTTCCTTAATGATGTTGCTTTGTAAACTACCGTTCAAAAGTTTGGGGTCACTCAGGCAATTTCATGTTTTCCATGAAAACTCACACTTTTATTCATGTGCTAACATAATTGCACAAGGGTTTTCTAATCATCAATTAGCCTTTCAACACCATTAACTAACACAATGCACCATTAGAACACAGGAGTGATGGTTGCTGGAAATGTTCCTCTGTACCCCTATGTAGATATTCCATTAAAAATCAGCTGTTTCCAGCTAGAATAGTCAGTGTAGTCAAGGTAATGTATGTTGTGAGGTGGCACAATATAAATAAAGTTGAATTGAATTGACCAGGCTAAAAAACTCCCCCAAAGTAAATGACAGTGATATTATTGAACCTGTTCTACAAATGAGCAATTCTACCAAATTGGATGCAACATAAACAAAGAACAATTAGTAAATCCAACTGAAACACAAACTGCTGATATTTTAACTGAGCAATGACGCACAATGAATCTTGAATCTTGAATGCATCATATGATCATGCATGTAGATATACCATTAAAAATCATCTGTTTCCACCTAGAATAGTCATTTACCACATTAACATTGTCTAGACTGCATTTCTGATTAATTTAATGTTATCTTCAATGAAAAAATACTGCTTTTCTTTCAAAAATAAGGACATTTCTAAGTGACCCCAAACTTTTGAATGGTAGTGTAGCTTTGTAGGAAGATGATGTCCCAACAACACCCCATCTGTTTGAACAGCAAATCTGAGAGTTCTGGAACCAGCCTTGACCAGGGACAACTTTTAGGTACCAGTGTTTTAGGAGTCTGTAGATGTGACAGAAGAAGACTGGAACTGAGACAAGAGGTGGATGAGGTTTTGAGGTAAATTGCTGAACATCTCATTTTGAATTAGAATTCCAAAAAATCTCTTTACTGAATAGATTTCCTTATCAATTTGATAAAATGGTAAAAATGGTAGATTATTAATTTTTTTTCTTCAAGCACCATTTTTGAGACAGTTCTCATCACAAAAGCAAAACTACTACTAGTCAAGGATCTGTGAACTGTAGTTCACATACTGTCTCCTTCAGTTCTACTCTTTTATCCCTAGGCAACCATTACATAATCTGAACCCAGCAGTTGTAGTTAAAGCTGAAACACATAGAACTTTTATGTGCATGCCTATGACTAACTTTAAATATTAGGTCTTTTGGAAGCCTATAAATACTAAACATATCTATCAAGCTGAACTGACAGGTGCAAAGCAAAGAAACAACAGTTGTAATTGCCAAGTGGAGTCTCTTTGTCTTGCTTATGTCACCACTGTCAAGCAGGTTTTCGGCCTATGGCCTTATGAAAACAAGGAACACCTTTGAGATTAAAAGATAAAATCTGTGCAAAGTTTCAACAAATTCAAAACAAAAGAGGCTTCCATTGTTCATAGCAGAGACATGATGTACTAGTGATATGATGAATGGTCATGAAACGTCAATAGGCGTGCAAAGCAGTCGGGCAGGAAAAAGGTTCAGCTGAGCATCAGGTTTTGTTTTTAGTAAGTGTAGCATGGTTTCCGGGATTAAGATACACAATGCTGTGTGCACATGTCTTACGTAGTTCAATTTTTTTAGTTGGTCGATCACTAAAAGAAAACAAAAACCAAAACAACCAGCTTTTCAACTGCATTTAGCAGCTTTGACGACAATGACATTGTGAACTTGGTCTCGCTGATGCCACACCTTGGACATAGTGAAGATTCTCTACTCACAGAGACAAACTGACTCAGTTTGTCAGACTGCAGTTGATTGCTTCCATGACTCATAATGTAAAATTTCAGCCAGACCTAAACCTGTTTGGTTGCGTCCGACTGGTGAATAGAGCTATTTTTCCCTTGTGTTGCTGACAGGAATTACTTATCCATGTTGGAATAGTGGAAGAACAGACAATGTAATGCTTGGTCATTGTATGATTTCTGACATGTTTAATAGCTTATAAAAACCACATGATTTAACATGGTAATGGAGCATGCTAACCATTTGGTTTTGTCATTATGCTCTCACTGTTGCACATACCTCTACTTGTTTCATACCAATCACAAGCTGATGAACTTCTTCCAGTTTGGGACCAAAAACATCACTTTGGTAGCTTTTGCAGTTAAATCACAGGTGACCAACTCTGTCCTGAAAATGAGGAAATACTTGTAACAGTTCAGAGGCATTTTATTTTAAAGGAATACGCTTGTGGCTTTGTATGCTCGAGTCCATTAACTGCAAATTGCATAGTACATATTATTACTGCTAATTGTGCTTTGAATAAAAGCACATGTTTCAGTTTGATTCCCCACCATTCAGGAAGCCGCCACTCTCCATTTATTTCACTCAGGTATATAAAAATCAACTTGCAATGAACCGATCACAGTTCACATACACTGCTGTAATTAATTGTGAGAGTTTTGTGGCTGTCTGATTTTACTGAGAGTCAGGACTATTTACCCTTGTTAGTGCATTCAGTAATAACAAGACATCAAGAAAATGAAAGCTTGGCAATGTTGAAGGTGGCATTTTCCCTCTACTCCAGATCTAAGTTACCTGTATAACTGATATCACACTCATATTTTACCAAAAGAGGACAAAACATGATGAAAAAATGTTTTGATTGACATGAAATGCAGTTCAAAGTCTGTGTGAGTTGATATGGTGAAATTATTACCCAACGGGTGTCTGTTTACACATCCTGAATATGCTCAAGGTTCAAGGTTACTTTATTTATACCCATGGGTAGATTTGTTTTGCAGAAAAAAAGATGATTGCATTTAGCATTCTGTTACAAAACAGACATTGAGCCTGACAGGCAGGTACTTGCTCGAGTGACAAGACAAAAAAAAAAGTGCTCAGTGTTCCACCATTCAACAACCTAGCATCAAGGATAGGTAAAAAGATAAGATAAATAAAAACAAAACACAATAAAAAATCTTAGGGAAATAAAAGCAATCTATGGGATAACAACCAGGATAAAAACGTAAAATTTAAAAGTCACAACTATAACTAGAGCTAAGAAATAAGGTAAATAGAATAAAGTGCAAATGTCACTAGCTCAGTGACGACAACAGGAACAAAGCTGTTTTTAAATCGTTTTGTCCTGCACCTTTGGACTAAAAACCATTAGTGAAGAAGCTGAAATTCACTCCGTAGAGGATGGGAGTCACTATTAAGGATTTATAAAGTACCTGTACCTGTTTAGTGTACTGGGAGGCTGGACAAGACTGAGATGCACCAATCAGGCAATTGGACCATCTCACTATTTGGTTCAGTGAGTTTTTCTCTTTAACAGAGGATTTGGAGTCAAATTGTTCCAGTAACTTGACATTGCTACACCACATCACCGGCACAGTAACAGAATGTGGATTGTTCTCACATGGTTTTTATATCATTTGTAGTGTAAACTGATAGTTGTGTAGATTTTTTTTTTTTTTTTTTTTTTTTTTTTTTTTTTACACTGAGGGGGAAGACATTCTTCTAGAAATATATCTGTATTACTACGGATAAGGCCTTTGTCAGTCTTTCCAAAACCAAAACCATGAGATTGAATTTTAACAGTGAAGTTGGGGGTCTGTAAAACCAAAACAATGAGCTGAAAGACACCATAAAGACTTACCAAGCTATAAGGAAATGCCAAGTTGGGTGTTAATTCTCTGGAATCAAATGACTACTTGTCATGTTTGTTTTTCTCTTCCTGTATCTTACTGGTAATAATTCTTTTGGACTGCAGTATTAGACAGATTTTTTTCTTGACAGAACTGTATGGTCGTACTGATACTACTTTCCTAATTTCCCAAATCATCTGGTATTAAGACGTTGATTACAAGGATACTTCAAAGACGCTCCTACGTTCTTCATTATTAAGCAAGTGGAGAAAGTGTTGGATAGTCCTAGGGTAGTAATTTAGTGCTTAATATCAGCTAGTTTTTGTGAAATGATGAGGTAAGTTTCAAGGAAATGAACTGGAAAATCCCAACAGTATTACCAGCTATCAGCATGCTTTCAGGCTGTATTACGTCCCATCTTGCTTGAAGCACAACAGCAATCCTCATAATCATCCCCCTCAATGTGGACTGATATAGCAGCACTGTATAAACATTAAGTACACTAGGGGATAACAGGTCACAAATCCATAGCACACTTTTCCTGGAAGAGTCAGTGTTATATTTACCAGAGCAATCATATCAGTAGGGTTGCCCTATAGTTTCCATGCTGACATAAACACACAGGCGGTTATATAACAGTAGTGAATGTAAATAGCCGCGGATCAGTTGAGCGTCACCGTCTGCCACAGATGAGTGGCTCAGGAATGACTGTGATGTCACCCGGAGGCCCTGACGGACGAGTGACAAGTGGATATTCTTCAACACCTCATTATATCATTCTAATAGTGGAAACATGCCGTGTACCTGCTGAAATACCTGAATGAAAAACCCCACAGAAAAAAACCATGGTTTCAGGTTTTCTGCGTTACTCTGATGATGGACTCTACGTCCTGATGATGACTGATTATGAAGGGTAAATTATGACTGACATGGCAGTGGTAATTCTCTAATATAAATGTTAATCAAACTGAATATCAGTCTGACAAGATAAGTCCATCTGTTGCAATTTGCATTCATCACATTTAACAAAAGGCTACCTTGAAATGTCACTGTTTAACCTGTCAACATCGCTAATCTGCTGCCGTCCAGCGTGTGTGAGTGTGTGGGTTTGAGACATTAACGCATTCTTTCCTTCCAGGGAGGAAAGTCACTGCAGTGGCAAGTGGAAAAGAAGAGGCAGAGCAGACCCTATGGAGTTACATAAGAGTGACGTGCCTGCTTCTTCAGGCATGCACACACTGTTGTTACTGTTGTTAAGGTATTCAAAGTGCAAAATCTACACAATAGAGCAAATGCAAATTTATCCACACCTGAGATGACATGGAGATGCATGATGATGCTAAACAACGTGTTCTCACCGCCTTCAAATAATTTCGTATGACAACACACCCAAACCATATCATACCATGTAACAAAAGAGTGATGCCTCAACATACAATAGCACTGATCATTTAGATTTAGGTTAGTCATGTCAAAACTGCTACCACGTCTACTTTTCTAACCTTTCACCTCCTTTTTTGGTTTAATGTTGGGTTTTGGTCATCAGATGTAATTCATAGTCACATCTATGTACAGGATCTGTTCAAAAGATTACCTTAAAAAAAAAAAAACAGAGATCCTTCCAACAACATTACTAGTTAATTTCCAGGTGACACGAACCATGTATTACTGAAAGCAAACTTTAACTTTTACTTACTTTAACTTCACACTTTCGATCCAAACCAGATTTCTGTGTATTTTTTAAATATATTTTGACATCTTGTCATATCTTACAGAGCCTGAACCTCCACTTCCAGGCTTTCCACCATTCTGTTAACATCCATTTTCTTCTGTACCTTAATGGAATCTCTCAGTGAAAGTTTTCTCTGTGGTTCTATATCCATTTGGAGGTAACTTAGCATCTATGTATTCTTACTTGCAGAAAGAGCGTTCAGAAACCTAGCTACCAGAAGAGGCAAAACAGAGACTTGTTCAGTTCCAATTCACATGCTATGCATATTTGGTTGGCTTTGTAATGATAGCCAATTGTAGGCCTCTGCACATCTGAGGTTGGGACTTATAGAGAGATCTGTGCAGCGACTACAGCTTGTAGCTTGAGTTTGGTGGATGTTACATCAGCAAATGGTGGCAATGTCTGCTTGCTAAACCACAATAAATACATTTCAATTCACCTGTTTCTATGCAGGCTGAAAATGTCAAAAACATTACTTCAGTTTTATGATTAGGTCGCACCTTTGTTCTGCAATGGTTTAGAAGTCCCATTTGATGACAGTCCATTTTTATTGTGTTTGGTAATTGTCATAAGTGTGTCCGTGTTTTTAAAAAAGTTGTTAAGATACAAAGATGTCTGCCTTTCCTGAAGCCTCCACAACTACTTAGCCTCCCAGCTTTAGAAATCAGTAAGAATTCATCCCAGGCGCTTTGTAACATCTGACTAATCAACAGTTGTACAGCTCAGTTGTGACTGGCGGATCCTGGTGTCAATCACAGATGCAGCCCGTACGTTTCTGAAAGGGGCAGCAATAGCAACAACTTATTGGTTTTCAGAGCCAAACAGTCTGTTTAGAACAGCCCTAAAACCAGCGGTTATACAATGAATGAAAATGAACCATGTTTGTACTATTAGAGCTGAGAAATTGAAAGACACGCGGTCGGAACATGTGAGACTTTGACTATTTTGATGAAAAAGGTCACAATATGGGACCTTAAATGGTCATCCAACTGGAGAATTAGCACAACATCTTAATGAACCACATAACAGTGGATGGAAACAGACATTAATTCATCTTCTCTTTTTCAGAATTTCTTGAAATGACAACATTTGTACTACATTTTGGTGGAAATGTGGCCAAGGTCTCATTTTCTATTTCTACCCAGGCTCAGTGCTAAAAGTTGCAATGCTTGCTGCAGGATTTGGAGTTTAATGACATCTTGGACAGAGCTGACAGCGGAGTAACAAAACAGAATTAACAATGATTATAACAAATCAAGTACTTGCAAATATTTTAATTACTTTTTCGCAGCTGCTGCCAGCTGACATTCAAATTAATGATGTCTAACAAGTAAAGGTCTTAGGCCATTCCAAACAAGCAAAGCAAAAATATCACAGCATTGTGTATATGGTAAATTTAAAAAAAAGTACCATCCCTGTCTACAGCTATAGATCCAGGTTATGGTTTTGCATTATTACAGAAGTTAAAAGAGGTTTGCCAACTTCTTAAGCATATCCACAACGCAAGCTTTCACTATGGTTCTCTACAGAAAGGCAAAAGTTTCTGTAAAGCTCCAATTTTTGCATTAAAAGTTAAGTAAATCCATATAGTCAATTCATGTATGTAAATAAGCAGTTTAAAGACTTGTCGGGCATCAACAGGTGGCACTCAAAACTGTCATCTTATGAATATCTATACATTTTGTGGAGATTGTACCACCAAATTGGCATATGGTAGTCCTGACTATGATCTGCGTGCAGGAAAAACAAAAACTGTACTCTAAAATGTTGTGTCTTTTGTTCTGAAGCTGAAATATTTACCTAGCTGAAAAAAAAGTTTCTATGAGAATGGAACAGTCTTCAAGCACTGTTACGTTGCTGTGCTATTTTAGGCACAGACACGTGCTGCTGAACATCACAAATGTGAACCGACAGTTGAGTCACTGCAGAATGACTTGCAGTTCTTGCAACATGCACATAACATGCAAATTATGACAATGCTTTGGAGGCTGCCATTCTGCTGTTAACCCTTTGAGCCCTACGTTTCCAGCTACAATAGCCATTTACCACATTAACAATATCTAAACTGTATTTCTGATTCATTTGATGTTATCTTCACTGAAAAAAAATGGTTTTCTTTCAAAAATAAGGACATTTGTAAGTGAGCCCAAACTTTTGAAAGGTCATGTATGTTGTGAGGTGACGCAATATAAATAAAGTTGAATTGAATTGACCAGACTAAAAAACTCCCCCAAAGTAAATGACAGTGATATTATTGAACCTGTTCCACAAATCAGCAATTCTACCAAACTGGATGCAACATAAACAAAGAACAACAATTGCTCCATCCAACTGAAACATAAACTGCTGATATTTTAACTGAGCAATGACGCACAATGCATCATATGATCATCTAGACAAATTATTGGGTCTCATTCCACAGCAGTCGAAGCTGAACCTGGATGTAATGAAATCTCTGTACCAGAGGTCTGCTGGTCAACCACAACATCCAGGAATGAGTGAGTGTGCATTATGACCTTTTGCTGTATATTACAGTATCACCAAGTGAATGACATCATTTTCCTCTGAGCATGACAGTGAAAAATGAACATGCTTAAAACTGAGCAGGGCTTCAAAGACTCTTTCCATTTTTCCTCGAGGTTTGTAATCTAGTTTAATATAGCCTGATTAGATGGAAGCGATTGATCCAACTATGGAAAAACACCTGATTAGCATTTTGTTTTTGCTATGAAGAATTACTCATAATTCCCTGGACTTTTAGTTGGAAACATACCTGATGTTCTACTTTACCAATTTCATGGAATGCATTTTCCAATTATGTCAAACCAGATCTCATGTTTATTTCTGGGGACAAAGTTGGGTTGATGGCAAACAGCTGATCACTTGTTTTCCTTTTTTCAGCAAAGGTTGATAGCTGAATATATTGCCGTGACAATTCATTACTGCATTCATGATCTGCATGGGATGAACCCCAATAACTTTTTTGACTATCGGACTTTTCCTCTAACCTCATTATTAAATTACATTTTTTGTGTTTGTTTAGAAATGTTGGATATACCGCCCTGATGATTTGTAGAGTTATTCATTGTCCTTAGATGTTGAATCTTTGTGAGAATGTTGATCCCGGATCTTGAGAGCAAAATTCCAGTGATGACGTAACCTGAGAACATACACAAGGAGGAGGTCGGGGTGGATGGATGGGTCATCAACATGTTTTTTTTTCACATGGGAAGCCACTGTTCCCTTCCTTTTGTAACTGGCAATCAGTGTTCCATAACCTCTGCATGACCGTTTTATAACCTACAATGCTTCCCAAACCTTTACAAAGTAGTTATTTTAACCCAAACCATGATCGTTCCCTAAATCTAACCAAGTCATATCTGTGCCTAAACCTAACCAACTATAATCATAGTGTGGTCACATCATAAAACTGATTTATTTTAATTTGTTTATAGTGTGTTTGTAGAAGACACAAACAACGTATTTTGGCGTTCATTTTGAAAGACTTGTTGGTCCGATGCAACTGGCACTGTCAAGTTCTCCAGGGTTTTCAAGTTATTAACTCTGAACCTTGACTTTATCAAGTGGACAATTTTATTTTCCTTTCATATACAACTGCTGCATCCCCTGGTTTTATTAAAATGCTATGAAATTTTTTTTCTTCTTATCAGCATCTTACCATGAATCACCTGGTCCTACATTTATACTTTTTTTGGAATCATTTTGGTAATGACATGAGTTGTTTCCATATTTGTTTTATTTAGTTTGTATTAATCCTATATAATAATGTATTATACATAATGAGAATTAGAATTGGATTGTTAAATCATATTGGAGTTGTGGTGTTATTTGCTTATACTGTCAAATTAATATTGGTTATTTAGTAACAATTTATTTATTCATTTGTGTATTTTTTGAGTGCTAATACTTATAGAATAAGATATAGACTTTTTTTAATGCATAGCTTGACTGTGGCTTAATTATTTAATATAAAAGTAAGTGGAAGAAAGTCAAATATCACATTAAAACTGTTCATCACTCAATTTCCCATTTCAGCGCATTTTCTCACCAAGAGGCAGTTAAAGGGTACTCAACATAGGCTTTATATACCGACACAAATATACTATGAACTTTGCTTATCTTGGACCCGTTAAACTCTATTAATGCTTTTACTGTGTGTCCAACATATAAACCCCGATGGCAGAAACGCCAACCCAGATTCATAAGAGAAGTACTACTATACATTCGGACGTGCACATGTGCCCAACTAAAGCTTACAGTCAACTAAAAGTAAAAATAAAATGTTACTGGTAACACTAGATCAGAAATCTGCAATATGACAAATCTAATCTCTGTGGAGATTGAGATATCAAGACGATTGATAATCTATACTTAGAACTGATATACATTTGTAGTAAAAATAAAATCTTGGTGTCAACATGCAGAACAAGAAAAACACTCAGAGTGTGCAGTACTCCGCCAAGGCTGGTCAGTCGAATCATTTCCGATGGATGAAATCTTGAAAAAATTTGTGACAAATCCCAGCAACATAGAATGTGACCATTTAATATAGATGTACCCACAACCAAAATGTCAGTGCGTTGAGCACAGGCATATGCATGTCTACGTTATGTACGGATACCGAATTGCGTGACCTAAATATTAGCGGGTGGCAGGAATTGATGGGACTCAGGAACACCCCCACAATTTAATCAATTGTTCCTGGTATCATTTCCGATGGAGATATGATTTTCGATGGATAAGTCCCAATAAATCCGCAGCAGTGGATTTGTTGTAGGATCGCAATCATGTGATCGTCAGTAAGCAGCTGATGTAGTGTTTACTTGTTGTCATAGTTACAGTGGCACCATGCCGCTATCTCGCAACAATATAGAAATCTTTAACAAATCCATAGATCCAGGCTTTTAGCTGCATCACTGCCAAAATTTAATCAGTTGGTCCTTGTGTCATTTCTGAGCTTCCCTCAAATTTCATCCAAATCTGTTATTCCGTTTTTGAGTAATGTTGCGCACAGACAAACATACGCCGATCATCACATAGTAACATAAACCTCTTTATTATCCTGTTTTTTTTTAAATTTATTTCTATTTTACACATTTGATTAACTTCAATATTCATCCTTCAGTGCTCATAGGCTGTTACTCTTAATAATTATATATATTATTTACTTAAATCCCAAATATAGAGACGCAGATGATTTTTTCTGGTTTTTGAGGTCTTTCTTGCTGACCTCAAAAACCAGAAAAAAATGACAGTTTATGCGATTTATGTTTAATGTTTAAAGTTTCTAATGAAACAATAATTTAAAAAGGTTTTTTTTTATCTTATTACTTTAGCACTTTAAAACCTAGTTGTTTAATAACTCATGTTAGTGTTTTTGTATGCAAATTGGACAGCAGGCTCACGTGAGAGAGGCTGCGTCTTTTAAGAAGTGTTTCTCATATTTCCCATAGTCCTTGAACATAGCATCTAGCGTGGGCTATGTGAAGTACGTGTGTACGTGTGTGCTTGCCTCCGTGTGTGCGCGCGTGTGTGTGTGTGTGTGTGTGCGGTGACTACAGCCTTCTGTATGTTGAAGCGTTCATAAATCTGCGTGCAGCCAATCAGGAGGCTCCAGTTAATCCCAGTTTGGTAAAAAGCCGCTGATCGCTCGGAGCAGCTCTGATCTGAACACACTCACAGACTCAGGCACTGCGGGCTGGAGCTTCGTGGAGATGTCCCATGTTCTAGCAAACTTTCTCACCACCTGATCGGCATTTTTTGGAGCTTTGTGAAACTTGCAGAGGACACAGCAGAGACTTCATCCACAGCCGTCCCGTCACATCACCGGAGGGGAGGATTGCTTTTTTCTTTCTTTTTTTTTTTTTTTTTAAAGTTCTTCTCACAGCTACGGTCCTTTCTCTGGACAACCCGTTGGCTCTGGTCGTCATGTCCTCCGGTGATACCTCGGAGCAGAGTCGGCGGGTCAGCGTGCTGTCTTGGGATCAGGTGCGGCGTTTGGACTCCATCCTGGGGGAGAGCGTACCGATCCACGGCCGAGGAAACTTCCCCACACTGTCCGTGCAGCCCCGGCAGATCGTCCAGGTGAGACCACGGTTTATTTACGTCTTTATTTCTACTGTAGAATAAAGTGGACAGGAACCAGAAAACATGCATATAAACTCCACTTGATTCTATTCTTTTGTTATTGCATTGATTAGAACGAATAAAAAAAGTAGTTTTAATGCCAAAAATGTGACGAATTATTTGAGGTGGCATGTTGTGTGACTGCTTTTCTCCTTTTTAATGCACTGCAGATTCACTATACTTAAACAGCTGTACCTGCAAATCCCAGTTTTGCTTTACCTATTAATAAAGTTACCAGTAATGTAAAAAAAAAGAAAGAAAATAGTCTTTTATGAAAATTATCATCCAGGTTGAAGACATATGAAGAGATTTGTGTAACACACACATCCAGATGGACAAAAACACTATGACAACTCAACACCACACTTATTCCCCTCTTAATATGTTGTGTAGATAATAGTCAACATATTTAATAATCAGCCACACTGATTGCAGTACAAATACAGAAACTCTGGAGCAACAAATGGACTTGCTGGCAGAATATTCTACATACTGTACATGACTTCTTCTTTTTCTTTTTTCTTTTTAGACTTTTATATGCCTAAATTATCAAGATGTCAAACTTAATAATAGTTTCACTTGCCTCTGAATAACTTCATCCCAGCAAAACCACCCCTGCTTTATTCAACTTTTCTTTGCTACTGTATTCTGTGCAGTGGTGAGGATTTGTGGCAGAACTGATTACACTTGAAAATGTACTTGATCACTCATATACTTAACGCAGACACACGACTGGGGATGATCTAACGCTATGACTGCACTTTTCCACTAGCTCACTAGTGCTTCTGCCCCCGAAGTCAGGTTTTTTTTCTCTTTTATTCACAGCTCTTGAGAGATAATGACTGCTCTACAGTGTATTTACTAGGAAGGAAATGTATATGGAATGGCGTGGGCTGCAATTTTCCTGGACATTATTTTAATGCCTGTAATCTGGGTTCGTATTTCACTTGAGTGATTCATATTTTCTGCGGTGATCATGTGGGGGAAGAAAGACCCCCGCACACGCTCGAAGCGTTTCAAGGGCCTCTATAATCAGGGAGGCCCCTACCATCTGCTGCGAGCATCCCCCTGTTAATGTCTTTCCTTCATTATACGTTCCTGTAGGCAACAGGGACCCCAAACATTTTTCTTTCCGTGAGCTAGAGCATTTTTTTACGGAAGGTTTCAGAGACCAGCTTGTGGAAAATCTGCCCACTGTTTCCCCAAAGTCTCTGTCCTGTTTGAGTGCTAGCACGTTAGCACACTGGATGTAGCAATACCCAAGATAAACACTGTAATTTTGCAGGTAATTTTTGCATGTAGCCTGGAGGGTCTTAGCTTATTTTACTTCTTAGCTTAACTATTCAAAATAACATCTGTAAACTTCCTTAGCATAACGTACCTGTAAGATTAATTCAAAAAAGTCTGCACTGCGTTACTATAAAGCAACAACATTACTGTGACAAAAATCAATTCAGATTCCATGTCTCCTGTCACGGAAAATGTCGAGCGGGTCTCAGATGTCTGCGAGTTGATTTTCATACCATCTGGACACAAATGGAAAGTAATGTCTGTCTGGAATGGGGGGAAAATTAGAGATCTAAACCACTATGATATGTTTTGGAAAATGGTTGACGGTAATGTGAGGTGTTCGTGATTCATGGCAAATGGGCTAAAACATGCGAAACCACCAGCCTGCTGCTTGAATGTCATATATTTTTAGCCCACGCACCAGACAGAGACGTCCACCTGAGACAGATAGAGGGGGATTTGGGAGCCGGTTCTGTCGTCACATAGTGGGTGAGGTAACCGACGGATCGCAGAGAGTCACACCAGCCCCTCTCAACGCTGGGTTTGTCTGAGGGCCACATTTAAATAACATCTGCTTGTAGTCTGCTTGTGAGGGAGCCATGGGAGCGGCGAAGGAAAGCTTTTACTGTTACTGACACCTCTGCACTCTCGTTTTCATTTAACGTCGGCAGTCATCAGCCCACAGCCGCAATCCGGGGTGGCTGCTCATGTTCCCCCTCAGCAGGCCATACCAACAGAGGCCCCACGTAGCAGCATACCACATGATGATGAACACAGATACGTGATAAGTGCTGTCACAGGTTAAGTAATTTGTTGAGGGGGTTCGTGTGTAGGGGTGGAGATATGGATTTATTTTTTTTTTAATCTGGAAGTAACACTTTCCTGGATGCTAGTGAGCGGCCTGGATTTGAAGCAGAATGCGAGCAGTGGATTAGTGCCTGTAATAATGCTGGGCTTGTGGGTCGGGCTTGACAGCGTCCCACTGCGGTAAGCAGAGAGCAGTCGCCTGACTCCACTGTGGCCTTCGCCAGACTGTAAACCAACTCCTCACTGGGCCATTGTTGGGGCCGAGCAACATGAAGACACCACTGCTCCCAGTGCTCCGTAGAGGAAGTAACCTGGGAACATTCATTTCTTGACCGAATGTTTTATCAGCACTGATGGCATCTTTTAGGTTGGCTTTTCTGCTTGCTGATGAAGTTTCCATTAGCTACTTTCTTGCCATTTTTGGTGCCAGTAGCTAGTGGGTAGTTCTCATTTTATAATTAAAAACCAATACATAATGTTTTATAGTCTTTAAGTATGAGCATTTTTGGTGAAATCAATGGAAAATTCAGCATTTCCCCATAAAACATCATGGTGTGGGGAAGACAAGGAGAATTGAAGGTGTAGTCTGTCAGTCTGGCCAAACATTGCTTCTATTTTGCTAGTTAGCACATTTAGATATTTAACACGTGCTTGATTTACTGTGCGAATGTGCATGAGTGCGAATATCTAAGCACAGGAATAAAATTGTGTGGATTGGTTCGAATCACTTTGATTCCCATGGACAGGTTCAGGACCTGGAAAAATCCAATTTATTAATAAAAAATAGTTAAAAACAAGTTAGAAGATGACTGCACCACTTGACAGAACAGACACAGCAAGAGTAAACGTAAAAGCCTTAAAATCACATTTTTACACTTGAATTAGTTCAGTTCAGTTTCATTGCTTCAGCTGGGTACTTTATAATGCATGTATGTGAGTTGTCTTATTTGTGGGTTCATGCTGGAGCACCAGGACAAGAGCTGGGGATCAGCTTGGTTTGACCATTAAATTAAAAGACCCTATCACAGTGAGAGTTGTTCCCACCAGTGTCATTTTACATGGCTGGCTCAAAAAACTAATACAACAAAAAAAATCTCCCCAAATGGATCCCTTGGATATAATCCTATCAAGTAAAGTTTGAGCGGCCGGAGACATTAAAACTTCTGTGAATCCTCAAAGCAGTTAACAAATCCTTCATTGAACTCGTCTATCACATCTAGAAGCGAGCGCATCACGTTTCAGCCCTGGACTCACTCTGGTCCAAGCACACAGGTGAACGGACCACCCGTGCATAGGAAATCTAAGGAAGCTTTTCAAATCAGAGGAAAAACCATCATCATCATCCCCCCCCCGCTGGCTGCCAAGCTACTGTACGACTGACTGGCTGGGTTAGTTTTGGAGTGGATGTGAAGGTCAGGGACTCGTAACTCCACATTCGCTGTCGCCATTTGCTTGGCAGAGGGTTGATCTGACTCACTGCCCACAGCTCTCATTGGCGTCCAGGGGACTATGGGCTGGTAAATGGTTGGGTCATTTCAAACTGCCGTAATAAAAGCACACTGAAGCCGCAGCTTAAATGAAATACTCAAGGAAACTATTGAGGCCGCAGAAGGAACGTGGAGCGACTGTTATGTGTCGCCAAGGCGTTGTCAACACCAGACAGTCTGGTGTGTTTGCGGCTCTTTTTACAAGGCTTTTTTTTTTTTTTTTTTGGCCCCAACGTCGGCGGAAGTGTCTCCCCTCGCTCAGCTCACCAGGTGCTGGTGCGTAATGTGGGAAATGTACTGGCCTGTTTTATGAGCGCTGAAGGACGGAGATGATGGGGGTGGCAGAGCTGAGCTTCCTCATATGCTTCTCCTGGGAGCCCCAGACAGGCACATGGTGGCGTGCTTTTAACTTGGACCAAATGTTTAAATATGAGGTCAGAGCAAATACTGCTGTGGGTTTTCCTCACTGTTAAAAAAAAAACCTCTCCTCAGTGTAGTCCAGTGCCCTGTGAAACCAAGTGTAATTTCCCTGTTCAAAGCAGCTGACCTTTTCTTGTTAGATTGTGGAGTTCCATGGTTCCTTAACTAAGCTTGGCTAAATAGCAAAGCTTAAATAAATTGCTGTTCTAGTAGTTTTTTCATGTTTGCAAAATAAGTAATTTACTGTTCTTAAAGTGTTTCTGTCTCTTTGAGGGACTCATTCAGGGTTTAGGTGACAAAAAATAGCAAATAACTGTGTTTGTGGTAGAACATTTCTCTACAAAGAGATTGGATGTTTTGGTCAGTAACTGGTAGTTTTAAAACAATATTTTAACGCATTTCTAAGTACATTTCCAAAAAGTAATCCTGAATTCACACATCTTTTTGTGTAAGGAAAAGGAATGTATAAAAGTGTATCAGAATGTATGAAAGTGAGTTTTAGAGATCTCTTTAGGCGTAATTATTCACTAAGGCTAGCTGTTTCCATGTTTAGCTAGGCTAAGCACACTAGCCTTCAGCTTTTTACTTAATGCACCTTCATAAATCTGTCTTTTTGTTGCCATTTATGAAAACTAACCTCGTACATCTTATTGGAAATACATTAGTGATGAAGTTCCAATACATAATTGACCTAAATCCATATTTGTTTGTGCATAGTATAATGAAAATTTGAGGTTAAGAGGCCTTTTAAGCTGTTTATTCACATTGGACAGATCTTGATCAGCTGTTTCTATGGTTTGCTAGACTAAACACTAATCTTCAGCTGTGTTTTTGTTGGCATTCATGAAAAGAAAGCAAATAATTTAAAGAACTTTTGTAAATGAAATAACTTACTTCCTAAGAAGTGTATATCCAAAATATACATTACTAAAAAGCAAAACATATGAGAAAAGCAATGTAAATAAGCTAATTTTCCTAGCTTTGCATCTCAAATTTTGACATCAGGTACTTTATAGCTGTCAGAGAGTATAGTGCCATTACAATGATACATTGTCTCTGCAGATTAAACCTTGTCTTACAGTATCTCCCAGTGTTATGACGGGATTACTTAGCTAGACAGACGTCTCTACACTGATAGCTGATACTGCAACAACAGCATGATTCAGTGAAAGTTTTCTAATAGACAGCTGTGTTTTGGATTTCTTCAGATTTTGGCCCAGTTAGATGTTTTTCTCCCCTCAGTGTCATTTGAGTAATGCAACAGATAGGACACATAAACATCTCAGCTGTCTGATGCTTGTTTCCCAAGCATCGCAGCAGTGCGTGTGTGGTGTGTGTTCCAGGAACCAGATAAAATCCTCCTTGCCAACCAATGTTTATATGACAGCAAAGAAACAACATTTTCTCAATATGGTCATCAGTAATAAGTTGAAAAGTTCACAGCTTGACTGTTTTTTTTCATGAGCCTCTCAGAAAAGTCAAGCACTGACATGTCATTTTCCACAGCTTGTCTCTGTTGTGCTTATACATGATGAGATAAGTCTGCTAAATCAGGCATTTCCTACATTACAGTATGTAGGACCTTTTCATCCTCAGGTAGATTGCAGTGAATGATATCATCTTTTTGAGCGGAGGATCACAGCCTTGAAGCAGCCACTTTGTTGTCTGTGTTCTTTTAGCAACCTACTTAAAGCCAACCTGCTTCAGGAAGCTGCCACTGACTTTCTCTGATTCTTACCTTCAATCAAATATTCCTCAAAAAAATGCTTAAATCATGTGTTTTTTGTTTTTTTTTAATTGCACACAGATTTCTTATAATTCACATTTAGAAGTCAAGCAATGTATGGAAACATTTATATTTTATTAAGCTATCAATGTTTTTTATTAAAATAAACCTGTAAAGGTGATAGTTAACTTGGTGTTTTCAGACGGTAACATTCCTGCTAATTTTTCTGCCATCTGCAACATAAAAAAAGCAATGTCTTCATGTCTTATAATGCATTCTAAATACTACATTTCAACCTCACACTATATTACATTAAAATGTTGTTGTCTTTATTTGAAGCAATGAAGAGACAGCTCCTCTGTTTGCATGTACAAACTTGTGTTTTCTGTGTCGGCCTCTTCTGATTCCTATCTTGTGGATCCCCATCACTCAGCTTTTTCTCCCCGTCTCTCTTATCTTTCAGGTGGTCCGGGCTCGACTGGAGGAGCGGGGTGTGGTGGTACGTGATGTTAAGCTGAACGGCTCGGCAGCCAGCCATGTGCTTCACCAGGACAACGGCCTTGGCTACAAAGACCTGGACCTGATCTTTGGCCTGAGCCTCACCGATGACAAAACCTTCCGGCTGGTGAAGGACGTGGTGCTGGACTGCCTGGTGGACTTCTTGCCTGAAGGCGTGTGCAGGGAGCGAATCACAGCCCTCGCCCTGAAGGAGGCGTATGTGCAGAAACTGGTGAAAGTTTGCAACGAGACGGACCGCTGGAGCCTCATCTCGCTGTCCAACAACACCGGCAAGAACGTGGAGCTGAAGTTTGTGGACTCCCTGAGAAGGCAGTTTGAGTTCAGCGTCGACTCCTTCCAGATCACTCTGGACTCGCTGCTGCTCTTCGACCGCTGTTCAGAGACGGCCATGTCTGAGACGTTTCACCCTACAGTGCAGGGGGAGAGCATGTACGGAGACTTTGAGGAAGCTCTGGGTCACCTTTGGTCCAAGACCATCGCCACCCGCAGCCCAGAAGAGATCCGGGGCGGCGGCCTGCTCAAGTACTGCCACCTGCTGGTGCGTGGCTTCCGGCCGGCTTCAGAGGCTCAGATGAAACAGATGCAGCGCTACATGTGCTCACGCTTCTTCATCGACTTCCCCGACATAAGCGAGCAACAGAGAAAACTGGAGACGTATCTGCAGAACCACTTTGCAGGCATGGAGCACAAGCGCTACGAGTACCTGGTGACGTTGAGGCGAGTGGTGGATGAAAGCACTGTGTGTCTGATGGGTCACGAGCGCCGCCAGACGCTGGCGCTTATTTCCGCCCTGGCACTGCGCGTGATGGCCGAGCAGAACGCCATCCCTGCTCTGTCCAACATCACCTGCTACTACCAGCCCGCTCCCTATGTCAGAGACGTCAACTTCAGCAACTACTATGTGGCACAAGTTCAGTCACACATGGCTACGTGCAGTAACTCTTATCAAACGTGGCTGCCTTGCAGCTGAGTGGTGACTTTACAGATGTGTGGAGAGCTTTCTGTTGCAACTTAACATTGACATTAGCTGAGTGTTCATTACCCGCAATGTCCACAGCAAGCATCAGTGTTGTGTCCTGCCTCCATCATGGCTGCAGGAAATAGTCTGTTACCATTCTACCCAGCATGACCGTGTCCACTGCGCTCCGCTGTCTTCATCACTCGGGTCTATTTTTGCTGGACTGACTAGCATTCTGAAGCATGAAATTCGCTCATGAATGTATAGAAACACCAATATTAAGTAACACGTGTGCGCCATTTCATTTGTTATTGACTTTGTCTTAACACATATGCAGCAAACTATTTGTTTCTTGTTTGTAGTTAGTGTAAGACAGACAAATAGAAAAAAAAGACACAAGAAGGGAGAAGTATCATTCTGTTCTGTCCTGCACTCTGATCACCAATTCATTACGTGGTTGTTCTCCTTTACAACTGTATGTTTCCATTCAATGACAGCTGTACAGTGAAATCTGTGATATTTACATCCAAATCAAGTGATGACTTAAAAAACAGCCAACAAACTTTTAAACCAGCTGCAAATGTGTATTTAATGTGCTGTTAAAAACATGGAAAAAGCAGCAAAACAATTCAAGACAATTCAAAACAAGCTCAGCCGAAAAGCAGCTGGAGCTCCGTCGGAACGCGACTTATCTTACAAACATATGGGGTTAGAATGCTCAATAGCAATGTGGCTTTTTAGTTTTGATGCCCTATGTCGAGAAAAATTAATTCATGTTTGTGTTTGTTTTTTTTGCCAAATCTAATATGAAAACCATCCCACTAAGTTATACTGATTAATACTGCTGTAAAAGAAAAAAAACAAAAAAAACAAAAAACATTCGAGCCATTATAATGATACCTTTTTATTCTGTTGTTGTTTCATAACCAATGTGGACAAAAATATGAAGGCTTGATATATGACAGACAAACTTTGTCAGTTCTGTTTCTTGTGTGATGGAGGCTTGTACTGGGTCTTTAATGAAATGTACATACTTGGTATGAAAGCTGTTTTTTTGTGTTGCTGTTGTTCTGTCTGTGGTTTCAGCTGACCTGACTAGGAGGTAAAAAGGACCAAAGAAGTACTTTTTATGTGTAGCATGACAAACAAAGACTGTATGTTGTTCCAAGTGCCTGAATTTGATCGACATCTTTATAGTAGTTGCTATGTAAGAACTGTTTTTGAATCTTTTTCATCCAGGTTACTGTACATTTCTATATCCAGGGTTAGGGTATTTGTTTTTAAATCATTAAAAAAAATGTCAACAACTGAAAGATGATGGTACATTGGTCTTTCTTTACACATTCTGGGATGTGAGATAAGGACAAGCTGTTTGAATATGCTCCAGTTGACTTAAATTAGTCTGGGGATGTGCGTAATGGATGCATACTTTATCTCCATTCTCTGTGTCTCACTGTCTCGGTTTAAATATCTCCCTCTGTCTATCTTTTACTATCTTCTCGATCACACACAAACTGCCTTGTGTGTTGTCTGTGTTCCATCAGCCAGACACTGACTGGCCCAACACAAACACTTGCTTGTTCAAGCTCTGTGCATTCTTTCCCCTTAGAAACGGAGTCCCCTGAGCCTGAGCCTATACATTAGCTATTTCCTTCCAGTTGTGCATCCGATGAGGGCTTTCCTTGGCCTCGTTCAGAGAGGGGGGAGATTGCTGTTGCTTGTCTTGGATGAACTGAGCTCTAAAGGGGGCAGCTGAGGACCAGGTGGTGAAATAGAACTGCTGGGTTTTCTGCAAATGTAATGATGCATTCCAGCACTTGGCTTCCTATATGATCAAAACAGTTCAGTATTTCATCCTCACTTAGACCAACATTTCTCCCACGATGACACTTCATCTGAATTACTTTCGCATCGGGGAGGACTTCTTGAGATTTAGTAGAGCATTAAATGGCATGTAGCTGGGACACACCTGCTTACATTTGCTTTCTATTGGAGACCCAAAGTATTTGGCCATAGAGAAAGTGCTGAAACACTTTAGTGAAGCACTCACTGATTTCTTTTGTAAAAGTTCATGTGGGAAAAAAAGCGTCTGTCAGAGTGATTAAAGCGGCAAGATATGAATGCGTCATGGGAAATCTCCCTCCTTGGACTAGCTGTCAGACTTGTCTCCTAACTGTTACAGAAACAATCAAAGAAACATGGGGTGCCCCTGGAGAGCATGTACTAAAGTTGCAGCTGAGACAGACCTTGTCTTTAACAAACCAGTGATTTCTGCACTTGGTGGTCAGACCTCAAGAGTCATTTAGAGCTGGGAGGAGGCGCTCTGTAAATGTCTCATTAATTTACAATCTACAGCAAGTTGTAGATGTGTTGAAGTTGAATTTACTGGCAGATATGGCTCTATTAACGACAAAAATAACTTATCAGGCCGTCAGTTGGATGGATTGCCATGAAATTTCATGCAGACATTCGTGGTCCCTGCAGAGTGAGTCTTGTAGATTTTGATGGACCTGTAATAGTAAAAACATTCATGCCCCTCTAGGTATTAATCGTTACAGCTATGGTGATCCATTCACTTTCCATCTCGCACCAACATGAGGTCAAAGAGGTCCTTCTAGTTTCCAGAAGCAACAACAAGGTGACCCTAATGAGTTGAAGAACAAAATCAAATGCTGAGGGTTTAATCTTGTGAAATTTAAAGATATCTTGCTAGATATTGCAGACACTCAAGAGATTTGATATTAAAGTTTACTTTTTATTTTGGCTTACCAAAGATGTGTTTTTTAATTGTACTCACGAGCACATCTGATGCAATATGCTCATGGGTGTGTATCAGTTCTGTGCAGCACAGATTACTCCAGACCTGAGGTCCACACTGAAAATCTGTGCATTTTTTCCAGGTTGACCATCTTCAGTTAAATTTAAGTATCTCAACTACTGGATGGATTTCCATTCATTTTGGTTGAGACATTCATGTTCGAATAAGTAGAAGGCAACATGCACATCACTTGCTTCATCCTCTTTGTGGTACAAGGAATGAAAACCACAAGACATCTGATATACTAAAAAAAATAAATCCCTGCACATAGTATCACCTCAGATTAGATTTTTTCAAAAACTGATGAACTGACTCAATAAATCAGTGCTGAGGTATAAATGTGTGTGAGAATTGACTTTGGCCAGTAAAATACACGTTCATGTTCCCTTTAGGCTGATCTGTCACAACTCAAGCCATGTTAACATTGTCACTGTGTGCATGTTAGAATGCTAATATAAGAAATCAAGTCCAACACTTCTGTGCCTCCGCTTCTCAAAGTGTCCAGTGTGGCTATAGACTCTTAGGGACCACATGCATTCATTCAAAATGAGTTGCAGTGAGGATTCTGGTGCAAAACTAGTCACTGAAAACAGATGTCTCAGAAATGTCTATCTGTTGCCACTGCAACAATAAATACTTAAAGCAAATGTGCAGCCACAGTGGAATAAAGCTTAAACTCTAAATGAACCACTATAATTATCCCCAGCCCATGCAGCAGATGTGATTCCAGCAATGCCTGTGAAGCTTGTGAAGGCAGCAGGACACGTTTGTTGCTAAAAGTGCATCCTCTGATTTGTTAAGTGTTAGTGAAGCAAAGTCAGAGCACTTAACCAGTATGGATTGTCCACTTTGTTGAGCACACTGCAGGCTGTTCATCTGTTGTTTACGTGGGATGTGTCAGAATACAGTGGCTCATCTGTCCTGTATGTCATTGCCTCTTTTCCTTCTGCTTCTCATGAAATAATATATTTTCCTGGTGAAGCCTCTTTCCATTCCTTCAGCTGTTGTCATCATGTGATTGATCCAGCAGTTTCAGAATGATGAAACCAGTGATGTGACTGCTGAAGAGTCACATTACTGGTTCATCCCCAGCTTCAGGCAGCTCTTTAGTTCTTTAGGCTGCTTCATGTTGTATCTCCTCTCAGATGTACATTGCTTCGAATTAAAGCATCTGCTAAATGAAATTGTAAAATTGTAAATAAATCATAACCAGCAGGTGTGCTTTGAGATGGCTGCAAAAGCCGTGTGCCAAGACATACCACTTGTGTTTGCACAGTTAAAATAGGGCCCTCTTGTTTTCACATAAAATATTACAAAAGGTTAATTTACCGTCTAATATTTCAAATGCTTTTTCAAAGGTTTGTGGTTGGGCAACAATAAAACAAACCTTGATGTAGGCTTTGCGCCAAAAAGGTTCATTTTTTCCCCCTCACAACAATAACCAACCACTTTGTCCAAGATTAGCTTTCTACATTACACACCTTAGAGTTAAGGCCAGGTAGCCACTGTAGTGTTTTTCCTGGTTAAATAGCACAGATAAATCTGACACTGTGGTTCATACTGTTCACCAGCACCCACCAGCTCTCAGCAGCTTGGCCTTCTCACCACCGTTTTCTCCAGTCTACGTGGGTGGGCCCTTCTGGGTTGAACTCCCACCACAGACACTGAAGCTCTAAAGGTCTCCTTATCATTTTTTCCCTCCCTTCTGTGTCACTGTGCCGTGGAGAGTAATCTGTCTTATGACTGCAGTGCGCTTGTTGTTTGGAGATGCGGTATGTTTCCACGTCGGCTGATTAGATTATGGGGATGTCTTCTTCTGTGGTGACAGACACCACCTGGGGAACGATGCGAAGGGTCAGGACAAGCATGAAGCCAAGCGTCTTCTCCAGCGTAACAGACTGTTCACTGTTGTCAACTCACAGCTCCCTATCTGGGTACACTGGCTGCCTGGGGAGGTTATAATAGAAAAACAAATTTGTCCTCAGATGAGATGCTGCATGGGTGGCTGAATTTTTTTCAAACACAGATGAATGCCGTGACCTTGGCAGATGAAGTTAAAGAAATATTTTTCATGGGAGGTGGGGTTCGGGGAAAATTAGAGAGGAAGCCATTTTATATCAAAGAAAGTGGTGAGAATCATGCTCTCCCAGATTCAGCTGTCGCCATCCAAATTAAGTCCCATAAAAGTTCCACATGTACAAAGATCCACAGTTGAGATATAATAAAAACAAATAAAATTGTTTTATTCAAGAATGATTGAATCGGACTGATACTAATTTCAGTCTTTACAGCTGAAGAATGAAGGAAGTGGTGCTGAAGTTTTTCTCATAAAGTGGTTTTACTGGACTGGGTGGCATTGCTCCATCCATCATCATGTCGTTAGCAAGCGATTCCCAGGAACTCACAGCATTTCTATTTGTAGAATCAGTGGATATTCAGAGCGGCTTCACCATGGTGATGTTTATTTGTTGTCTTGAAATGCAAAGGGGTGGCCAGTGCCATATAGTGGGGCTATAAAAACTATGCATTCACCTTGGCTTTTTGGTACGTTTAACTGTGCCACCAAATGAGTTAAAAACTCATTTACTGTGGAATCAAGAGGGTATAAATTCATGACGTTTGCATAAATGTATAAAAATCCAGTAACCAAAATAATATAGTTAGAAAATATATTCAATCCCTTTTTGCTCACTTGAGCTAGACACTCCTATTACCAACCATGTCATGATATATGTGATTTATTGAGAAGATTTTACATAGTCAGAGTTGAGGTTGACAACTTATTCTGGACATGGGAAAAAACGATTAACATAATAATCTTTATGACATTTTTTGCAGAATTGTTAAAAATCCAAAACTGATGTCTCTGCTTTCCTACTGGTTTACAGACACTCAATCACATGCTTCCTAGAAGCTATTTTGGCAGCCATTGCAGCTTTGAGTCTTTTTGATCAGTGATTTGTGAGGCTGGATTTGCTTTGTCAGTTTGGAAGATAAGTGTCCATTAGCTGCCATCTTCAGGTCCGTGTCAGTATCTTATTATTGGATTGAAGACTGGGCTTACTGGCCACTCAAGGACAATCATACATTTGTCTTGAATGAATCCAATGTTGTAAAGTCTGCTATGCTTTGACTCATGGCTGAAGCATTGCCCCAGTTTGCTGCACTTCAATGACCTCTTTGTATTTGACTGCATTTGTCCTTCCCTCAACTCTGACCAGTCTCTATATCTGTCCCTGTTACCAAGAAATACCAGCATAGCATGATGCTGCCACCCCCATGCTTTACTATGGGAATGGTATTAGCCAAATGAGCAGTACTTAGTGTTCTCCAGACAAAGTTTTTGACTCTTCAAGCCAGAGAATCTTTTTTTTTGCTTTCTTTTAAATGCTTCCAAGCAAGCGTTAATTTCAATCAACTTTCTATTTTATTATTCACAACATCTCAGGACACTTTACATCAGCCCTATTCAATTAGCGGCCCGCGGGCCACATGCGGCCCGAAAGCAACCCTCGAGTGGCCCTAAAGCAACTGCCGAGTGATTGGGACTTGGGTCCGAGAAAAACAGAAAAACATCTTTCAGTAACACTGACAAGTTCTTACAAAAATTCCAACATTATTGCAAACATTGAATGCAACACTTACCGTAACCTAGCAACTAACCCACAATGCATTGTGATGAGGAGACGCGTTTGAAAAGTTAACATTAGAAGTTCTATGCAGGTGAAAATAGCAGCATGTCTTTTTCTATCCTGAAACGACAAATCGGCGAGGAAAACCGTCGGTTTAATCCTGCGTGGACTGACAAGTATTTATTTATTTACCACAAAGTCCGAACGCCAAACCAATGCGTTTACTCTGCAACGAGTGCTTTGCAGCGCTGAAAGATTATCATGTCCGAAGACACCACGTTGAAAAACATGCCGCGTTTCGGACAAACTTTCCCGAGGGATGTCATGAGAGAGCGGCTATAATTCAGAGTTTGACTGCATCTTACAACCGGAGCTGTACTACAATGAAGCGGACCTGCACAGCTCAGGAAAGGGCCACGAAAAAGAGGCTGTTCACAGACTCAGAAACTGTGAAGGACTGCATGTTGGCTGTCGTGGATGAAGTTTTAACGGACCATAAAGTTAAGACGAGTGTGACATCTGCTATCAAACAGGTCTGACACGTCAAACATTCTCGCCACAGATGTCTTCGAGACATGGTAAGTGCAACAAAGCAGCGTGCTGTAGCAGACACTAAAGGTAGTTTTATGTATTTATGTGACTATTTTCTGTTCACTTATTATAAGTTTAATATTTAAGAAAGACATTTTGTTTTGACAGTTATTTCACTTAGTTGCACTTTATTATGCACTTTGATGTCAGCTTTATTTCGTTTCAAAGGGATAGTAACTATCACTGTGCCTACTGTTTATTTTTTTGATTATATGCACTGAAGATGAGACTGTCTCAGATGAGACCAAATATGGCCAGGGACAAACTCTGTTTTTTATTATTTCAAAAGAAGAAAAATGTCTCAAGTTCTGAAAAGTTACTGTTAAGCAAGTTACTTTTTAATGCACTTTGAGATGTGACCAAAACAAAAGATGGTGTTTCTAATCGGCACTTAGTTTTTATGTTCATATGCACCTTAACCTGTGCTTATATTTACCTATCAAAATGTGTTGAAGTTGTGTGTTTGAAATGTAAAATTTAAAGAAGCAGTATTCAGCACAGGTTTAGACTAAGTACTGCTCTTCTATTGTGTTTATGTCCTTTTGGATGTGGCAATACGTTTATAAACATCCAGTGTGTTTGTTATCTGATCTGTTTGTGTTTATTTTAAATGGTTAACTTTGCTCACTGTCTGCTAAAAACATCCGGCCCAGCTCATGTTCTTAGTCTGAAAATCCGGCCCGAGTCAATTTTGAATTGAATAGCCCTGCTTTACATAGTATTGCCAAGACCTTACAATATTACAGAGAGGCACCCAACATTTTCACATGAGCAGCGATTGATGACAATGCAAAAGGGGAAACATCCTTTTAACAGAAAGAAACCTCTGACAGAACCAGGGCCAAGGTGGGCAGCCATCTGTCTCAACCGGATGACAAGAGGGGGGTACAGATAGTAAAAGAATGAGCAAACAACAAACAAGATGAACAGTGGGCAGGTTGATGAGGCCTGACACCACAGGACAGGAACCTGCTGCTCCAAAGCCAGAGATCACAGGAGAAAGGGACCCAAAGAGACAGATAGGACAGAGCACAAATTACAGCAGAGAGGCTCAGAGTAGCTTCCATCTAACTATTCTACCGTAAAGGATGGATTGATGTGTGTTGCTGAGATGTTCGTCCTTCCCCCAGGTTCTCCCATCTTTGCAGAGGATGTCTAATGCTCTGTTGGAGAGATCATTGGGTTCTTTTTCACTTTCCTGACCCAGAGCACACTTGCATGCTTCCTCAGTTTGACCAGATGGCTAACTACTGAAGAGTCCTAGTGGTTCCAACCGTTTTCCATTTCACAGTTATTGAAGCCACTGTGCTCCCAAAAATACTCGGAGTTATAGAAATGGTTTTATACCTTTCCCTTGCCATGAAATATGCGTCACCACAGTTTTATTATGGAGGTCTACAGAGAGTTGCTTGGTCCTGAGGGTTAAGTTTTGTTCTAACATGTAGTGTAAATTGTTGGATCTTATATATGCAGGTGCGTTTCTAAACCAAGTTCATTCAATTCAAATTGCCTGTGGGGGGATTCCAATCAAGCTATACAAAGCTCATGAATAATTAAAGCAAACAGGATACATCTGACCACAATTTGTAGTGTTGTCTTAAGGGGTTTGAATACTTTTATAAATGACAGATTTTAGTGATAGATGTTTAATAAACATCATCAAGAGTGCATTCACTTTGTTGTTATTGCTAAGTGTACATTTTATTAATTAAAAAGGAAAAAAATGACAACACAACCATAATAGTTCGATGAACATTGTACCGATGTGCGGGTTGATACTTGCCCTCATCTTGACAATCTTTACTTGGACTATTCCTTATAGAGGTCTCTGTTAATTCATTACATTGTGTAATTTTTGTTATCATATTTCATTACATTGTGTAATTTTTGTTATCATATTTGTTATGATGCATTATACCATTAGTATTGTCAAACTGTTCTGCTAATATGTAGAAGTTTATGTCAACAGGATGTGTTCTACAGGGTTAGGTTTATGTCTTATATCTCTAAGTCCTAAAATGGTCCAACCAATGTAGTGCTATGACCTGGAATTACTCTTAAAGACTTCATCTAGTGAAAGTCAAGTTAGTTTTTTTTTGTTCTTTTTTTTTTTTTTTTAATTTACCTTGGTACCATGTTCTGAAGGTGTTTTTTAAATGCTAGAAGACATATTACAACTTGCCATTGTGTAGCATGAAGTAGTTTCATAGTGTTTGATACAGAGAGATGACATTTTTAGGGTAAAATTAATGAACAGAGACAGCCTTTAAGATTATTGTGGTGGTTGATTTGGTGATTTATGTGGTTAAGAATTAAAACCACAGAGCTACCATAAACGACACATTTGTCAGTCAGTGGGTCCAGAAAACTGACCAAAAATAAACAAAACAAAGGAATATGTGTGTGGCTATAGTAAAATAATGATCAGCTATAAATAGCCTTCAATATTGGTTTTGATATGAAAAAAATATTAGCGATAAAGTACTCAAAAAGGCCTGTGTACCCCCCTCCAGAGCTGTGTTGAGCTGGGGTGGCATCCAGGTAAACAAATATACAATACTTATCTATATACATGTATAAGTACACAACCGTTCAAAAGTTAGGGGTCACCCAGGCAATTGTTTTCCATGAAAACTCACACTTTTATTCATGTGCTAACATAATTGCACAAGGGTATTCTAATCATCAATTAGCCTTTCAACACCATTAGCTAACACAATGTAGCATTAGAACACAGGAGTGATGGTTGCTGGAAATGTTCCTCTGTAACCCGATGTACAGTCAAGCCCGAAATTATTCATACACCTAGCAAATTTAAACTTAAAGTTACTTTTAAATATAAATTAAAAACTGAGAAATAATTTTTTCCACAATGATGCCTCTTGTACATCATCTTATTATCTTTTGAGAAACACCTGTGTCAATTCCAATAAAAAACTAAACAAAACAAAACAAAAAAACTAAATTTGCTGATTGAATAAAAGTAGCTTTAAGTCAAAATTTGCTTGAGGTATGAATAATTTCAGGCGTGACTGTAGACATTCCATTAACGTCTTTCTGCTAAGTCTGTCAAACTATAGAGGGATCAGTTTAAGTCCCCCCTTTCTTTCTCAAAAATTGGTCAAAAATAAGTACAGAAATAAAGTTTCCATAAAGACCAGCTCAGTGATGAATCAGTCACCAAACTCGAGCAAGTCATAATTTTCTTGTACTGACACATGCTGTATAATTCCTGTAGTAGCTGAATTTATTTTCCCCAAACAAGCAGAACAAAATTGTCCCTATGTGCATCCACTGCTCTCACCACTTTATTTGTACAAATTAGCGAGTAACCTATAATTTACAACAACATCACAGGCGATAGAGAGAAGCCTCTGTCTGTGTTTTCGGGACAAAAAAGAGCCGGGACACAGACGGGTTGAACACTGACTTCTGTTGAGTCACTCCCAGACTGCAAATAATGAACCGTATTTTTAAGAGAGTCCCAGACCATTGAGGGTGTAGACTATAAACAAAAAAAGACACGGTGTGAGTGAGCGACAGTTTTGGGAAACATTTGCTGAATGGAAAATGTCACGTCTTGAAATGGCACAGAGGTTTTTTTTTTTTTTTATGGATGATTCAGCTCACAGTCGTTTGCTGCTCACGTTAAAACTAACGGTACGATACCGACATCTGCTCAGGTCGAACACCAGCCTGCTTTCATTTGGAGGAAGATGGGCGGGGGTGCTCTCTTCTCTTATCCAACCGGCTTCCTGACAGCCATGGTAAACACCGGCCCTCTGAAAGGTCACACTGTTTGTCACCCTTGGGCCCCTGCGAGGAGCTCTCCTCTCATAAATATTAATGACCACTGTACCAAATGGGGCCTCTGACTGTTAACAAGGGGTGTGGAGGATGCGAGGGAGGCCTGTTCCTTTTAACACTGCGAGAGGCTTCTCCACTGTGGGGCCATGGGAAAACAGAGGGGCAGACCTGGAAAAGTCTGGCCCTTGCTCCTGGCATATGGATCTTCTTAGCTCTAAGTGACTGGAGCTCTGATCCCTTTTGGCTTTGATGGCCTGGTGCTCACTTTGGCTCTGAAAGTGAAATCAGCCATAGCAGACAGTTTCATTACAGAACACACTAGCTCTCCACTTGAACATCCTGATCTGTAAATTCTCCTCAAATGATTGATTACTCTCCAACTGCTCCGGCTGTTTCAAGCACCCAGTTGGGTTAATACTGTACAGTAAGCCTTGTTTATCAGTTGGCCTCAGACGGCTTATGTAACAGCGTTATATAATAATACGAGCCACACAGTCTAGGTGTGCCATGCTTCCCCATGAGGTCCATATAATATTACTCACAAAACCCCCTCCCCCTAAAAGAAAAAGAGCCTCAGCACATCTGGTTGTCCACTGATTTCAACC